>NC_071530.1:146233713-146536743 GCF_026979565.1 Vidua chalybeata
CCAGGGAGGGCCAACATATGGAGAGAGACTACAAGAGCATGGAGTAACAGAACAAGGGGGAACGGCTTTAAAAGAAAGAGAATAGGTTTAGATTAGATATTAGGAAGAAATGTTTTACTGTGAGGGTGCTGAGGTCCTGGAACAGGTTGCCCAGAGTAGCTGTGGATGCCCCATCCCTGGCAGTGTTCAAAGCCAAGTTGGACGGGGCTTGGAGAAAACTGGGATAGTGCCAACCATGGCAGGGAGTTGGGATGAGATGATCTTCAAGGTCCCTTTGAGTCCAAACCATTCTGTGATTCTACATGGGGAAGAAGGAGTTAAATAAAATCAGGACTTTAAGTAGCAGACTACCATGGGGCTGACTAGCAAAAGCTTGCAGTCATTTTTACCAGGACAAGACTGATAAAGTAGATTTTTATTGGATCAACAATTACTGTAAAAGGCATTAAAGGTCAAAATGGATAAATATCAGGTCATACAAAGCCCATCTTTAGCTAACAGCAGTTTGGAAGGTTGTGCTGTTTTAATAACAATTCATTGTACAAAAGCTGCTGAAAATGTATCACAGAGTTCTTACAGAAATCCTGTGTTGAAACTGCATCTTCCTAGCTATTAATAATACTACAACAAGCATCATCCCCTATCATATCACTGGTTTTAAATTGTTCTTCATAAATATTTCTGGAGCTGGCTGAATTAGACTTCAATGATTTCTCCATTAACTGTGGTCTGATCAATTTTTATGGCATCGCCTGAGGAATGAAATCAAACAAATATCATGCTGGACTCACATTTCCTCTATGGATTTTTGAGGCATTCCTTTAAAAATATATTTTTGTTTGACAGCAGAGACATTGATTTGACAACTTGCTTTATAAAATTAGAGTAGCTTTCAAGTAAGGTAGTTATGCTGGGTGATCTGCATACTACTTCTCTGTTATTTGAGGCTTCAGCTCACATCCCAGTCACACGGGGCAATTTGTCATTATCTCTGCTAATGACTATGTGAATCTGGATCAAACGGAGGAGCTGGTAAGTAAACATGTTGATTTCTGGAATCAAAGAGCTTGATTTTAATATTTGTCATTAAAAAAGTGACACAGCTTCCTAAATGCTATGGCATGGCACTGTGAAAGATGAGACATATCACTTCTCAAAGGTATAATTTTAAATCTAATTTGAGAGCAAAGGACTTGTGAACTACCATGAGTCAGGCTAAAGGGCCTTCAGTCCAGTATCATGATCCTTAGCCTGGCAAGTGGCTCCTGCTTAGAGAAAGGCAACAGTCACTGCTGAAATTGATTGGAATAGCTGAATATTATACATTCAACTATTAACAAGATATCAAGGGTCATTCTAGTTGAAAAATGAAGGGATTTTTTTAAGCTATATTGTAAAAAATTCAGGAAATGTAGGGCTGAGATGAAGAGGAAAAATACATTGAACTTAGCTAAAAGCACCTCATTAAACCCCTGTTTCATTAGCAGAGCTTGTTAAGTCACTTAAGGCTTAAAGAAGGTCTACCTGCTGCAGCAGCTGTGGTCCTGCAGGGTTCTAGGTAGAACATCAATTGAATTATCCTGACAAACAGCTGAGAAGGGTCTGGCAGCTTCCTCTTTCAGGGAACAGGAACTTTTACTGGTACAACTGAACAGAGAGCGGGTTGTGCAGGAAACCTTTTTCAAGTCTTGCAAAACCACTGAATATGGCCAGGTTTCAGAACACCTGAACAATAGCTGTGATTAATTATGATCTATTTTGAAATAAAAATAATGGATTAACGACCTTGTAATGGGAGCCTGTGGTGAGCCTGCAGAAGACTTATCCTTTCCTCTTTTTTGAAATAGCTTTCCTTGTGTTAAATAAAATATATTAAATCCCCTTTTTTATATTATGGTCGGGAATAAGGCTGAATAATATCAGTTTTCTGTAGATTCGGGGAATGAGAAGTTAGAGGAGATAATTTTTAACTTTATATCTTGTCCCACCTGGGCTCTTGAACTAATCCCCAAACTTTCTGTTGGTTGAAATCATATTGCTTAAGAATAATTTATGTTTTATTTCAAAGGCATTGAGTAATCTGGAAGATGAAAAGTCAGTGATGTCAACTATGTGGTTTGTAGCACAACTATGTGATACCTGAGCACTTTTTAAAAAGGGGCAAATTCTTTGTCCAAAAAAAAAAAAAAAGTGTGGCCCATTGAAGAACATGGACTGCATCTATTTTCAAGCTTGTGAAATATAATATGTTATGACTACCAGCTCTAAAGCACAGATTACTTCAGTGTAAGTGAAATGTGACTTCAGTGATGGAACCATTTGACACAGAGGTAGAACTAATAGAAAACTGGTACAACATGAGGCTGCAGAAAATATGTCCAAAGTGAGACAGCCTTAACACTGCATCTGGCACTGACATTGCTTTAACCAGGCAAGGAGCCAATTGTTTGAAAGGATCCAGAGTCGTGAACTGAGCCCTGGCCCCACCATCCCCTTGTACTCAACCAAAAATCATAAGGAAAGGGTTAGAGTGAGCCATGCCAGCAGCACTAAATACAATTAACTCCAGGCTTTAGGGAACTGCCCACCTGAACCAGATTGTCCTGAGAAATTCTGAGTTACCTTCTTCTTCTCCATGGTTAAACAATCCCCAGCCTCACAGACCATCCAGCTTCATATGCCGCTTCCGTGGACATTAATTCCCGTGTTTGCCATAAAATCCCCTGATTTGTGAGAAAGCACCAGAAGGGGAGCCCTGGAGTCTGGAGAAAAAGGCTCTAAAGTTTTCCCATTTAAGCTTTCCACTTTGGTCAGATTCCCTGAATATTGATTAGACCACCAAGAGATAAAACTCATGAGAAGTATTCTGCAAACACAGAGGCTGAGTCACCAGTCAGGAAGAGAAAGAAACTGAATACTAATGATTGCTGAAATTAATAGCTACTACTACTCCTACTCCTACTCCTCAACTATTACTTCACTTTTCCTTAAAAAGGGAATGAGGTCCAGCAGAACATATGGAAATTGTAAAGACTTCCTCCAAATACAATTTCTTCCTGTTTTGGTCCAGATTCTTTCCTAAGAGTTAGAGATCTCAGGCAGAGGGCAGAGGTGACACTGAATCTTCCAAGTCTGGCATTTGTTCTAATCAATAGACTACAGGTAAAATGTTCTGTACAAGTCTCCTCAACCTCAAAAATGTCTTTGCAGGTGGGCCTCAGGGGTAACAGGGTGGATGGTACAACAATGACTATATTGGGAATTTAAACAAAGATCAGTTGTGAGATAGACTGATTGTTCACAATGGATAGATGATTGGCTGGATCGGATATCCATGGATAGGCTGACCTTAGACAGTGTTGAAAATGACAAAAAAGTGAGATTTTCTGGTCCTTCAGAATTTGGTTAGCAACTGAGGACCTGCTTAGTTTAAGTTCTATGACTGCAATTATGCAGCAGTTAGGCCGCTAATCCCTTCCATGGACTGAGCTCTAAGATGCTAAAAAAAACCCAAAAAAACACCCCAAAAAACCCAAACAAAAGCCTACACACACAATTAAAAAAAAAAAACAAAAACAAAAACACAAACAAACAAACAAAAGAAACCCCAACAAACCCAAAAAAACCCACACCCCCCAAAAAAACCCCAAAGAACCCTGAGAAAACCAACAAGTGAGACTTCTTAGTCACTTGGATGTTGCTGAGATTTTTATCCCTGAAATTTGTGTTCAGTGAATCCTGATCTCACAGAATCTCATGTGCACTCTCTTTTGTTCCCAAGATTTTCCTGTATTGCTAGAAGAAATGACTAAACTTCATCATTAGTCTACATTTGTTCCAAGGTCTGACTTCTCTGATTTCTGACTATCTGATTTCTCATAAATATACACAACCCTGGACTCCATGGTGCTTTGTTACAGATATAACTGGAGTTATCTACAGTGACTGGCATAGCAATAAGTAAAAAACCTCCTCAAAACCAAACAACAAAGCGGTCCCAACAGTGACATGAAGAGTTAAATTATTTAACACAAGATTCACTCAGCTCAAAAAGTCAGCATTCCCAAATCTCTGCCATTCTTTTACATACTTCATAGCCAGACTGGGTCTCCATATGTTCAGAATAATCCAACCCATGGTGAGACTAATCTCCCGAAAACGAACTCATTAAATTAACGTCAGTGATTTTATATGCCTGACTTGTGGAAACAGCTCATGGGAGAATGACAGGTCCTGTGTGCTGTAGTGCCCTGCCACCACTGCCATTGAACTGACCCTTATGGATAGTTTGAACTCCAGTGCTGAATTTAGGAAATTAATTTCAGGTTTACTGGCATTTGAGAGCAACATGCATGTATCTGCCCTGTCAGGACAGCTTTTGCTGATGCTTATTGGCAGAGGATGCTGTCAGAAGAGAAATCTTTTGGCCAGGCTTCTATTTCCACAAGCTATCTTATCGTTAGACTATTCAGCAGTCAAATAGATCATCCCTCAAATGAGTGATTGCAGCAGCAGTAGCATTTGGAGGTTAGAAAGGATGTGATATCAAATACAGGCCAATCCTGTAATGCTGCCACAAAAAGGAAAATCCTGCACCAGGTTGAATTCATGGATGTACAAAATATAAAGTATGTTAAGTGTTTTTATCACTGTCCTTAGCTTGGACTAAGGTTCAGTGGCAGTGATTTACTGCTTTTGGTTCTGGTGTTACTGACCAAATTAATTGCTGATGTTATGACATTGATCTACTATTTGTTATGTTTGAGAAATAGGTACCACTCTCATGAGCCATATCCCTCTTGCCACCAGGAGACAGAGTTGTGGTCGGTGCTGGAAGAGCTCCCAGTGGAAAGCAAGGGATGCAGAGAGATGGGAGAGCAGAAGGAGCCAGAGCATCGATACCGGGCCCTGGTCTCTGCACAACTGCAGCACAGCAGCACCGAGCTTGTCATGCACACCAGAGGAATTTAAGGTGGGATTTGAAGGAGGGAAATGAAATGGGTTTGGGAATTTTTAGAGGGAGACATCCAAAATAAACAGTGGCTTGGACTGCTCACATCTGGGCTGGGTAGGAGGGAACGGTCATCTTGATAAAGCGTGGTCAAAGTCTGGGCTGTGAAGGAGCTTGAAAGTAAAGACAGAAGGTGTGCTTGATGCCACAGAGAGGAGGAAACTCAAATGGAGAGGAAAATCAGACGGAACACAACAAGAAATTAATTTTTACAGCAGTATTTTGATTTGGTACAGGAGAAGGTAAACAGGCAAGAACACAGACATGACAAAATGTATGGGAATGCCATGTAAGGGGACTAAAGAATATTCCAGGCAGTACAGAAAGGAAAAATGGGTAGTTCCTCTCTTTTGTTCAGTTTTGGCTGTCATAGAGGAGATCTTTTCCAGTATTAGGTAAAACTCTTATTCTGCCTGTATCTCAGCTCCTTCCCTATAGAAGATGGATAATAACATTTGTTCTTGTTAGGAGATATTGCTTTTTGACAGAGAATTTTCTGACTATGGCTTATTCCTCACTTACTACAAGTTTGGCCTTTTATCAAACCTAGATTTAAACTTAAGCAATAAATAATAATAACTTTTAAAAGCTATTGACAAATTTAAAGCAGTTTGAAAAAAACAGAAGATATGAAGAAGAGAAAACAAGAAGAAAACTTTGAGAATGGAACTTTATCCCCAAGTTTTGTGTGTGAGAAATCCACTGCATTGGCACAACCACAGCACCAGCACAGTATTGCCATCACATCAGGGCAATACATCACTTTATTTGTGATGTGGCTCTTTGAGCAGCAAAACACAAGGACCCAAATGGATGCTGTCTGCTAGGACTTCTCCAATGCCTGCGATGCATCCTTACTGTTTGCTTGGTTTACCAGCTTGGGGTTTTTTTGATTGTCACAATGCATTCAGGAGGAAAGGGTTTGTTGACTTCCCTCCTGGCAGGATAACAGAGACAAATGTGTACTAATGGCAAGCCAAAATGGCCAAGGAGGGGAAATTCAGAGAACTGGACATGTTTATGAATATAATAAAAATTATTCAGTTTCCTTACCTCTTCCTTCTCTATGATTCATTCACTTACATTATTTAGTTAGGAAAAATACACCTTCTGCTGATCTGCTGATCTGAGCTAGAACACAAAGACCCATATTGTTTCCAGCATATTTTTTTTTTTTTAATTTTTATTTTTGTTTTTTTTTCAATTCCTATTAAGAATTTTGTTTGGGTTTATTGAAATGTTGTAATTAGGCTTGTTGAAACACTCCCTTTGAAAAATGCATAGTACCTAGGTAAGTTTGACTTAAATTGTTAGCATGTGCCCATCTAGCAGAGGGCAGCTCTGGCCTTTCTTTGGGAGGTGAAATATTGAACTTGATCCACACAAAAGTAAAATCTGTGCTAACAACAACAAACTTAAAAGACCTTTAATAAAGTGTACATACTTAAGGAATTAAAAATCTCACTGGAAAAAGACATTCCCTTCCTTCTTTTCCCCTTCAGTGAAAGTATCAGTGTAATGAGGGAAGAGAGAACACGATGGTACCATGAAAACTGAGGCTTGATGTAAGAAAAAAATCAATCTCTCTGTAAAGGTACTTCTAAAAACTGCATACAGGGAGACATTCTAGTAACAAACAAGAGGAAAAAAATCAATCTGGAAACAAAGCTTGTTTTTATTATTGTGATGAGAATAAGATTTGTGTTGAGAAATTAAATTCCAGTGAAGAGTCCATGTTACATCTTCTCACTCAGGTGTAAGCGTTGAGAAACAGAATGTACAACCAAGTCACAAGAGAGAGCCACTTCAAGAAAAGGTACCCAGGAAGATATTAATACAATTGCTGTTTGAAAAGAATTATGAATATTTGTATACATTTCAGCTGTAGCATATCCCATTGCTGTCTCAGAGGAAATCTTCACAAATTAAATTACCACAGCAAAGTCTGTGGGTAACATTTGTATAGTATAAAGCCCATTTTTTTTCTGAAAGTGTGTGATTATTGTGCTTCATGTCATAAATCTGGTCAGCTGGTAGGATGATTAATCAGACACATTGGTCCCCTCTCTCAGATCATTCCTGGTTTATCGATTATCACATGGCTTTTTCTTCCCTACAGTTAGAGCTCACTAGTTTTCACTTAAAATGATCAGATTAGACCTGAAATGTTTGCTGTGCATAAGCTAATTCTAGTCACTTGAAACTTCACGTAGCATATATTCTGGGTAAATCTGATTAGAATGGACAACTGACTTCTGATCTGTGCTCACTCCAAAGGACAGCGCAGCAGCCCCCAACACGCAATTAGACTGAGCACATGGAGTCCCCTGCGCAGGGGGAGGCAGCAGCTCCTGGCCAGTCTGCCACTTGCCATTACCCAAACCAACAGAGGATGTCACTGAAACAAGAGCTGAAGTCAGAAGGCAGAGAGACTGAAAGCACCCGGTCTCTGAGTGCTGCAAATGACCTTGAGATATCTCCTGTAAATATTGGGGAGTCTGGCTCTATTCTCAGGCAAGAACCCACAGTGATGCTTTTCTCAGTCATGAAATACTGTTTTTGAAATACCATTCTTGTACTTTAAGACTCCATAGGATAAATAAAATTTGTGGTAGGCAGATCTGTTTGTGTTTACAGGAGGCGTTGAGTTCTTTCTGGATTCTGGACCATTTACAGTTGTCTATGGCTTCTTCTTTCTGCTCTGCTGTTCAAGGACTTCAGAGCTCTTAGTCATAATAAATCCCTGGTGTCTATTTTCTATACATCTGCCATGACCCCTCAGACACTTCACACTTTATTCCTTAAAATCAGACTTTTTCTGCTCTCTGTAAATAGGTATCCTGTAACCCCAGTTTTGTCTTTCCCCTTTTCTGCTCATGCCTTTATATTTTTTTTTTATTTCTTAGATTCTACAATTTTGCTTTCATATCTTCTCACTTCTATGAAGTCCTCAGAAGCTCAGCTTCTGCACTGTCCATTATTTCACTCAACCACTTCTGTCTACAAACATGCTTCTCAACCCTTGGCATGTCTCTTCCACCAACCTTTGTCTGTGGTGCTTCTCCCCATGCTAACAGCTAATGTAGGTGCCACAAAATGGGTTGCTTTGGCCTCTTATCCAAGCTGAATGCAATGCAGAAAGAATGTCAGTCTAGATTTCACCCCTGGCCTCCTGATTGCTGCCCTGCTCTTAAATCTGTTCTCTGATATGCTATTAGCTTTTTATAGGCACTATACCTATTTTCTTGAGTCCCTTCATGATTCCTCTGTGAGTCACTGACATCAGATGGAGGTTACCTCTGCATCTTTACTTGTACAAAAATAGTTGCACTTGCCCTTGTGCATTTTCATGACCTCCCTCTTCCCAGGTCTCTCCTGTTCACACAACTCTTTTATAGCATCCCTTATGTGCTTTTCAACAAGATTCTTTAAGTCTAACCTACAACTCAGGAATAAACTCTAAGGTCCATCCCTCTTTAAAGTCTCTTCAAGAATGCCCCCCCACCTGTGCTTCCTGTGACAAATTACCAGGACTGGCCAGAACACAAAGATCTCCAGCTATTTGTAGGTGCCTCATTGTATCATCTGATGTTAATTTACTAAAGCCCAAAGTGTAAAGATGTTCAGTCTGAACTTGCAGCCTTCCTCCTGCTCCATTGTGACCTTTTACCCGGGCTTTTCTAATGTCTGGGACATTAGAAAAAAGCTTGTATTTTTTCATAAATAAGACATAGCTAATGAGGAAAATGTACTGCACCTTTCACTGAGAAATGATCCTCACTGGAGAGTCTCAGCTCTCTTGCAACATAACCAGTGGGAAAAACCATAATAAATGCACTATGAATAAAAAGTCTTTTTTTAAAAACAAAGCAAAAAAAAACTGGCTTTATGGATACATCCCTATATATGCAAGCCCTGAAAAGAGCTGATATTCACATTACAAAGACAAATAAGGATTTAATAGAACTAACTCACAACAGCAGGATCAGACAAAAGAAAATATTTCAGAAAGACAAAAAGAGGGAGGAAGTGACCATTTCTATCAATGTAAGGAAATGAACTGACCTTACAGTTTCACCAAGAAGGGATTATTTTTATTATTTCTTTTATGACAGAACTGAATTCCTTTTCTCTTTCTTTTATCAAACAGTAGGAATACAATATCTCCTTTCACAAGAGAACTAGAGTCTATTTTCTAGCCTCAAAATAACAACAAATATTGCAAGTGCTTTAAAAATGGATCAGCACATAGAGGCGAGAATAGATGTAAATTTCTAATTTAGGGCAGCATTTTCTTACACCATTTCAGAGTAATTTTGGTGTTTTATGTAGTATTTAAAGTCCTACAACTATAACTTTTAAGAGAAAAAAAAAGAAACCAGTAAACCCTACAACAATTCTTTGCCCTATCAGCTGTGATTATTTTTAGGCCTGCTATTAGGTTTTCAAGGAAAAAGTAAGATCATGCGGTAAATTTAATCAAAATAATTGCAAAAAAACAGAAGTGAGAAAGCTGTAGAGAAACAATAAAGGCAAAAATAAGTTTCTTGACTGTAATATGAAACCTCCTATCAATGTGCTTCTCTTCTAACTTGTAAAGGTACTAATCAGAGCATGTGAAAATGGACTGGTTATTTTGTCATTATAATTCTTTTTAAATTGAGTAGTCAACAGCAAGTATGAAGCTCAAAGAAGAGTTCTATATCAGTGGTGAGAACATATTATTTGTGTCCTCTCCTTCATTGTCCCTTCCCTGCCACACACACATTTGGTTCACAAAGAACTGAGACCTGCAGTCCACAGGCACAAGGGTGGCTCATTGGTGATCCTAAAGAAGTGGGTAACATCTATGGCTTCCAGCACTGAGGAGTGTGTTGGGGGGAGAAAAAGAAAGAGAGAAAAAAAAAAAAAAAAAAAAAAAAGACTAATTGCCTTAAACCTATATGGAAATACAAGGTCTCATTTGGGTGGGATACATATACCTTACCCAGATATGTCCATATGCACAACTCACTGTGGGCTCCCAAAGATCAAAGAAGTTTAGACCATGGAACATTGATTTTTATAACTGGTGGTGACATTTGGTTGATTGAATCATGCTCTAAATGTCACTGACTATCCAATGAGTCTCCACTGAACAGGCAACAAGCTTCAACATGGATGTTGACATCACTGACACCTGAACCCAGGGAGGTGGATCCCACTGTAGAAATGGGATTCTGTTGCTGAAACAAAGGTGCTGACAGAACTTTGAGAAGTGTCAGACCATCTCAGACATCTCGCTCAGGTACCAAGTATAGGAAAGGACTCTTGGGAGATCTGGGTCTTTTGGATTGTCAGACAGAGGTCAGGCACGATGTCCTAGAGGATTGAAAATCCTCAATAACTGGAGTCCAACATGTGGACTGTATTTTGTAACCTGGTATTGGAAACTCAATATACTTAAATATGTGAGAAGTACAGAACTTCTAGGAATTTTAAAGAGCATAAATATAAATACAAAACCGATTTTCATAATAGTCATTTTTACATGTGTGAACGAACTTGAAGACATTTAAGATCACAGATTGCTCTGAGTGCAAAGGTAAAGGAGATGCTTTAAACACCAGGACTGGCACATGGCTCTGACACGAGAGGGATGTCATGGTTTAACCCCAGCCAGCAGCCAAGCCCCAGGCAGCCTCTTGCTCACCCCCCACCAGCAGGATCAGGGAGAGAATGAGAAGAGTAAAAGCTGGAATAATCATGGGTGGACATATAGATAGTTTAATAGGGAAAGCAAAAGCTGCACCCAGAAGCAAAACAAAGCAAGCAATTAACTCTCTGCTTCCCATGGGCAGGCAGGTGTTCTGCCATCTCAGGGAGAGCAGGGCCCCATCACAGGTAATGGGTACTTGGGAAGACAAACACCATCACTGCAAATGCCCCCCCTTTCTCCTTCCTCCCCTCACTTTATACACTGACCATGATGTCATGTGGTCTGGAATATCCCTCTGGTCAGTTTGGGTCACCTGTTCTGGCTGTGTCTCTTCCCAGCACCCCAAATTTCCTCTCCAGTGTGGCCGTACAAAAAGCAGAAAAGGCCTTGGCTCTGTGTGGGCCCTGCTCAGCAATAACAAAAACATCTCTGTATTATCAACACAATCCAAAACACAGCCCCATACCAGCCACCATGAAGAAAATTAACTCTAAACCAGCCAAAACCAGCACAGGGGTGAGAAAGTAGAAACAGCAAATTTATAGGAAGTGCTAATATTTTGCAGCAATTGTTCAAATTTTCTGCTTGCTATTGACCTCTGGTGATTTTTCTCTGCTTTGAGACTTTTGTGTCTAGATCGAAGTGTTCATTTTATGGTTGTTTGTGGATTAAGTGCATTTTATTTGCTTGTTTATATGCCAAATACCCTGTTTTAAAGAGCAATATTTTGGTTTGCTTACATATAGAAGACATTTTCTCAGTGAAATTTCCCTGAAAATTGATGGGTTTTATATGGAACAAAATAATAGTTCCGTGGTGCTTTAACCAAGATTGTGTATTATGATACTGTAAGAGAAATTAGAGATTATAGAACTTGTAATAAAGAGATCATATGATTTGTCCTTTATAATGAAGAGTTCATCTCTTTCTTTGTTGCCATGGTATTCTTTTGTGACTTTATTTATAAGTGCTTTATGTAGAATTCATGGTCTTTTTCTTAGATTGGGATTTTTTTTTTCAGTCTCTGTGTATTGCTAAAGTCTCCTCCTGTACACTAATTTCAAGTTCAGGCATCATTGAAAAAACTCACATTGGAGATTTTCAGAACTATCTATAGTAAGTAGCAACTCAGATTTTACTTAAAAAATTCCTTTCTTCAGCTGTTGCATGAAGCATAGGCCTTTTCAAACTCTCCCAAAAATCAGTGAAAGATCTTATTGGATTCCTCAACAGGAAAGCTTGCAAAAGTTCTCCATATAATATTCAGGCATTTTACTGCCTCTTTTTTGACTTACCAAAAGCACCCAAAGCTTTCATGGCCCAGGAAAATAAAAAATCCCATACCTTCACACAAATAAGTAGATTACTAAACTGCACTCTAAAAATACTCATTTCTAAAAGTTTGGAATGACACCAAAACAAAAGATACGAAATTAGCACCAAAGCACTGAGTAGCCTTGCCTGGAGCAGGGGTTCAAAAACCTCTGAAGAAGAAAAGGCTGAATGCACACCTCCTGCATGATAAATCAGTGCCATGACCACACTAGAAAGGAGGCACTGGCTGGGCTCCAGGTGCTTCTCCTGTAAGATCTCAGCTGTGCTCAGAAGGAAAAAAACCTTTGAAAATCCTACTTTGGGTCTCCCTCTGTAGCTAAGGACCTGGGCAGCATGTGAATATCAACAGGCAGAACTGGAGGCCTTGGGGATTACACAAGAGCTGAAAGTGCTTTTGAATGCTTGAAAAGGTGCTCCATGGCCACCAAAGCTGCCGTGGTTTGTAGGGCTGGCGTGGTTTAGATGGACTGGGTGGGAAAGCCAGCAGTATGCAAAGGAGTGGTGAGATTAACACTGATTCCAGGAAAAATTGCTTCCCTGGAGGGACTCATAGGCAGTGGCAGGCTGAAACCAAGGAGAGGCTTCTGTTTTGAGTTTGCAATTGTGTCAGGGCATCAGAGGAGTTTGCCATTGCTCCTATGGCTGCACAGAGAGCTCCAAGGACCTGCTCCTCCTCACCTACCAGGGGACACAAAGTCTCAGGAACATACTGGATCTCCCTCCTCAAGGTGCTCCATTCAGGGTTTTGAAGCAGATTGTCTGAAAACTGTAAATCTGAAGTTGGTGACTATTGTGACCAGCTATGGCAAAGCCCCAGGGTGTATAAAGGGACAGTCCACACTCCTCCTCACAGATGTCAGAGCTGAGCAAAGGTCACTGTAGTCTGCAGACAGTCTGTCACCAAGATTCAAGGCAAGATCCTCACACAGGCTTTTACAGGATGGAGCCATCACAGTTTTTTCTTGATTTGAGGGTGACTGTAGCAGTTTTGTGTGGTGATCACAACTATCACTTCTGTGGCCATCAACACTGTCTCCATGCTGACACCCACCAGCCCTTGAGAAGTACTTTGCAGTTTCACTGCCTGTTCAGCCACAGCAAGGTTTGAATTGTGAGTCTCCTTTCCTTCCTGCATAGCCCGTGCTGCTAAATTTGTGATGTCTTTTTCTGGGATGCTGAAAGAACACTCTGACTTTAACTGTTCCTGTTATGTTTTGATTCTTTCTTCGAACAAAGATGCTCTCAGGTATTGCTGTTCTCTGCTTGGCAAAGAAAGGACACACAGCAGGTTCTGAGTGCTGCTTTCATATGTTTATAAGAGACATGGTACAAATCTTTTCTAGCTGGTTTAACTGCTCCTGTGATCTTGTATAATTGTTGTCATACCTCTTGCTTTTCTCCAGAGTAATTCACACTGAAGCTACAATTCATCCTGTCTTCTTGTATGCTGAGAACATAATCTGTGGCAGGATCTTTGTCACTGTGTCTCTGCTGAGAAAACCACTAATTTATCTACTTTATTATTGTTTTTCAACTTTTTTTGTTAAACAGATGCAATAATCATACTGACGGTGCAGTGACAGGATTACACAAGTTTGATTAGTACATAATGAAAATTGCCTGTAACATAAGTATTTTGCAATTATGTAAAAAGCACAATGCCATCTGGGTCCTACTCGTATTTCTCTTTTTTTTTTCCCTAATAAATGATGACTAACAATAAAATTTTACTCTGTAGTAAAATGTGAATTGCAGCAACAAGAAATTATTAAAAACATTTTGTGTTTTCTTCTTGGCATTTTAAGACTTAGAAATCAGGCCAGCAACTGTTTTTCCTGCTGAGTAGTCCTTACCCACAAAAGGAGCCATTGACTTTAAAAGTGTGACCTATCTGGTTAAAGATTATTTGCAAGAGCCAAATGTTTCCAGGTCTCATAGAGAATGGGGAGAGATTGATTCAGGCTCCTGCAGAGTAATCATTTCCTATATTTCTTTCATTCACCTGACCTGTGAAAGTATAGCAAATTGCAGTGTTCCAGCGCAGTGTGTACATCACTTCTATTATTGCTGTTATTCAGTGCATGTGTCCACCCAGGGTTTTTGGACAGTGCATCCCACAGTGGCCATAAGCTGGCAACCAGCACCTGGCATCCTCTTGACTCTTTGCCCTCACAGTAACATGTCTTTGGGGCACTGAAATTGAGTCCTTGGTTTCTCCCAGTAGACATTCAGAAATCAGTGAAAGCAACTGGCCTGTCAAAGACTCTTGAAAAGGCTGAGGTAAATGACCTGGTAAGAATCCCAGCATGAGCCAATGAGGGAACTGGGATTACCAGACAGGGTTAACTGCATCTCAAACTTTTGCTACATCCCCTGCAAGAAAAAAGAAGTTTATCCAACTCCTTGTTAAAACAGGGGTGGGTGAGAAGAGGAAGGTAATTATCCTTCTATAAATGTTGAAAATTAGATAAGAATTTCTGGTACAAGGGTCTGCTGGATTTGGGCTTTTATCTCTGCAGAGCAGTATTCCTTAGGCACCAAAATACATAGCTAGAAAAGTTCTTGCAAGATTCATGATTCCATGCATGTATAATGAATTCAAACAAGAATTATATAAACCTCCACGAACTACTTTCATCTAAGTCTGGGAAGTCCTCTGTGTTTTTGCAGTCAAAGTGCTGTTTGAGATTACTTTAGCTGGATGTAAAGAATGGCCTGTTTACATAAAGAAAAATAGCACAACGTTCCTCTACAGTTGCAGGGAGAGCTGTAAAGAACTTTCACTCCTGGTAAGCACTAAATAAAGCATTTGTCTGAGCTGCTTGGGGCCCTTGGGAATAGAACGTCTTCATTTTCTGTTGGGAAGATGGCACCAAGCATAGGGTAAAGGGATGATGAGAGGTAGTGGAAAAGGAAAGCTCCATATTTGAGGAAAGGAGTCAAGTGGACAGGCTGGGCTGCCCTCTTCTCAGACTCCAGTTCTGTCAGGTGAATGTGCTAAATGACAAAGAAGGATTTAGGTCAGTGTACCTGAAAACTGTTTAAGTGAGGGAGAAAGGAAATTATTGAAATAAGATACAGTCCCAAAGCTTTGGCTTCAACACTCAATTGGTTTAAAAAAAATTTAAAAAAAGAGGAATGTTAGTTACATGAGGTAAACAGAAAATGAGATAAAATGCTAAATAGTTTACCAAGATTAGATAAAGCTCAAATAATCATATATCTCCCTTTGATAGCAGAACTGATTACACAGACAAAGGAAATGCAGTAGATTAAATCTGTCTGCATTTAGCTAGGGCATTAGACATGGTGTCACATGGGAAGACACTAGTGAGGGAGAAAAATGGAGAATCAGTGTAACATCTGTAAAGTGAGGAGGGATTTAGCTAAGGGGTCTGATAGCTACTGCACTTAGCAGGGAGGTGTCACTTTGAAGAGAAGCTATTAGGGAAGTTCTCCAGAGTTCCTCCAGACTTACCTTTAATATTTTAATTACTGAACACAGCATAAAATATCTGCTGAAATTCTCCACTGAACTGAAGTTGTGACAAGCACAACTCTATGGATCCAGAGGAGCTGTGGTTTGTCTGAGTCCTGCCACAGTAGAAATGGGTGACACTCACTTGGACTGAACACAGGGTCATGTGCTACTGATAAAGAACAAACATTTCTGCTATGAACTGGGAATAGACATGGCGTCAGATGGACATCCTAGGAAGATGTGAATGCAAACATTTTATTCAGCTGTTCTACTCATCAGATCCTCTTGGAGAAGTGCTCTCAAGGTAGAAATGAAAGGAGGAGTAAGAAGACATGTAGGTATTTCCTGCTTAGGCTTTTGCAAATAAGAGCAGAGTTGGAAGTCAAGGAATGGAGCAAAGTTCATCTGCAACTTCCATTGCTGCTGTCAGCAGCTGCATCATGGCAGAGAAGAGAAATGAATTCTGTAAATGTGGGCAACAGACACCAGCAGAATGCTCTTCCAGCCTTCAAGATTCCCTTTTCCCTGTACTGGGAGAGGCTCTTTGCCATCATTTGCTCTCCACTGGGACTCCTCTTCAGCTGCTGGTGCCCACCTTTCAGTTTGTTCCCTTAGTGAGAATCCCTGATTTGATGTCTCAGACCCTCACTGCCATCTGAACAGCTATAAAAACTAAAGGCAGAACATTTGCTCACTTTACAATTGCATCAAAATGGCTTTTGGGCTGCTTAAATGCCTTTTTGATGAAAACTTTCACTGAAAGACACAACAAAACCTTTCATTTAAATACTTGTGAGATGAGAGTTGTGTTTACAAAAAAAGTCATAGTCACACAGAATGATGGTAAAAACAGCACTAGCTATTTTCAAAACAAATTGCAAAAGTTACAAAAAAACCCTACATTTGTCTCTTGCTGAATTTCAGGGGACATTTTAATAATGAATTAAGATGTGTAACCTGTTCCTCTTAATTAATCTGAACTGGCTCAATGAATTATGTAATTCTGGAACTATTTCTAGTCTGCAAGTTGTTTTAAATCCATAGTAGTTTATGATAATTCTTGTGTATGAAATGTATTAATCCTGTGGAAAACAAAATACTAGCATTTGTTTAATGAAATCATTATCACTAAACACTTATCATCTGTTTAATGAAATTCAGAAATTCACAGATGGTTGTTCTCTTATACAGCAAATGCATGTTTAGCAGAAACAATGTTGAGAAGTAAACACAGTAATCAGTATTACAAATGTCCCTCTTCTGCAATAAAACTGAAACATTTTTTTTTCAAACACTGATATGGACTATCAGCCCACAGTAAGATTACTTATATCTTCTGAAGAGTCCTCTTTGAAATTAAAATAGGAAATAATCTGCTTTTTTGTAACAACAGATTAAAACAAACCCAAAAATGCAAAATGCTATCCTGATCCAGAGGCTCACAACTCTCCAGACTTTTCAAATCCCCAGCCACCACATGCATAATAAACTTTAGTGAGGTTGATAATTATACTGAGGAATTATCCAGGATTACAATGGCAATAATTGTTATCTCCTACCTAAAACTGGTATAAGTTTAGCCAGCACTCATCACAAGCAAATTTCTTTTGTTATGCAGAATATACAGCTTTGCAGTTTTCTTTCTTCTGTAGATTTGGCCTGCCTGTAGGCATTTATCCCTCACTGCCTGATTTTGTTCTGCTCTGCTTTAGATGTTCTCAGTTATTTAACTGCTCCCATATGAAATTCTGGGTCTGCCTGAAGTCATGTCATGTTGAACTGAAGCTGAGATGTTAAAGTATGTGATTTAGCCATACAGCACAGCCTCACTCCTCTCCCACATCCACAGAGGTTCTGGGGATAGAGCTTGACAAAGTGTCTACAAAATCAAATTGCTTCTCAACATTTTGTCCTTGGATTTGTTCTTCCCATATACAAGGACAGCAAGCAGAAGAATAACTAATACAAGAAAGGAAGCTGTACTGGAGCATTTACTTATGGGGATTAACATGATACAGCACAGTGACTTTGCAATCTGCATTGTAAAGTACCACATGTCCCATCACAGTAATTCCCATAACCTAAAGGAGTACATGTACAATTTCTTTTTGCCCCAAATAAATTCTGTGTTGCTGTCTCACTGAAAAGGCCAAACCTTCCTGTCTGTTTTCAGTTCCCTGACAATCTCAGCATGAAAACACATAGATCTCAAGCGCAGCTTTGTTCAAGAGATAAATGTCAGGTGAAAGCAATTCTTTCATTGAAAATTTGACAAGAGCTGGTTGCATTAGACACTGAATTGCTTACAGTGGATGAAATTTTAATTCATTAAATATAGATTTCATCTTTACTCCACCTCACCACTTTGTGGAACTGCTAGAAGAGCCACATGTCAGAGTACTCTTCCAAACAAGCTACATGTGAATAATTTCATAAACACATTACATACATCCAGGTTGGAAATTGGCCAGACTCCAGAGATAATAGCCTGGAATTGCTCCCACCTTTCCCAATCAGGTGGAAGAACAGGTCTCTAGTTTTCTATTGCCACTCTTTCATGATTCAGGTCTATGGCTAAATCTGCTCTCAGTTCAAGGCAAGGCTCATGGGATGAAAAAGGAAATCTGAGCAGAGAGGAGAGAGGGGAGATGCTCTCTAAAGGAGGCATCAGCCCTCAGCCCTGGGGAAAATGTGGGATATTATTAGTGCAGCCAAATTTTCTATTGCTTTACTGTGGTGACTTGTCTGTGAAGACCTGCTGGAGGCAGCGTAACTCCAGCTGCAGGACTGCCAGAGAGCAGGTGGGAGAAGTGAGAAGCCCTGGAGTCCAGACAAAAACCAGACAAAAACCTGAATAGCTCTTTTCCTGCAGAGGTGCTGAGGGAAATAGGGCAGGAGCATGGACCACTTCTTCCACTCTACAGGGCAGACCTACACGCTGAAAAGAAAAAAAAGTTGCTGAAGCTTTCAGAAATACTACGATCAATGGAAGAATAATATGATCCCTTTAGATTTCCCTTCTTCAGGACTTTCTTCAGGAGCAGTCCAAGCCAAGACTCTGTCAGGGATAGTTTCTCTATCTGGTTAAGTGTAACATAATTAAGAAATCACAGACAATAGTGGCTGACACACTGGAATCTCTAATATTTAGGGATAATTTTCATAAGAGTGAAACTGGAGAACTTGGCCCTGCAACAAAAAATCCCCATGGAACCTCAAAGCCAAGGTAATTACTGTGCATTTTCTTTCCAACTGCTTCTCTGCCACTTTGTGTTTCTCAGACTTGTATTATTGAAAGGAAAAAACTGAAGGGCATTTTCTTGCCTCTACCGCATGGTTAAATCTTTGAAAGCTTTCTATTTTCATCTAGCACAGATCCTTCTCTGACTTACTGCTGCCCACCCTCCAAGGAAAAGCAAATCCAGATTATGTGTTAAAAACAAAAAGCATTCAGAGCATATGCACATTATATTTTAAAAACCCCACAAAAAACAAAAACAAACAACTCTTTCCTAATGTCTCCCTTTAAATTTTGTCTTATTTTCCCCCTCTGGGAAACCAGTCTATACATTTCCCCCATTCTTTACATGTTCTGAAAGCCCTTAACTCTGCCCTCTTAGCATTGTCATGCATTTAATTTAGTTAAGCAAATTTAGTTTGTATCAGTCTGTTTGCTGTTCCTGCCAATGCTCTGAGCCTTCTGTGTTAGCACAGGGACTGCAGGAGCAGCACTGAGGTTTTAATCTGGAGGTAGTCAACAGAGGAATTTAGAACACTGGCAGACCCTTGTGTTTGTGCTGGACTGTGAGCCATCAATCATTTCCAGAGGCTTTTGCCAAGAAGGTGAATGGCCAGATGTCTTATTTTGGTAAGTTTATAATTTTTTCTAAACAGGGAAATAATCTTTCTGAGCAGACATGAATCTCCTCCAGAAGCACCACCTCCAGTTATGAAGCCCCACATAAGACAGACCATTGGCTTCCAAAATTCCCACTGAGCTCAAGTGTCCTACATTCAGCAGACTCCAAATGCAAGATTTAGTTAATGAGCAAATTTATAGACTGACATTTACTCTTAATTTTTTTTTACTCTTTATTTTGATTTGAATCAAAACTCCAAGTGTTTCCCTACAGAAATGTCTGCATTTTGGAGTAGATTTACATAAAAAATCCCAATAATTTCAATTTCCAAAGCATTAGTTTCATTGCAACAGGAGACAGGAAACACTTCTTCTGTTCAATATCTTTCAGTAAGTCTTGGGACCACTGAAGATTTCACAACCCCACCACTACTCCAGAAAAGTCGCTTAGTCAATTGTAGCAATGCCACTGTCATAGATGTGGTTGGGTTTTTTTCCTCTCATTTATTTTAAAATAATATCAAAATAAAGACAACACCCCCCCCCCAATAATAAAATTGAAAATTTCAAACTTTTTTTTCAAAGTAGTTTTCTCAAAAATCCTAATCACAATATTGGAATTCCAATATATTTTCCCTCTGAGTTTTTTTTTTTTTACACAATTTCAGAAAAACTCCTTCAATCTCTTTTGCAACAACAATAAGGGGGGAAGAAAAGAACCTTTTCCAATCACTTTATCCTGCAACAAAATACACATTGAGCTTCCTCACTGGTCTTATTACTGCTGTCTGAATGAATGGAACAATTTGATTCAGACACATGTTCCAGCAGAAGAAAAAGACAACTTCACTGCCCCTAAATCTTGTAATCTTAATACTGATTTATTCTTACATGTTTTCACAAGTTGCTACCATTGTCCACAAGCAAAGTAATTTGTTCAGCAGAGCTGAGCTGAGCCTTCAGGCTTGCTTGAATCTGCTCTCACACACCCCTGAATGGAAAAGAGATGGAAACCCATCTGCTGGGAGCAAGATGATGCAGCAAAAGGAGTAAATATTTTTCCCCACTTTGTGGGTGAAGTTCTGACATCCCATAAATGCCAGGAGAAAAAAAGTGGTAGTCAAGGAGCGACAAATAATATAAAAAGCAGTTCTGCTGAAAAAAAATAGTCTTAAACCTGTGGTCTAGATTCAAGGAAAAAAATTAGTGATAATTTTTCCCACGTATTTTTCTCATTACATAAAAACCAAGTAATAACACAGTATTGGCATCAATTGGTGAGTGATTTGATCAAGGATGAGTGAGGTAATGAAGACTGGAATTCATTCCTTGAGCTGTTCTATAGATTTACTGACAAAGACAGCAGCAACACCAAAATCCTAATGAAAGAGGAGAAGAAATGGTTAACTATTGCCCATTCCTGAGGTGGAGTTTAGGTAGGGAGAAATTAAAGTCCTTGAAGATTTTTGACAGTTTCTACTGAACAACAAACCACTGGATGTAGAGCTTCTAAATTCCCACTCATGACACAGTTACTGGCTCACACCATCTTTTATAACAACAATTCTATGTTAGAAAAAAGATTTTGAGGATTTCTGCATCCTGTGTACTCCACAGAACAGCTTGAAAGGAAGATGAATCATAGGCAACCAGTTGGCACCTTAGTCTCTTGTTTATTGAAGTGCATAGTTGAAAAGGGAAAACGTAACAAATATAAGCTATAAAATTAGTATAATCCTTTAATATCTGGAACTGCAAAACATCCGGAGAGTGAAGTTTTAACAAAGCATGGTTTTTGGACAATTGCCATTCTCTTAATTGAGTAAAACCAAAATGATGATTGAGAAACACTCACTGGGCACTGGTGAAGCTTCTGGACACAAAATAATGGGTTCCTCTTCATGGATGCAAAAGTTATTAATAATTTGCCAGCCATTTCAAACAGGAACAAAACCCTACAAAACAATGTTGTGTGTTCATGGCTGGGTTCATCTGCTTGTACAGGCATGCCTGCTCTTACAAAGTCATATTTGCCATATATTCAATTATATCTCTGTACACTCTGAGGGGCTCTGCATTTAGGTACCAATGGTGAATGGTATAGGATCACACTAAAATCTTTCTTTGTTTCTCTTCTAATTAGCAAATTGGACTGTGCCATAACAGCTGTAGAAGGACAATATTGTACTGCTAAATAAAGATCCATTTGGTTATTTCTTGAGCATGTCTTGTATAATTTTCCTTTTCACTTCCTCAAGAATACTGAAATCCAAGTGAAATGAATCCTCTAAATGAAATCTAAGACATTATAGGGTTTGGTCTTATGTTCAACGGGCCTAATTTGATGAGTGTTTTACCAGGATTCCTGTGATAGGAATTGCATGGCCTTTGCGTAGTGTAAAAGTCACAAGAAGGGAGGAATTGTGAAAATAACAAAGAGCTTTTAACTACAAGCTGAAAATAGAAACCACAGCACTTGACAATCTTTTGAGCAGAAGGGCTTTTTGAAAAAGAGCAGTTTGTAAAGGGAGAAACAGAGGTCAAGTGAACAGGTCTGTGTTACAGGGAAAGCAGCTGAAAAGTGAAGGTACTGAACTGCAAAGCAAACAGCAAAGGAATTTACTGACTTTACAAATCATGCACCAGAAGCCCTGCAGAGAAGTTACACTCTTTTCCTTTTCTCTTTGGTTTTTTTTTTTTTTGTGTGTCTTTTTTTCTTTTCTTTTTTTTTCTTTTTTTTCTTTTTTTTTCTTTTTTTTTTTGAGGGGGGAAGGGAGCATATACATTTCAGAGCAGTGCAGTGTGCTGGTAGCCACACTCCACTATTTAAAATTATTTTTTATACCCCTCACTTATTTTCCTTATCATGATTCAGGAGAGTGCTTAAATATGCAATGAATCCTTTAGCAATCAACTGAATGACATGCTTAAATTTTGGCAACTATTAAAATACCTAAGTGAAATGGGGCCTTAAATGAGATTTTGTTTGTGACTGAGATATGCCTTACATAGATATGCAGAGATGATATGTAATGGTCACATCAATTTATGAAATATTAATATACCTCCATGGATTTCAAAGTCACAGTTATTTATGCTGCTAAAGACTTGTCTCATTGTATAGATCATATATAAAAACTGTGGGTTTGGGTTGTTAAATAAATATCACTTTTCAGATGAATGAAACACTATGTCAGACAGTGTAAAAGGAAAACTTTTCAAAGAATAGTCTGTGACAAGGTCCAGCGCAGAAGTTTTGGAGCAAGCTAAGTTAATTTTTAAATTATTAATAAGGAAATTTACACTTTCCCTTGATTTTTGAAGGGCTAGACACCATTCTTGTCACATGCTGTTGAAAGTGAAACATGTCATAATTGAAAAATTCAATATTCTATCAAAATACAAGAGAAACTGAATAAGAGTCAAGAAATAAAGTCAACCAAAGCAACTCTCTACAACACTGAATTTGTGTTGTTTTCTACTTAGCACAGATCCATTCTTAATTGGTCTTATTATTAAAATGTATGACTAATAATAACTTAAAATTATAGAAACCTGGAATAACTTGGATGGGTAAAGACCTTGGGATGTCTCCAGCCCAGTTTCCAGCACTGTCAGTTATGGGGTCAGTCCAGGCTGCTTTGGAAATTTTTCCAATTGTGTCTTAAAACCCTCCAAGGATGGAGATGGCACAGCCTTTCTGACTGGGCAGAAGCTCCAGATGGACCATCCCAGTGGTCAATGCCTTCCAGCTTGCTGTCTTTCTTGCACTGGACTGTGGAAAAGTGGGTATGCACTGTCCTAAACTCTGCACAGATGCCTCTGGTATTTGACTTACAAAAGCTGAATGTCGCTTTTTTTCACCGCTGACTGTTAAGGTACCAAGGGGCAACTGGTTCACCCAGGCAGCAGGGAGAGCAGGGAGCAGCGTGGCTGCCCCATGGGGTGGGCAGGGCAGGGCCTCACAAGGCAGAGCCTGCCCCACAGCCCCAGGCAAGAGCATCAGAGATGTCTGTGGGGCTGGGGATAGAGATGGGGATGGGGATGGACAAGGCCAGGCCAGGCCAGGTCATTCTCCTGTGGCTCAGGGATGGAGCTTTTCCCAGCAGCAGCCACAGCCAAGCAATGCAGGGCTGCAGTCCAGCACAGCCACAGCTGGGGCAGGGCCTGAGGAGCAGAGCTGTGGGGCACAGCCACTCCCTGGGCCAGAAGTCAGCCCATGGTGCTCCCAGCAGGTTGTCCCCATGGTCACCCAAGGGAAAGGGCCACTCTTGGCTTCACTGGTGCTGCACTGGTCCCCAGCCCCGGCACTTAAACACTCATAGGCTGGGCTTTGTCAAAAAAGGCTGTAATTTTCCTGCTTAGAAGAATTCTTTGAAAAAAAATCTACATAAAACAAGGTATTAATTTCTTTCAAGTAGGAATCCTCAGACAAGAGAGGCAAGGTCCCATGAGAAGGTGAAACAGACTTCTACTCATTCAGTTTTCCAATCTGGTGGCGAGACTTTACACACAGAAGAAGAAATTTCAGCCTTATGAAACCCAAGGCAGCATGCTTTACTCTGGACCCTGTACTACTGACCACTTGTGAAGTTCACAGCACACATCATCACTATTTTGGTTATTTTTCCAGCAGAATGGGAACATTCTTTCTTCATGCTGGAAGTGTAGGATCTGTCCATATCAATATACTACTACAGTATTTTCCACATGAGGATGCCACTCCACAGATGATGACACTCCACACTGCATCCCTTGACATTTTTGTCTCCAGATAGTGAGATAGTGACATAAGTCCAGTGATAAAATTGCAGAAAAACAAGTGTAGAAGCAAGAACAGACCCTCTAGGTCATTCCTCCTGGGAAAGACACACCAGTAAGTCTGCCTTCCATCACTCACAAGATGGTTGAAGCTTTAACAAAGAGTAAGATCACTTTGTTCATGGATAAAGAAAATGTATTGGATAAAAGTTGTCAAGGAAAATCCTGTTTTACCAATCCAGTCACAGTTTCATGGAGATTCAGTAAATGTTTGGCTAATGGATGTGCAGAATACACTTTTAAAAGGTTTTTCATAAGATTCCATAACATTATTTGGGAAGCCAAGTTGTCAACTGGCACTAATTCAAGTTTTTGGACTGAAGCTGCTGAAATGGTAAGAAATCACACATTGCAGGACTTAGCAGCAGGAGGCCGTTGGATCCTTAAGTCAGTAATTCTTAAAAATAAACAGAACATTTTGGGGGCAAAATAGGACAGAAAGAGACAGTAAGTAATTAAACTTGGAAAAGTGTATTAATACACAATTAACTGAGAAGACAATTCCCTGCTTCCTTCCCAGGTATAAGGAATTATCCTGACCCTTATAGCTGTGAAGAGCTTATGAATTAATTGACCACTTCTCCCTCCTGTACCCCTTCTCACAGTTGGTCATTCAGGTTTGGAGAGAGCACTTTGGACATATCTCTCTGCTTCTCTTCAGAATATTTCAGCTAAAGTGTATGTCCCTCATGTTTGGCCATAAGTAGGCCCCACACTGGACTCCTTCAATTAGGCTGCAAGTGTCAAAACTCGAGTAATCTGAGGCCCTTACCACTCATGGGGAAATATCTTCCTCACTGTCTCAGCTTCCCAGAGAAAAATCAATGTTATAAAGAATCACATTGATGTTTTGTCCACAAATAAGCCCTTTGAGCAGAAAAATGCTTGTTTCTAGCTAAACTAGACAAATTGGTGTTCAAGGTTACTCACCTCCTCCCCAGACCCTGAATCCCCAGACGTGATTCATTTGCCATTTCCTCAGTAGACTGCAATAACAGCTTCTTTACTATTAAAGACAAATATCTCAAAAATCAACGACCCAGTCACAGAGCATCAGTAGGTTTCTCTTGTCCCACAGAGGTTTCCTCCTGAGTTATTGGATTATTATCTGGGTTTCTCATAAGCATTTCTATTCATCTACCAATTTCCCCTTCATTCTCTGAAGATTTAAAATCCACACTTCTCACCTCACATCTTCAGGTAAATTTTGAGGGAAAATGCAATATGCACAGCACAGTCTGCATGTGTAACTCTTACAAATCAATAGGAAATAGTTATATTTAGATAAACAGAAATAAAAGTTCAAATGAAACTGCACCATCACAATCAGTAACACATTTAGATGAGAATTTATACTATGTTCAATATGAAATATGAATATCATAACAGCTGAGCTATCTCCAGATGCCTTTCAGGCTGGCAAGTAGTGACATGCTATTCAGAGACACAGATTCAACCCCTTCAGCTCTCCTAACAATGTGAGAACAAATTTCTCTTTGTTCAGTATCTCATTATACCTATTTTGATGTAGATAATTTTAGTCTGAAAAGTTCTCTGTGATTGCTGTTTACGTTGTGCTTCTGCACCTCAAAGTGACTGTGGAGCTCCATAAGCATTGCATGCCAGTGATGTTCACATCAAAAAAGCTCTGTTTAAAATCTAAGGTTTTTTTTCTTTCACTACTTCCAGCTCTGCAGTCAAGCCAGCACCCATGCTGTGATAACCAGAGCTGGGGTTTTCCACAGTTAGAGCCACACAGATGAACCCACCAAGGGTCTGGAGGATGTATGTCAGGACAGTGTTTGCTCCAGTGTTTACTTAAACACCCAGTGTTTCTGATCTCCCCAAGAGCTAGCTCTCGGATCTGACCCCACTATATACACACAGATCAGGTTGGTTGTTTTTTTTTTTTTTTTTTTTCCCTGTGTCACTACTGGCAATAAAGGTGGTGTCCCATTTTTATCCATATTGTCTTCAGGTTATGTTCCAGCATCTCCACATGATGTCAATCTTCACCCCTACAAGGACATTTTCTGTAGAGAAGATTTTCCTTGGTGTAACTTCGGGGATGAGCAAATGGCAATAGGGTTATGGAGGTGTTATTGAATTGTTACTGCTGGCAATAAAGTGCCAGCAGAGCACAGCACAGTGTGACTGCCATATTCCAAACTGAGTTACCAGCACTGACAGCTATGAGTACATAGCTTTTTGCTGATAAAGTGATCACACTTGACTCAAAGGCCCTGGAATGCTGTGTGTTTGGGATGATGTGTTACAGCCTTTATAGCCACTAATCACAGGAGAAACGTGATTTGCTATAACTTCTTTTAATGCAGACATCTGGATGATACAAGCTAACTGCACCCAGAAAATCTTACAGAAACTTAAATTCTGATCCAAATTTTTTCAATAACCATACATACCTACAGTAATAGCTTGAGCTCCGTAATCTTTATTGCATGTGTAGTGCACCACTGTGGTAGAATAGTATACTTTATAGTCATTTGTTTTTTAGCACTGAAAATTTAAATAATGTTAATCTCCCTTTAGATTTGATGTAAATTTAACTTGCTTATATAGCAAACTCCAATCTTTCCCTGGATAGATTCTGCATTCCTCTTCTGTCTTGACCTTTGAAAATCTTCCCCCTGACTACTAGTCAAAACACTCTAAACATCAGAAATTCTTTCAGATCTTGCTGGAAGATTAATCATTCTGTATTCCAAAATATTCAGTTGAGAGCCTTTTAGTTAGTTAATTTCCTCAAATCTCACTCGAATAGTATCTAACTACTAAAAATTGACAGGAATGATTAGTGGCAGTACCCTGCAATTGCCATTGAAAAGGATGTGAATACTTCCTAACAAAAGATGTTCATTCCCTGAAGTGTACTTTTTGCTTCCTAAGCTAGCTCCTCTAAGAGACTCCTATGCCTGGAAGCTAATATATGTATGATATTTAGAATCTGATTCTCCCTAGGCAAACTACAGAGCTCTTTTCTGTGTGTCTGGACTCTGGGTATGAGACACAGAGAATCACATACCACGAAACGAGACCAGGGGCAGCAACTGTGCTGAACAGAAAGCTGACAGAAGCATTCCTGTCCCTCCCCCCAAAAAAGGGATAACTCTGGATATAGCTTTAAAACAATTTAAAACACCTCTGTTCTGGTTCCTTACACAGACTAGTTTTTTTTGAAGAATACTGAGATCTACAGATAATCCAAGTATAGGAGCAGACAGGTTTAAGAAAGAGCTGTCAAGCTCTGTCCAGCAGCTCTCCCAAAGCACACTGGCAATTAGCACAGATACATTCCAAACAACTTGCCAAAGTCAAGCCTTGCCATACCCACAAATATGGCATGAAAGTGTGTGTTTTTGCAGAGAGTGTTCATGCTGACCTTAAGCCCTTGTTCCTTCATCTGTTTGATGTAAGGTAGAAAGGTAATTAGATAAGAAATATCCAAAAAGGGGGCTCTGGGGTTTGCTGTCCTAACATAATACACCCACTCATGCAGGGGCAAACAGTCCCAAGAGGTCACTACTCCCACAGCTCTAATTTCTCATTTCTACTGCACTGGAAACACACATGTCCAAGGGAAGGCTCTGAATTGAGAGGACAAGGAGATAAGTCTTTAACTGCAGGTTCATGTAAGTGTTCTTCCCCCCAACACTGAGCTTTTCCCCAGAAAGTTATTTTATTTTTAATTCCCTTGCATATCATAAAATCACGTCTGTTATAATTCCTCTTTGGAAAGTACCTGCAGGGTCATTCGAGATGAGAGACACTTTGGAAAAACATTAATTATCATGGTGATATCTGAATTTATCTTTTGCAAAGTGTATAACTAATGTCTTAGTAGCTTTCCCTAACTTTATGTTTTCGCTTCCAGTAATTGATACCTCTCTTGGGATTCGTCACCACCAGATGGGTGACCATATGGATAGGGACACTTGTTTATAAACCCCGTTATTTATGCACCTACAGGGCTACCTAGGGAAAATAAACTTCCTCTAGATTTTATTAGGAAGACAAACATTAAAGAATTGTCATTCCATAGTGGTAAAAATGACATTTTTCTTGTCCCTTTTCAATAGGACTTAGAGAAAAACTCACGCTTTGGTTGGTTTTTGGTGGGTTTTTTTAATAACTTGTTAAAGAAAGTAAGGATTTATATTAAGGTAGAAAGTTACCTATGCAACTGCATCACTTTTTCTTCTCCAAAGAAAGAGCATACAGAATGCTGAAAGGAAAAAAAAAAAAGTGTTTTGCAAGAAGGCTGAGTCTGATAAAGAACAGCGTGTTTGATTATTGGTGAGTTCAACAGAAATACCAGCTGGAAAACTAGCAAAGGAAACCTGCATTTGAAATCCCACCAAGAAGAAAAAGGGGTCTAGATTCTGATCTATTCCCTTAGAAAATGTTAAGAAAAAGGTTAGTAGCTCTAGGTTAACAGCTATCTGCGTTCACACCAGTGTAATTGAGATCAGTCTGGAAACTGTAGTAAAAATAATAATGTTAGAACAACATTTTAGGCTAATGATAATTTACATTACTTAATTTGCCATTTACCTAAAGCCGTTTAATCCACCAGAAAAATTAATTTGCTGTTAAAAGACCTCTTATATCCCATTGACTTCAATGGACATGGGATAAACCTTTGTAAGTTCACAGCAGTTTTCAAAAGGGAGTGATGATAGGTAGTGGGACAGTTTAACACTGGTGAACTGAGACAGTACAAACATTGGAACAGGCTGCCCAGGGCAGCTGTGGAGTCACCATCCCTGGAAGTATTTAATAGATGTGTAGATGTGGAACCTGGGCACAGGGTTTAGTGCTGGGTTAATGGCTGGACTTGATGATCTCAGAGGTCTCTTCCAACCTGCATGAGTCTAAGTGAGGAGCACTGTGAAATATTTTGCACCAAATAATTTTTATATAATTCCTGTAAGCCAACAAAAGAGTTTTCTCTAACATGAAGTTAATAATTGCATTACTAACAAATACAACAAATGCTATTGCACAGGGCTGTACCCTGAAAAGAAATTTAACAGTTTTGCATTGCTGTGTGTGACATTGACGCTGTATGGATACACCAGATGAGGAAGCCTTGTAAAACCATCAACCCAAGTAACAACACATCTATTTGTGTTTTTTTCTGTAAGCATTAAACAGTCTGATGCCATGGCTTGACTGAAGGACTGAAACATGGCCACGTGGTATACGCAATAAAAGGCAGAGTTATACCTGCCCTTTCCTGGCTGTGTTCATCCCTAGGCATCATTGTCAAACCTCAAAGGCCTCATCCAGCTTCTCTTAGCCCAGGTCTTCCAGGCTGAACACCTTACTGGGCCCTGCTGGGAGCCTGTTTCTCTTCACAGTTAATGGGTAAAGGAAAAAAAGACAGAGTTTCTGTGCCTCCTCAGGACATGAAGTGAAATGTGAGCAGGGCCTGAAAGTTAATACAGAAGCTGGGAACACACAACTCAGATTGTTGAGGTTTTTGTTTAGTTTTGTTTTGTGTTTTCAGATATAGCTCAAGAAACTGCTTGATTTGTGTTTAGCCTCCACAGCCACTTGAAAGTGAGGTTATAGCAAAGCTGAGCTAACATTTTCAGATTGTTGGTTTCAGCAACACAGCACTGCAGGGAGTTTTCACAAAGCAGCTCACCTTCAAAGCTCAGTGTGCAGGAATGCCTTATTTCCCCTTTGAAGCCCTGGAAGGGAAATAACTAGTTGGTGTGAGACAGGGGAAGAATTCTTCTGCACTGCAATTCTCCACTTTATTTGTCTGAAATTCTGCTTTACTTTGATATCAGTCGAGTTAACTCAGCTGTGAGGTTAAATTTAGGTAGAAGGTTTGCATTGGCACGCCTCCCTCTTCTGTATAATGCTCCAGTAATGCTCACAGCAAATGGAGCAGCAGGCTGGGTACCCAAGTACGGATTTCTCATAGCTGTCTAAAAGATACACGCTTTCAATGACAGAGCAGCACACAAAGTGTTTTCTAGGTCAAAGGTTTCTTCCTGTTTACCTAATAGCTACATTAATGTAGCTTTTCTGTAGAATTTATGGCTGTGTCTGCACAGCACATTAAACATTGCCAGGAAATATCCCCAGACGTGGATATTCAATTGTGCTGTTAAATCACTCAGATGGCTCCTGGTGCTGTTTTGGTCCATGCCAACCAGCAGTCCAAACATTTTGGGAGTTAGCACAGGCCAGGGATCACTCCTAAGAGGAAGTTTGGATGTAGTCACCCTGGTTTGGAAGCCACAGAGTTTCAGCAAGCTAATTGCTTTAGGGGCAGACAATGGTCTTGGTTACTTTTGACTTTTTAGTATAGCAGTACTCTGATTTTGTTGTATGAAAATGTTCATGCCAAGAAAGATGCTTAGAAAAGGGTGAAATTTATAGCCATCACAGGCCATAAAAATCACATTCCTGTTGTAGTAGGCAGCAATGCATGTTATTAAGGCAGTTCATAAAAATAATGATAGAATATAGGGGATGAATTCCAGACAAGATGGATCCAATAGGAAAAATATACTGTGAGGGTGACCGAGCATGGGCACAGGTTACTGAGGGAGGTTGTCTCCATCTTTGGAGATATTCAAAAGCCATCTGCATATGGTCCTGGGCAAATTACTCTAGATGGCCCTGCTTGACCTCCAGAAATCCCTTCCAGCCTCAAGCACTCACTGATTCTGTGATTCAAATGAAGAAAAATAATTTTAATTTCTTCTAATTTAATTATGCCAAAGGCCACAAAGAGGATGAAGGAAAATATCCTTTTTTTCTGGATTATATGTCAGCAGAATTGGAGTTTTACTGTGACTGCATAAGGCTTAGGCAGCAGAGAGTCTGACCCATGGAAATTCTCTGCTCCTGGATATGCTATGTTATATTGTACAGGAAAAGGGGAAAGGAGACTGGTGGCCAGGTGACCTAAGAGAGTAGAACAAAGAATAAAAAACAGCTTTGCCACTTTTCCCTTTTATTGATAAAACATTAAACATCAGTACTGACTAACTCCAGCTGGAATGTGACATTTCCCTTTAAAGGCAGAATGTATTACATTACAAAAAGGTAATGAATTGTTCAGCTTCTGCCTGGAATGGGAAAAGAACAAGGAATGAAAAAAGAAAACTTCTTTGTCATGAATTGACAAGTATGTTATTAAAGCTATTTATTCAGCAAACATGCCTCCAGAAGTAAGCTGTCATCCTGTCATCTGAAAGGACTGCAGGGGCCAATGAGTAGGGTGGACATCTGACCACTAGAAACAGAGCTGAGATCACTGCACTCACTTTTGACCACAGGTTACAATATAAAAGGTCTTATATCCAATAATTCATCAGGTTTATAAAGTCAGAAACATGGCCACATTTGTGGTCCTATTTACTGAATATACTTGAACATCAAAGTACTGATAAATCAACTTTTAGGCAAAATCTGCGAGAGAAACATTTCAGATGTGTCTTAATATTTCACAGCTGGAAGAGGATTATTGGCCCCTTACCTTTCATATCTCAGAGGGCTGAGAGTTTGAAAGACATCTCTATGCCACCTCCTTCTCCTATCAACAGCACCACGTGTTATTCCCTCTAAATAACCTACATTTTGGATTAGATATGTCAATTTTTTTTTTATAACTAAGTTGAAATATTTTAACCTTGGACAAAGCAGCAATTGAAGGTACTAGGGAGAGTAACAGCTTGTGAAATGACTGGTGTCAGAGAAATTTGAGTCAGATCAGGGTGGAGGGTGGGAAAAGGTATTGGCAAGTGAAACAGAAGTGGAAGGAATAAATCCAAATGGTGCTCAGCTCAGCTGGTGCCCACCACTGAGGCACCTCAGGCAAAGCAGATTTCTCTTCCTGGCCTTGAACTCCCTGTTCATGCCTAAAATTGCCCTGGAAAATAGGATAGATCCCTGTCTCTTTCCTTCTACCTGGGCTGGAAGGTAAAATGAGTAAGAAAGGAATTTTACAGTGTCTTGATGACCCCATCCAGTCTGTTCAGAGTCACATGAGCATCATACCAACCACTGTCTGGAAGCTGCAGATTACATCTATATTTGCAGTGATACCTGATGGCACTACCAACATTTTCCATATAACACATCACCTATTGGATGCCTCTCAGGCAGCAGACTGCAAAATCAGACTGCACAAGCAGAGAAGAGGATTTCCATCCCTATTGGTGACGTAGATAATGCTTGAACAGAGAGGTGCAGCTTCTTTAAAACCACTGTGCCTGAGAAAGGCCTTGGACCAGGGTCACGTTTTGTGAGTAAGTTTCCAACCACTTGTACTGAAAGTGAAGTGCAGCTTCACCTGCATCTTTAAAAAGACAGGAGTGAATCATCATCACATGAGCTCTTTGACAGACTGTAGAGGCTTTCCCTAAAGTGGACTTTGGGCTCTAGCTTCCAAATAGAGATTCTCTAAAAGACCTTTACTGGGACTGCTCATCTCTGGATGACAGTGAAGGTTGGAAAAGCATCCAGATGCTTGGCAAATTTAACAGACTGCATGGAGAGAGCCCTGAGCTCTGAAAGGGTCAAGCTGATCTAATACCTCATAATAATTAGCAGTGACCTGCCTATGATCATATGCTCTCGTTGCATCTTACATCCATCGAGATCTTGCACATCACTAATCCAGGAGAAAAATGCTGAGTTCTCCATCTTAGAGGAGTTTTTTTCAAGCATAACAGAGGAAAAAAGAGAGGAAGAAAGCTATAGCTCTTGCTGAAATGAGACCTCATCCATCCTCTGAGTGCACATTCCTAACTTGTTTTCTTTGCCTAAATCTCCCTTTACATCACATGAAAAGTGAAACCTCTGAGATCTGCATGCAGTCCCAGGCACCAGGGAACTCCACTTGTAGGTACTTAAGTTGTACACTGAATTAATTCAACAAGAGTCAATAGTGCAAAAAATCTCAATGCCCAGTAACCACAGGTCAAACCACAGGAAACAGATCTGAGATTTGCTGCAGTTTCCTAATGACCCTCTGGCTAAGTTAAATTTTCCTCTTCATTGCTCAAAGATGGTGAGTAATGCAGAGAAAGTGATATATCCTGGCATGTGGAAAACATTTTTGAAATCCCCCAAAATAGGTATTTCATTGTGTAAGTGAAAACCATTCTGACCACCATTTGAAAAATAGGCCTTTGTGTCAATCTTACTGAACTCATGAATACAGATGTTACAAATAGATTATTTAACTTTTTAGTAACTCAGTTATTTTTATTCTTATTATTAATAATGTTGGGATCATTGTTAATCCAGGATTTTACTTACTTTTGTGCCATTAGGATTAAGTCAGACTGGAATTCTTTTTTTTTTTTAGTATGTGTTAAATGGTAGTAGTTGCTCTCAGACAAATCCTAATGGACAAGCTATATGAGGTGAGTGCCAGTGCCCTCACAAGTGCAGTTATTAATGGAAAAGATTGGAGAGCTGAATGGGATCAAGAAGCAGTGTGTGAAAGTGGAGGAGAGGATTTTGAAAACAACACATTATTTCAGCATTAGTCATCAATATGCATAATTTAGAGCTAATCAATAGTGGTAATTACAACTCCTTACTGATCTAACCATTATCAGAGGGCAATATTATATAAATATCCATGTTATTGGAATGGAATGCCATTATTATTCACAGCTGTATTAATTTTTATAGTGACAAAATGGTCAAAATCCTTTTCATCCATGCGTGGCATATTAAAATTTTAGTTTTGGTACAAAGAGATCTGCTCCATCCATCTTTACATAATTCAGCTGCTGATGAATTTTCTGATTACTTAACCCGAAAGAATTATTCCTGCTAAACTGCCATTTTCTCTCCTCTAGTCACAATCTGCATTTCAGAATAGCAGGACAAGCACTGGGAGGTGTCAAGCATTTATAATTTGACTTCAGTGAAAGTTACAGATGCTTGATACTTTTCAGGTCATGAACCACCGTCTGCTTCTCCAGCTCCTGGAACACTAATGCTGTCCATTGTAATTTGAGTTCACTTTCAAATCATGGACTTGATTGTCAATTGCTGGAGTTAATGGCTGCCTTGCCATTCATCCCATATGGGCAAGAGATAGCTGCATGCAAAGCATAACAGAGATTTATTTTGCATTATTTCATTGAGTATTCCGTGAGGGAACTAAGGAATAACAGAACAGATTTTATACACAAGTCATAAAATTAATTTGCCAATAGCATGGGGCTGCACTTCATGTCCAGATCCCAGTGATCAGAAAAACTCTTGTGGTAAGATTTGGTTAGGCTTTGCTCCAGGGTCAAGGATCCAGGTAAACAACAAAGTATTCATTTACCAAAAAAAAAAAAAAAAAAAAAAAAAAATTAAATACTTCTGCAAATAATTACTTAGTTGGATTATTCAGTAAAACTATCCATAGAAAAAAAAAAATTTGACATAAAAATCAGATTAAAATCTGAAAAGAAATAAATACATAAAGAAATTTTTCCAGTGCTCACAAATGGCCATGTGTTTCTGTGCCTAGAGATTAGATGGTGTTTTGGAGAGGGTCGCATAAATTTCAAATGTTAATGTCTAGGGTGTACAGTATTTCTAATAAGTATTTTTTAGGCAAAAATACAGAGTTGCACTGATGTTTCAGCAAGGATGAGATCTGATGCACCACTGTTTCCCAGCTGAACTATGTTTGCACAGCAGTTCTGAAACCTCCCAAATGGGCTGACCATCCAAGGAGTGGAGTCTGTGAGTCCTCCTGGGAATGAAGAGGCACTGAACACATTGTGGTTGCACAGAATTGCACAAAATCTTCTAACTCCACTGAAACTGAAGTTTCACACAAAAAAATAGATGTGACTGAGAAAATGTCGACATCTGGTAGCCATAAACCACTGTGCTCTGCAAAGCAGAGATATGAAGCAGAAGGAGAAAGGTAAATTAAATGTCTTGCATGATGTTACAAATGAAAAATAGTTCCATTAAAAGTTGAGCATTAAAGAAATCTCAGCACTGAGGTGACACTGTGCTACTGTCAAGACCACTGCAAGTCCACAGCTCTCTATTTATTGTATTTTTGGAAGGATTTTGATCTTGAGAGATCTTCATCACTTATAAATGAACTAGTCATTAGTAGCCTTTTATGTATCTCCAGAGAACTATCACAGCTCTCATTAACCGCTATATCTAAACAACTGAAATCTCCTGTTGCAGTGGCACGTGTTTTCAAGTCTGAATCCTTACCCACTACTATGTCCTATCTCACAGAAGCAGAATAAAGACTGAATAAATTAGGGTAAACCACAAGACTTTCAGCACTGCCTCAGTTAGTGTTTAGGATGAATACAAAATATATTGAACTTAACCATTCAGACTCAAAGATTCTTTCAAGAAAATAAGGCAAAAAGTAAAGGATCGCCACAAATTTTTCTTCTGAACTGACAGAACTGGGTTTATTTTCACCCGCTGTTGGTGATCTAGTTTATATCAGTCATTTGCTAGCTACGAATGTGATCATTTAGGTCAGAAAAGAGAACACAATAAGAAAAATTTTATACAAAACCAGTGCAGACAGCTATGGAATTCTATCAAAAAAAGTAGCTGTGTTTCTTGTTTGCTCTTTGCCACAGTTTCCTAGACGAAAAAAAAATACAGAAATGAGTTTTCACCTAAATCTCAGTTCCCACATTGCCTTTTGCATGATTCTTTGTCCTAGAGCATGTGAAAACACTATATGTAAATAATAAATTAAATAATTTTGCTTCTCTCTGTCTTACTATTATCCTTTATTTTAGTTAGAAATTTAAACCATATCCATACTGAGTTAGACAGGCTACTGAGTCCTGTCTGCAACAGTGGCCAGTAGCTGCTGTTTATAGAGAGGTATAAAATCAGACTAAGATCCAACGTGTTTTCCCTCACACACATTCCCAGTTTCCAGAAAAATAGAATGTGTTGCTTCATACTCATCTTTTTGCCCAATTTCTTCCCTTCCTGCTAACTTGAAGGATTTTATGAAGCACTATAACTGCACAATCACTGTCCTCCTTTATGGGCACAGACAACATTTCCCCCCACCCCCCTCTTTTATTACATTTATAGTCTTTGCCTGCCAAGATACTTTTATGGCAGTGGAAATGATTGCCTCACTCTTGATAAAGTCTGGAGTATCCCTTGGTGCTCCATATAACTTGTCACAGTCCTCTCAACAACAGCTCCTGGTGTGTTCCTGAGCGACTGACACTTGTACCATCTCCCCTGATGTGCTTCCTGACATGGCAGAGAATATTCTGCTTTACAGCATCTCCCACACAGGGCTCTGCACCCGCTCTTTCCAATGTCTGCCCTTGCTCTCCTCACTTCTTTTAACTCCTGGGCTTTTGCCTTTCGAGACAATGAAAATTTATATGTTTACTTTGCACAGTAACTACACAAACAATTTAAAGAAAAACGTTTCCTTTGCTGCCTCACATTTCTGTTGAGAGTGTTGTGTGCAGGGTATATCCCCAACCCTTTTTTTTTAATGTAAGCAGAAACCAGGCAAGCTCACCTCACAGTATCTTGTACAGAGCAGCCTGAATTGTTGCAAACTCTTGGCTTTCCATTCAGCAGAGCCTTGTTGCCTGGTTCATCTGCATTTCCAGCTCACAGAGGATTACAAGTGTACTTTCTGTACTGAAATGTGGGACCTAAAGGCAATAAAAGACCAGGCAATGATATAAAATTGATTCTTCTTTAGAGATCTAAATGGCAAAGAATTATTGAAGATACTTTTAGGGCCCCTTGCTGAATCATCAAACTATTTTGCAGTGGTAATTGAGACAGCATATAAATACTGCATAGGTATCTCTTCAGGCCCTCTTCACAGAACAGTTGTATTCCATTAAAATGCTTTTCTTGTACAGGTTAATCTCTCAAAATAAAAGTGGAAAATACAGCAACAAAACAAGATGATATTTTCACTACTCAATAAACCTCCCTTCCCTTGTCTGTAAATAAATGATTCCCAGAGGCACCCTCTCCAGGGCTCCTGAAAACTCAAAAGGGCAAGGAAAGGAATTTAAAAATATCACACACTGCTGCTCATAGTGTTTATTTTAACAAACAAACAAACAAACCAGCACATCAAAGGCTATCCTGCTTTATCCTGCATTTACATGGTATGAAAGTTAAATCAGATTTGGATCCAGTCTGTCTGTGGGAGAACACTCCTTGTACCCCCATTGATTGACATAAAGGTGAAAACAACCTCCCACAGACGTGAAGCAGGAAAGCTGAGGGGTTTTGGAAAATGAGAATGACAAATCAGGCTTAATGATCAGGACAAATCCTAAGTGTGAAGAAGGCATACAATAAGTGCATTATCACCCATTGTAATTTTTTGTACATCCCTAATTTTTTTTTTTCTTGTCCTGTGATTTTTTTCCCTAGTTCTAGAACTCTATCTACAGCAACTGAACAGCATCTGATTTATTTTGGATACTAAGACATGTAACTACCAGTGACAAAAATACATTCTCATTGCAGCTGCACACATAGGAAAAGTATTTCAACACTCAGAGTTGGATTGATTTTACATTATATGTTAAAAAATACAAAGTCTCTCCTAAGGGAAGTGAAATCCTGAAGTTTAATGGCTAGATTCCAGTAACAGGGTGCTTAGACAAATTGCTTTTATTCATAATAATCTAATTATATATACTATATGTCATTCTGTTTTGACATCTTTGTCCTTCTTTTCCTGTCCCAAATTGGTGTACTGCATATTTTTCAGATAACTGTTTCCTGCTCAAGAAGTTCTTCATGGGCCTTTTATTTCCTCTCAAAAATGGTGTTTGAAGGAGTACATAAAATGCTTTGGGATATTTGAGGAATGAGAGGAACTATATAAATCTTAGTTCTTATTAAAAGAGCACTGAATGAGTTGTCTAGAGTATGTGGTTTGGATCTTTATTGTAAATCATAGAAACCTGCATTACGGGTCTGCTTTACTGTAGATGAAACAAGTGTTGGATGACACCTTGTATTTCACCAGATGCTCTCCTGCAATTTTTCAAAGAAAGTAACACAATATATGGTCCACCTGCTGTGAGAACATCTGAAATACCACAGACAGTAAAAAGCCTCTGAGTAAAGTTCTTCCAGAGAGTGTTTTGCTGATATGCTTTATGGCATATACATATAACTTACATATAACATATACATAACATATACCTTACTCAGTTTTCAGACAGTATGTCTAGTTTCCCACTAAAAAGAACTATGCTTATATCACTATTAATTTTTTATGTTAATGAGAATTCAATGAGAACGTTATTTTAAAATGTCATTTTCCTTTGTTTTAGGCTTCTGGATTTTTTAAAATTTTAATTTAAATTTCCACAAAGGATCAATCAGCCCATTATTAACTCATTGCTATCAAATACAAATTTAGGTCCTGCAAGAGTCCTAACAAAGGACTAATTTTGTATCCTTCACCTATGTAAATAAATTGTCAGATATTGGTGGAACTAATTACAAGAGCATTGCTTTCTGCTTTCAGCAGGACTTCAAGGCCTGATTGAAGCATCGTCGATACACACCAATATCTTCCAATAACATTCTTATTTCAGATCTTGATTTAAAAAGTTATGTCCTCTTTGAAGAGTGTGAAGGAACTTCGTAAGAATTAATTCCTGTAGTGACCGGGAAGGGGGCTACAGCCAGTTGCAGCAAGGCTTGGTGGTTCATCTGGTAGATCCTCATCAGCCACATTTTTCATAACCCACACAATTATCATCATTAAATTCAGCTCAATTCCCTACAAGCACTCTGTGCCTTTGATTTATACCCACAAAGCAGACACTAATTGTGCTGTATGTACACAGTGGAATGGGACTTTAAGAGATAGGTTTTTAGTAACTCTTATGACACCTTTCTAGTTAGTGCAGTGTAGCAGGATCATTTTTAAGATTGCTTTGTTTAATTATTTAAGAGCCATTATGGTAACTGGATATACTCTAACTGTAATTTATTAACTCATACACTTGAATTATCCAAGTCTCTACATCCACTTCACAGAATTACAGAGGAACTAGAATAAGATAATGGTATTGAAATGCTACAGAATATTCCCTCTGCTGAGAAGTAGAGAAGCTCTCTTATCTCTCATAGCAAAGGGGTTCATAAGCTTTTTCAAAATATGCACTAAGACTACAAGAATCATTTTATACTAGTGGCAGATGTTCATATAGACACTATTAAGAACATGTGTGCATTTTCTATATATGCATGCGTATGTATAAGTAAATACCTACACAAATGTATGTATACATACATACATACATCTTGTATGTATACAAGATAAGTCTTCAATCTAGTACTACAATTTGCTTCCCTTTTTTGTGCAAAAAATGATACTACATCAATCTGTTCATTCCCCTTTCTCTGCTCTTCTGAATATGCTTCTTCATGCTCTGGTCCTTGTCTCTTTCCACCTTGTGCTTTCTTCTTGTCTCCACATTTTATCTAAGTTTGGATGTTGTGCTAGAAGTTTCCTTACTCACTGTAAATGCTGCCCATTCACCTGTATCCTCTTCACCACTCTCCTCTGTGCACACTGCTTTTCTGCCTTCTGCCTGCCTGTGTGGGGGATCCTTTTCCTCTGGAAAATGACAGCTCTGGGAGCAGCACCTTGAGAGTGCTCCCATAGAGTGTCTGCTCTTGCCATCAGCAGCTGCATTCTCTTCTTGCCATTTGGGCACTTTTGAGCAGAGCTGTCATTTGCAAAAAGAATAGAGACACATGAGGCAGCAGTCAAAGGAAAAAACATCTAGAATAAATCATGTGATCAGCCAGCCCCCTGAAAGCCATAGCAGGTACTCACAGACCACCTCAGTGGCATAAATTAATTTGGAACTGCTTAGAAAGGAAAATTTTCAGCACTCTGGATTCTTATTTACATCAGTCTCTTAAACAGAATATTGCTTTAGTTTCAGCATGTATCTTTCCTAAGCTGAGATGCTTTCCACAATTCTGCTGTGCTCCAGACAACAGGTCATAAACATCAGGAACGTGAAGCAGAGCAATTATTAGCCCTGTATTCTGTGCTGCAGCATCCCTGCTGTTCAAATATACTGGCATAGGACAGAAAACTGATAACAGTAATTCTACAGAGTTTCTGAGCCAGGAGAAGAGGATTGCAAACAATTACTGCCTTGGAGGCTCAGATGTTCTAAAGCAAAAAGGGGGAAAACTCATAATTTACCTGGACTGACTACTTTTGCAATAAAAAAGTAATTTTCTCTAAATTAAGAGTCTGCCAAAACAGAAAAGTTAAGACAGGCATGCCTAAGAAAGATGATTAACAGATACAGAATGCTTTCCTGTGTAATCTCTAAGGCACAATATCCCTCTTACACTTAACCTTTATGTGCTACCAAAGGACAGCATCAAGACTGTCCTTCCAGCACATGCCTGTTACTGAAAGCTTTTAATATCCTCCTTCCATCTCCATCAAAGCCAAGATATCAGCAACACAGAAAGATTTAACCACTTATTAAACAGTGCTATCATGTCAGGCAATATGTTCTTTTCTACAGGGCACTAGTGAATTGAATGTGCAAGAGAGACAAAGTGTCTAACAAAGAGAAAGCTGCTGCAGGACAAGCATTGCCTCTCCTCTCCCAAGAAACTCGACTAGCAAGGAAATCTCACAGAGTACCAACCAGAGCAAGCCGATGACAGCAGATGAGGCAATGGAAAATCACAGAAATAAAGGTGTGGAAAGGGACTTGCGGACAAGAAGCATTTTGTTTTGGTTTGGGTTTTTGTTTGCTTGTTCATTTGTTTGTTTGGGGTTTTTGTTCATTTAGTTGTTTATGGGGGTTGTTTGTTTGTTTTCCTTTTTAATATTACATAAATAGTAAACAAAAACTTCACAGAATCATAGCTTCATGGAATAGTTTGGGTTGGAAGGGACCTTAAAGGTCATCCACTTCCAACCTCTCTCCCATGGGTAGGGATGCCACACACTAAATCAGGTTGCTTAGGGCCCCATCCAAACAGGCTTGAGCCTCATACCAAGTTGCTTGTTAGATCCAGCTTGGGATCTAATTGCTTTGATTACCTGGCTCAAGATGAACCTGACTCTCCCTTCCTCTTTTTCGGCAATGTGGACTTGGAAAACCAGGTCTCACTGTCATGTTTCACATAACCATTGCCCAAACATGGTGCACACCTGACCAAATACAGAACACAGCTGAAAACCAGGCCCTGAGGCAGTCACTGCTATCACAGAATCACAGAATATCCTGAGCTGGAAGGGACCAACAAGGATTATTGAGTCCAACTCCCAGCCTTGCACAGGACACCCCAAGAGTCAAACCATGTGTCTGAGAGCATTTTCCAAGTGCTCATTGAACTCTGTCAGGTTGGTGCTGTGACCAGTTCCTTGGGGAGCCTGTTCCAGCCTAAACACCCTCTGAGTGAAGAACCTTTTCCTAATATCCAATCTAAACATCCCTGGCACAGCTTCAGACCATTCCCTTGGCTCCTGTCACTGTCACCACAGAGAAGAGATCTGTCTCTGCCCTTCCTTTTCCCCCCGTAAGGAAGTTGTAGCTGCAGTGAGGTCTCCCCTCAGTCTCCTCAAGGCTGAACAAACCAAGTGACCTCCATCACTGCTTGTATGGATTCCCCTCAAGGGCCTTTGCCATCTTTGCAGGTCTCCTTTGGACACCCTCCAATAGCTTTATATCCTTATATGCTTAAGAACATGAAATAAATATCATTATATAACAACTGTGGGAAAGCTGTCATCAGGGATGGCTCCAGTGAAAGAAAACACAGCAAAAAGCTCTCCCCTGTCAATATTCACACATCTTTATTGCACAGCATAGATGCATGCACACATACTGACACAGAGAGGTCAGAATGAGCCTGTATCCAGATTAACTACCCCACAGCTTCAGCCTATTGACACCTGCACTATCTGGGGACAGTGCAGACACTCAGGACTCCTACATTCCTATGCTGGTAACTCTCATCTACCTCTGAAACTGCTGCTGATACAGATTCACACTACCTCATGTTTGTTTCCTGTCTTTAAAGCTGTGTCTAAATCCATAATTACCAGCTGATGCATAGTCCTGAGTCATACACACAAAAGCCACCAGCAATTCCAGGCTCTTCTGCACTCTTCAGTTTCTGAAAACCAACCTGACACATACTTCAACCTACAACATCTCTCCTCACCTCTGCAAGGCTCTGCTAATTGGAGGACACAGGGGCTAGGCCATATTTTTGGACAGAATTCCACCCAGAAAAGAAAATATGCAGCCAATAATGTATGGGTGCATGGCAGCCATGAGTTTTAGATTTCCATGTTCAAAATGGTTACCTAAAATGTTGCCTGCAACATTCAGAGCAGGCACTTTCTCATGGTCATATGAGATCCCAGGTGCAGTACTAAGGTGAGAAAGAAAAACAACATCAAAGAAACCCCCAAAGCTACAGCCCCAAAGTGAAATACAATTTCATTTCAATAGAAAACTAAAATATTACTATAAAAATCAGAATTAATTATCTTGTTTATTTCACTTTCAAAAAAGGGGATTTTTTTTCAGTCAGCAAAACAGCTATTTAATTAGGCTTTGCAATTCACATACAATTGAATAAAATACATGTAAAAAAAAGGCATAACTGCCTCAACTCATTATACTCTATTGTTTGAATGAAAACAGCTTGCCCCGATAGCCCCTTCATAGTGACTTTCCACAAATCATCTCTCTGAGGGTTGAGGGACTGAGTGGGCTTTGTGCAGACAGGTCAAGTGGACCTGTGTGTTCTTGGAGAGTCATAAACAACACAAAAATCCAGTGCATGTAATTAAGCTAAAGGATACAGACTCATTAAATCACTTCCACCAAATGATGAGAAGTTTCCAGCAATCAGATTGCTCAGGATGCTGCAAAAGGAATTGCTCTGGATGCAAATTTGACTTGAGGAATAGAATGCTTTGTGCATCTTCTTTCAGAATCTTGCCAAGGCAGAATGAGAAGAAAACAGTGTATTGAATTTTCCAGTCTGAGCCTCAATTACTGCAACTGTAGTAAAACAATCATATGAAAAATTCAGAAAAAAGCATCCTGCAAATGCAGGTAGGGAGGTGCCTGCAGCTTGTTGACCACAATAAAAGGAGGGTACCAGTGTGCATCTCGCATTCAAAATACAAAAGAAATAATACGATTTATAGCCGAAAATCAGCTGTAAAAGGTAAAGGCGTCGGGGATGAGTGAGAGAGGAAGCCACCGGGAGGCACTCTTGCCACTCAGCAAGTGCGTGATCAGAGCCTCTCCTGCTGCCGCAGGTGCTCGGCCAGCAGCGGAACAGCCTCGTGTGCGGGTCACCTTAGGGACCGCTGCGCAGAAAATACACTTATTTAGAGCCTGCTGCATTTGTACCTACCTTGAACGGTGCTGAAAATGTTTGCAATAAAAATGATGTACGACTTTTGCTAGTTACCAGAGACTAAAGTGGTTGTGAGTTTTTGTTTATTTGTTTTTTTTTGTTTTCTTGTACAGCATCATCTAACTTAATCCTGAATAAAAAAGAGGGCTGTCATGAACAAGCTGAAATCTTAAGGGATTATGAATGAACTTCCTTGTAAATTAGAAATCTAGGAATGTCTGCAGAATGAATGCTTACCTTTCAAAACTGCAAATTGCTATGCAAAAGAGGAAAATGAAAGCAATGATAATATGACTCTCCTTGCAGTTGAAAAAACCCTTTAATTTTGTGTTTTATTAATTTTATACAGTATCAGCCACTTTGATTTTAATCTCAGAGAAAAAACCAAAGCTGAGTGCAGTACAGATGAAAAATCAGAAACCACAAATGCCTGAGACATCCTGTTCTTATACTGACACTCATCAGAAAATAAAAGTCCGCAAAATCCAACCTTTTTTTCTTCCAGCTACAACTAAGTAGAATCTTATTTGTCTTGTAATTAACAATTTTTGGCAATCTGAAGAATATTGTACATATTTTAAAACTCTGTATTCAAATATTTTGAAGGAACTTCATAAAAAGATTTGACTCTCACTTTTGAAGTATCACAGTCAGAGAAGGGTTTACCTAGTATTCTTGTCTCATGCATTTACTGTATTTTTAAATATTGCCATAATCTAAAAAAATACAGTTTATTTAGGATTTTTTCATTTTATAATGAAACTAGCATATGAAATAATCAATTTAAAATAATACTTTATGATCTCTACTGATTCATATGCACAAGATCTTAATTCCTGAAGCAGATCACACATACAACATTTTCGTTTTTTGCTGTTATCCACAATATTTCAGATGCAAGATATTTCCCCATTTTCAGCTCAAGGAAGAAACACACCTTTAATTATTGATAAATGTGATATCAGCTCCCTTGACTGCCCAACAACATTTAACACAGAAAGATCAGCTGATAGCATTAATTATAGAAATACAGTGCAAAGGAACCAAAGTGAACAATTTTAAGGCACATTATACTTTGAATTCTTTAATTCACCACATTGAACTCATTCAGAGAAACACATCTCAATTGAAACTCCTCCTTAGTGCAGAGGTTTAATGTCAAAGTGAGTCTGGTAGGTTAATCCATGGGAATATCAAATCTTGTCTGGCAAATTTGCCTGTGCCAAGAGCCTGTGCTCAGGCAGCTGGAAACAGCTGGCTTAAATTTACTTCTCAAAGCAAGAAGAATGAAAATCAGCTCCAGGTTTGATAGCTATGCTCCAGCGAGAGCGTGTCACCTGAGATGATGGTTATAAGCAGAAACTGGAGTCGATGACACTAAGTAGTTTTGATTTTATGGCACAGCCACACACCTGGCTTGTGCTCTGCTGTGCGACAACGCAGCAGAGTTAGCCCAGGTCAGATCATGATGGGCACCAGAGGAAGGTGGTTTGCTCCATGGGGTGCCAACTGAAAGCTAATTGCTGCTCTGTCATAGCTCACCTTTGGACAACTTTCTGTGCCTTGGGTCTTCATCTGCAAAAGATTAATTCTCTAATTATCACAGTATTGTACTGACAATTCAATTTATGATTGCCATGCTCTTCAATACTGATGTAATGAGGCTCATATAAAAACCTTCAGAGATGTCCTTACAGCTATCCTCTATATAAACTGGACAAGCAGAAATTACATGCCTCAGGCACAAGATAACCAGCAGCTTCAAGGAGAGCAAAAATATCTGCTTATTTCAGGTACTTATTTAGTTTGTATTGCTAGACAAAGGAAACAAAGAGTAATCATTTATTTCTACTCCAGAGAGAGAGAAAAAAAAAAAGCTAAGTTCAAAAATGTATTCGCTGAAGAGTGATCAGGCATTGGAACAGGCTGTCCAGGGAAATGGTGGAATCATCATCCCTGGAAATGTTCAAAAAACATTTAGACGTGGCACCTGGGGACATGGTTTAGTGCTGGACGTGGCAGTGCTGGGTTAATTGTTGAACTTGGTGATCTCAGAGGTCTTTTCCAACCTTCAGAATTCTATGAATCTATGGTAATACTCTGCCTGTTTTTTCTACCTTTATTAAAAAACTTGTGAAATTACAGTCAAGTTAAATGTGGGATTCAGACCCACTTGTCTTTATGGGAGATTTCAACTTCTCTGACAAAACTGTGACAAACTGAGAGATCTTGAAAAATCTTGAAGTTTGTAGGAGATAACTTCTTGTCACAGGTACTCAGTGAGCCAACCAGGAAAGATGCCCTCCTAGATCTGCTGTTTGTGAAAAGAGAAGGATTCATGTGTGATGTGATGGTAAGTGGCTGTCTTGGCCACAGAGATGACAACATGGTTGTGTTTGAAATTTTCAGTGCAATGAGAAAGAGGGACAGGAGAGTTGCTACCCTGGACTTTAGGAGAGCAAACTTAAAGCTATTCACGAGCTATTTAGTGCATTTTCTTTTTGAGGGCTTGGAAGTCCTCAAGAACTGATCAGTCTTTAAGAAAAACCCTTTGGATGCAGAGGAACTGGCAGTTCCACTGTGTCTTAAACAAGTGGGAAAGAAATCCAGCTTGGCTGAACAGGGGACTCCTTGTGGGGCTCTGGAGGGAAAATAAACTGTATGATCTTGTAAGTGAGCTCAGGCTTTTCAGAAAGAATACAGAGTTTTGGACACTGTCCATCACAGCATCTTCTGGAGAAGTTGTCCAGCTATGGAAAGATCAGGTACATGGAGCACGGGGTGAAGAATTGGCTGAAGGACAGAGCTCCAAAGGCTGTCACTAATGGTGTTCCTCTGGGTTTGTTTCCAGGGCCAGTCCTGTTCAATATATTTATCAACAATCTGGATGCAGGAGTTGGATGCACCATTAGCAAGTTTGCCGAGGATACCAAAATGGGAGAAGTGGTTTGCTTTTTTGAGACACAAAAGGCCTTATAGAGGAAACTAGACAGATATGGTAATTGGTAATGATTAACAGGATAAAATTTAAAAGATTAAACTGGATTCTGCACCTAGGGTGGAGTAATGCCTGACAAAAGGCTAAATAGGAAGAGCAGTGGCTGTAGATCAGCCCTGCAGACAAGGATCAGCTCACCAGGAGCCAGCAGTGAGCCCTGGCAGCCCAGAGGGCAAATCCCATCCTGGGGTGCATGAAACACAGCATGAGCAGCAGGAAAAAGTGAGGATTATCCTGCTGTGCTCAGGTGGGAGCCCTGAGTGCAGGGCTGGGACCCACCAGCTGAGGATGTGAAGGTTCATGACAGAATCCAGATGGTAACAAAGATGGTGATGGGGCTGGAAGTCATGTCCTGTGAGGAGCACCTGAGGGCTCTGGGCTTGTCTGGCTTGGAGGAGGCTGAGGAGCAACCTCATTGCTCTTTGACAGCTTCATGGGGGGGGGAAGGGGAGAGGGAGGCGCTGAGCTCTTCTCCTTGGGATCCAGTGATAGAACACATTGGAATGGTTCAAAACCATACTTGGGACGTTTAGACTGGACATTAGGAAGCATTTCTTTGCTAAGAGGGTGGTCAAACAGTGGGAGAGGCTTCTTAGAGATGTCGTCGATGCTCCAGGCCTGTCAGTGTGAAGGGGCATTTGGGCAATGCCATTGAAACACTTTAATTTCTGGTCATCTCTGAAATGATCAGGCAGTTGGATTAGATGGTCTTGTAAGTCCTCTCCTACTGAAATAGTCCATTTTGTTTAGTTCTATTCTTATGATTCACAGACAGTGATTAAAATCAGCTCCGCCCCCACACTGCTCATTGTGCTGAGAGTCCCCAGAGTTCGCTCAGGAACCTGTGATGACCCCTGTGTGTGTTTTCATCCCTGTGCTAATGAGAGTTAACAATATTACAGAATCCATTTTAAAAGCTGCTATTTCCAACGTTGATGTCAGAGGCAACCTGCAGGTAGGAAATAGTTTAATTTGTTTTTTTAAAGAATTCAGTTGTTCACTTAGCCTAAGCCTTCTGGAGTTATAGGTAATCAGAACAGCTTTCTTGAACCAGTTGCACCCAGAACATCATCAGAGAGCATTTATAAGGTTATATTTCCAATGTTGTTATTACAAATTAAGCCATTCAGGGCAGATAGTTCTAGAAAAATCTGAAATTTGACCAAATGTAACTCACCTACCTTCATTATTTGAAGATTAATTTGTACAGGACTGAGGATTCTTTGTCCTTTTTATTTTCCCTAAAGGATAATATTGTTTCTACAAGCTAGTGGGAGTAGAAAGCTAAAAACAACTGCTGATGGGTTGTGAACTGAATAGAACAGTCATCATAATTAATAACTTAGTAATATTCATTACAATGTCTTGACCTGGCAGAAACTTTCATCTATAATTAATTATAGTCCTTATTTTGGATAGGCTTTCTTTTGGATAGGTTTTGGTGGGGTTTTTTTTTTTTTTTTGATAGAAAAAGGAGTGACAGTATTTGTGCTTATCTATTTAACTGCTAACATGTGTCTAATTTCATTAACAGTGAAATTTTGGGTTTGATTTGCAACAATGAAAACACAGATGCATAAGCCCTGACAATTACCTTAAAACTAACTAAAGATTTTCTTGCTTTTACCAAGGTATAAAATTAGAATTTTTTCATATAAAAATTAGTTAAGAAAACATGCACTTGCATGCAGTTATTGTCTGGAAATTGCTCTCCATTTTTTCCACGTCAATAATGTAGTAGCTGTTAGAGCTAAAAGACAGGCTTGGAGGACATTTGTTTTAAAATTTACCCCGTGGAGAGTTCCTGGATTTATATGCTTTTATATGGGAAAGGGCAAAACAAAAACAATGTTGAAAACTAGGTTATATAAATAGAGCATGCACCTAGTTATGTACTATAAATCATGCAGATGAGTATTTTTAACTGGGGGAAGGAAACACAAGAACAATGAAGAAATATAGATGTTCCTAAACCCTAAGGTGATGATATTCTGTTCTGGATACACCAGAAATGCACATAGACATTGAGCTTGCTTCTCAAAGAGAACTGATAAATGAGGAAAGGCCTCCCAAGGGGCTCCCTTAGGTTCCCTAAGTTTAACAAAATCAAAAGTACTCTCCAGTAAATGCTTTTTCCTCACACCTTTCCTCAAATAAAATCAATTATGCACAAAGATTATTTATTTAATTTTGGATGCTTTGGAATGTCTGTTGTAATAAACAGGGCTCTGAGGATTTATCTGTAAATGCTTTTCCTGTTTATTTATGTCATTTTTATCAACACCAACACTTATCTCTATCCCAACATCTTATGCCCCCCAAAAAAAACCCACAAACCCAAATATTATTAGGTTGGAGATGCTGAGATATGTTTAAGTTGCTGCCTCTCTGCATCTTTCCATCCACAGAACAAATGGAATAGGAAAGTTTACATTCCTGCAGGATTGATAGTGAGATTTTTTTTACATTCATTATATACTTAAGAAATGGATTCTCTGGCTATTTAAGTCAATTTTATAACTAAATTAGTTGTAGGATTTAGGAATAGTCATGTGCAATTAAAAAGTGCAAATAAAAAAAACCAACCTGGGGATATTTTTTACGGTAACTCTTTACACAAATATGGCTTTTTTTTTTTTTTTTTTTTTTTTTTTTTTTTTTTTTTTACCAGATGCAATTCTGTCTTCTTTCCCTCACAGCTCAAAGCATGAGCTCTGTCAGGATCCAGAAAACATGTAGAGCAGTGCCTAAGACTCAGACACCCAGTCTGGAAGGTGTCTTCTAAGAACAATCAGGAGACATACTCAGAAAGACAAAAGCTGCCAAAATACACTTGTAACTTTTTTGTTTATGAAAACTGAGCTGCATCAGTATCTGTCATTATATTACCCCAGTAGCCACAATATTTACCCAGAAACTGTTGAGAACTAACTTGTATGTGCTGGGAAGATTTTCCTCTCTTGGAAAGCTACTCCAGTCAGCAATTCTTTCACATCCATTCTCCCCTTGACATATGAATCTTTCCTCCTTTTCAACACAGGCAAACACTTTGACTGTACCCACAGGTTACTATGTTTTGCATTCAGTAGACATTGGATTTAAACAAGAAATAATCTTGAGGGCAAGTTGAGACTCCAGGACTCCACACTCTAAATTCAAGGCATTAAGCACTGGTGTCAAAAGATTTCTGATTGAGTGTTAAAGCCAGCAGGTTGTTTTGCACAAGAGCATCACAATGATTTTAGCACAAATTTTTTCCATTTTTTAGATTAAACATCATCCCTCACAACTGGTTTTGACTCTGGACTCTGAGAAGGTTATCTAGGATGTCCTTAACAGAACTCTGTATGGCGCCTAAATTGCAAAAAGGACAGAAAAAAAGTGGACCTCTCCCACACATCAGAGTTTTCCACTGGAAACTGCTGAGGTACCAGCAGTGCCCTAGTGAATCTGATTGTCTCCTCAAAGGATCTAGTGCTTCCTGGAGCATTACAGAGAAGGCATATGGTAGGCTCTGGCTTCCATTTCTTAGGACCAGGCACCTAAAAAAAAAAAAACATTGCAAAAAATCACTGCAGTCCTTTATCCATCTGTCTTTAGTGTGCTGGTGTGAGACAATTTCACTCCAAGTTGTTCATGCTGAAGGAGTCCTACTTAACTGAAGTACTGCCATAGAAAATAGCTGAGCAGATCAGCTCTTCCTAGAGGATAACTTTGCTCACTGAAGCAGATGATAGTCGTCCAGAAACTTACACAATCTTGAGAAAAGCAGGAAGACACAGAAGGTTCATTTCAGCTAAAATTTTGGTGGTTCTCTGTTCCCATTATAAATGTACTCATTAGAGTCCATCATAAGAGGCCTTCACACGTTAGATGTTAAACACCTACACAACCTTTTGCACAACAAGGTCATAGCTATTACCAGTTATGCTGGTATTTATTTTTATCTGCTCTCATCCTAGTTTTATTTATAAGAGGCTACCAAAGAACTGTAATGTCATTAAATACTATCCAGACATGAAAAACTTGGTGGAGAACTTCAATCTCTACAGAAAAGAAATATGGCTAAGCCACAGAGGAACAAGTATTTACATTTTTAAACATTTTTGAAATCACTAGCCTTATGTGAGTAGACTTAATCTGTGAAAACAAATCATTTTATGATAGATTTCTTTGGGGTTAATAACAAGGAAACATCGTGTTGCCATTGGATACACCTCAGCCATTTAGAGGAGAATAAATATTGTCTGAAGCCAATATATTTGTGTCCTTAACCAAGACCAGAAATCCTAATCATTCCAACCATTTTTGTCTGTAAAAGGAGATGGTGTTTTTCAGGGACTTTCCATAAGCTACAGAGAAATTCTCCATGGATGGGAAAGGGCACAATTCAGTTGTGTAAGCACAAGCATCTAGTGCTATTAAATGCTAAGGTCTATACAGATAGATAGACACATGTATGTATATGCATCTCAGGGAGCACATATAAATTATATGTATATATTCTATAAAGCTGGAGGTCAGGTGTGCTATTCCAGATTTGTCATGTCACATCAGACACGTGTTTGGTCCCTGCCTCCCTGCCAAGTGAATACTGTGTCACTTTTATGCTGAAAGAGAGCTCAGTCCTTGCTGTGCGCTCCGCGCTGAAGCGCAGGTGGTGAACCTCACTGCCCACCTTTACTGATGGTCAGTAATTTAAACAAAGAAGTCAGAACTACACCCATGATTGTTAGCAATTCTTACTTGTCCTCTATTCTCCCTCCTTCACCTCCATAAGATGTGTTAAGATGTTATCTAGAAGTAATTATTTTTCATATATAAAATTTAAGCTATGCATTTTTACTTCTCAGACAGAGTTCATGCAAAACCCAGTTTAGAAATGAGTGTTTTAATTTAAAACATCCATTACTAGGTTCAGATTGACAGCGAAAAGAATTCACTGAGAATTTCTAAAAAAAAAAAAAAATGTCACACAGTTCTGGTGACCCTGTTATAAAATGTAAGAGATCACTGTTTCACAAAGTAAATAGCAACTCTCATTTTCCTAGAAATTCTCCTCTGTTCATATTCAATGCACTAAAACTCTTCTCCAGTGGTAGAGCAACACCTGCCTGCAGGGGAGCATTGCAGGAAACTGCCTTACACAGTGTACTAAAACTACACCCTGCAGACAACAGAGGGGTATAAACAAAAGCTGTATCACCCCACTGAATATTGAAATAATGGCATAAAACTGAGGATTTCAACTACTACTACCAAAAAAAAAGCAAAAACCAAAACATACCAAACCCCGAAAAAAGCCACCTATCTTAACAAGAGCTCAAGAGATGACTTATTGCATGTTGCTCTCAGACCCTATTATGAAGGAAAGAATGAAACCCAAACCAAATGGTCCTACTTGATGTTAATAAAATACCATGTCTTTGTAGAAAGAAATCAAAACACAGGCTCTAAACCCATCAGATAGCCCTGACCAAATGGAGCACAAACAAGGTTATGGACCCTTGCTGCACTCTAAGGCTCCCTTGCTTATGCCACAGTCTTTAAATGTAAGACACAGTTTTACCACACGCTACCAACTCTTCATCTCCTTTTTCCCAGGGTGTTAATAAGGTTTAATTAGCAAAGTAACCATTTGCAGTAGAACTACATTTCCCAGAATGGTTTTCTTTTTGCAAAGCAGTTATTTTTCAATACCTGTCAAGATCCATATAACAAAGAACTTTCTTCTTGAACCTCCATCAGGCAATGGATTTTAAGACCCTATTGAATCAGTCAATACAATTGTATTGTAGAGCTGTTCTCAATTCAGGATTTTTCGGTACTTGTAAATGAAGACAAAAGATTAGGTTCTTACAGGGACCGCATCTTCTCTCAGCTTACTCCTCTGTTGCATCTGTACAGTGTTTTATATTATAACTGATTACTTCACAACAAAATTTAAAAGAGGAATAAAATTTTCTAATAATTTCCTCAGCCCAGAAAGTATTAAATTACATGTGGCACAGAAAACATCTAGGGCTACATTGTGAGCTTTTTGGGGGTGCCTTAATTTTTTTTAAAACACACAAAGGGTTTCTTAATATGAGATAATATTATTTTTCACATTTTTTAATGCATATGAACATTTATTTCTTCCAAAATTTCTTATATTGGTGCTAATGTCCTTTTTTGGTGGGTTGGTTCTAAGACACTGGAGAAGGAGAAATTAATTCAAAATTTCAGGGTTTCTTTTTTCTCAATTTGGATAAAGAAACACATTATCAATAGCAATAGCTCTGTGTGACGCCTTAGGGTTTTATGGGTTTTAGAGGTGGACATTGATGGCTGTTTTTAAACCAGGTTGGAAATAATTCCAGTAAAGACTCCTGCTGTGTCAGCAGATCTGGATAAAAGTAATCAGTACAAAATGATGTATGGGTTTCTTTTCGTTAATAAAAACTCCATACCAAACCAAACAAAGCCCCAGAAGAAAACAAAGTTGAGAGCTCAATGTAAATAAGGAAAAGCTAGCTGCTGCTGCCAAGAATGAGTGGTTTAGGTTACTTAAAGAATCACCAGCAAGGGATCAACAAAAGCAGGTTTGATACAAATTTGCAAAAGCATGACAAAGTTTGATGGCAAGGTTCACTCTACTACTTACTATATAAATAAAGCCCACAAATAAAAAAATGGTTGAAGAGTAGCCTATGAAGACTTTTGCTGAGACCAGGAACACAAATGGGTAAGGAGGGAAAAGAGTAAGGGATGCAGTGGTGTAACAGAGGGTTCAGAGCAGATGCCCTTGCCAAACTTAGCCTCAGACTGGATCAGCCATTTAGGTCTAAGATATTTAGCATAATAAAACTACAGAAAATATTTTCCAGATATAGTGAGGAGTACTATCGTGGCAGGTAAATTTAGGCTTTTATCTTTGATATAAGAAAGGGTAACTGGGCACTTCTATAGATACCTAGGTTTCAAAAATATCACATAATTGTTCACAATCTTTAGGTTTGGTGAATATTACCAAGCAAGATACAGGATGCATAAAATCACTCTGCATAACCTGAACAAGCGGGATAAGCTTTATTGTCTTACAGCTTCAGGGCAGAAGCTCAGGTCCTGCAGTGAGCTCTCTCCTGGCACACTCACAGCTCCCAATGCTTTACAGAAAAGGAGGTCTGAAAGTGCAAGGGAAGGCTGTTACTGGGGGCCTTGTATCCAAGTTGTATCCAAGTTTTGGCAAGGCAGTTCAGCAGATATTAGTGCTCCCTGTACTCTTTCCTTAGGCAAACTCTTGGATTATATGACCTTGTGGGGTCTTTTTCACTCTCCTTTTCTTTGGTTCTGTATCATGCAGCTCCCTGTAAGATTGTGCTCTTTGTGCTGTCAAGAAAAAAAATATTCATGTTGATATTTTTCCTGCATGTAAAGGACAACAGCATCTAGCAAAGCAATGTTTTATAAAGCTGTACTTGACCACTAACCTGTTGTGTTAAGGACATTTGAATAGTCTTCCATATTGAAAAACCAGCAAGACTTTAACACTGCTGTAGATAAATAACATAATCTTAAAATGAAAGCATGTTTCTTTCACACATTCCCACTTCTATGCTTTAATTTGTCCCAGCCTACCTGAAGTGTTTTTACTGAAATTAGATCTGTTACTAGTGTAAAATTATAGCTGTTCTATTTCTGTGATATTAAAAAAAAAAAGAAATAGAAATGTATCTGGTTATACTTAGCATTGGATATTTTTAGTATTGTTTCCCAATCTTGCTGTGGAAATCTAATGCAATATAGAACATAAGAAATCACATTATTATAGCTACAATATAAGCAATCAGAAATAAAAAAAAAAAAATCATGAACCCAAACAATAATGGATATTAAAAATCTAATTATTTGTGTCGTTTAGAGAATAGTATTTGTTTTATTATACAACCATGAATATGGCACATTTGTGTAACACATTCTGTTTATTGAAAAACAAATCTAAGATGAGATAATTTTAACTGCATATGGTATCATTGGAACAGGAGATTTGTGGCAAAACACCAGGAAAAAAAAATCACAGTAATGAATGAAAAAAATCAGTAGTTGAGAAACTTACAGCAAGGGACCCATCTATTCTTTAGGATTGTTATGCTAATTTTTGGAACTTGCTGAAGCAGCAAAGTAGAGACTTTAGGATGAAGGCATCAATTACCAAATACTAATGCTATAAAGATATCATTAGCTTCTCACAGTAATTTCAAACACCCATTCATACCCTACTATTCAAGTGCTGCACTTTTACTTGAACTCTGTAAGGGGTAAAACTCTTCAAAAGTCAATAAAACTTAACAGTTTCCTTATGAAAACAAAAGTGGTTTCCTTGGGAAATAATATGTTCTAATCCTCCACTAATTTGAAAAAAAGATAATAAAATATCTAGAGGCCCCTAAATAAGACCCAGAATTGAGATATTAGACTACTGAGGTATTATTTTTAAGGAAGTGTGTGCTTGGATACATTTTAAGCCTTAGTAAGCACTTCTTACCTGGGTTTATATTTGCGGCTGTTCACTGCCAAAATAAGGCAGTGCACGAATAAAATTCAAACTATGGATTTTTAGTAACTTATTTTGACAAAAAATTTATTTCTCAATATAAGTCACATAACTACATTAAGTCAGAATCCCAAATTATTAGGGGAAATGATGGGGAGGGAAATGAGGGAAGGACACTGCACCTAATGAAAATATTCCAGCAGGAAAGTGAAGATATATTCTTGCCTTAACATTTCACTTTATACATTGATCTATAATGAAATAGTCCTGCTATAATGAAATAGTCCTGCTTCTTACTTTCCCTCATTTTGCAAAATCTTAATACATGGAAATGCTGTGATACTTGTGAATGGATGATCAGGACTATTTTCTTTCCATTGGAGTTATAAGTTAAAAATCGGAAATCAGGCCATTATCACCTACTGAATTCTCAGGCACAGTTTATAGAAACAGCTGTTTGGGGTTTTTTGAGATTTTTGTTTGTTTTGTTTTGTTTTCTTAGTGACTTCTCCTTCTCTTCTCACAGTCACATTTCCTTTACCGTTCCCCAAAGCATCCTCTTGCTGTATCTTACAGTGCCAATTCTTCTTGGGGTGTCCTGTGCAGGGCCAGGAGTTGGCCTCAATGATCCCTTTGGGTCCTTTCCAGCTCTGAATATTCTGTGATTCTATGATTCTGTCTATGTACTATCCAAAGCTAAAGAACTACTAACTTAAATATGTAGTTTGCTTACTGCAAAAATTGAAAGTAAATTTAAGTAAGTAAACATTTTATTTTAAAATATAGGACCAAAACACAATGATTAGAAGTTTCAATAGAAATTAATCTAAACTTATGTGACAGATTTAAAGAACAGATTTCTTGTGAGATAAAATTCATAGAGAATGACAAAACTCTGCCTTGCTATCCAAGGTATTTTAAAAAATTATTAGCATTTACCAATGTATATACAGCTGAAATATTTTTTAAAACAATTGTTTTGCATATATCATCTACCTGGCTTTGTGATATTAAAAAATTAAGCAATGAGATACACACGCAACAGTCACATCAACATTGTGGAGATGGTATTGATGGGTAGGTTGAAAGAATTAGCTGTAGAAAACATACCTATTTTGTGTTATAAGTGGAAATTACATTATTTGGGGCTGAATATAAAAACACAACATCCTCCTCAGGAACTGCTGGTGAGCTGAGCAAACCTTGATGGCAAAGGCTGATGATTCTCGCTGTTCTTTAACTCTTTGTGTTTTTTACTTTTACTCTTTAACTCAAAAAAGGTACCAAGAACAGAATGCTGAGAACATTTTGCACTGCTTGATCCTTCCACTGTATCCTGGCAGAGTGGGTGCATGCATAAAATCCACGTTTCACAGACTGATCTGCATGTGTGCTCTGAGTGGAAGCTGAGTCTTGCTGTCTTACATGGTGAGTTCCTCTTTCACGTGTTGCCTTGTAGAAGGTACAGAAGGCGCATGGTTCCATTTCCAAACAGAAAATGCTTTATGCCTTTTCCTGTTTGTTTTCTGCCCCTCCTCTCCCCCTGCCATTGCTTCTTTTGGGGCTCTCCTACAGCTGCTGCTTTGCTTCATAATGTCACTTCAAGTATGCAAGGTCACTTAAAAGCAGCATTACTTTTGCATGCACTTTGGTCTCAACATAGTCTGCAAAGTTTTCATGAGCTATGTTCTGACTCACCCTCCAGCTTTTTAAATAAGATTTTTTATTCCAAGAGAAAAATGGACATTTTACTGCTAACCCTCTTCCCTCTTAAGAGAAGCTTAAGAAATACTGTTTATAAGGCTGCTTTACTATTACTGTGTAGAGTTAAAGTTTAAAAGCAAATGCAATAAACCACCATCACCAAATGGCCCCTATTATATAATAACTTTAGTTCACTCTGACTCTCTGAGGATCTTAGCAGTCAGAACAATGTTATTTTCTGATATATTATCAGAAGAAAAGAGATGTGGTTTTCATGCACAATAATGAAAGAAATAGGCCATGGGTAAATCAGAAATGAAATATTGCAGAAAATATGGGTATATAGAAGATATTAAGGCAGCAGATTTATTTCAGGGTTGGAGTAGCTAATATTCTTCACCTTGGTTCCAGTTGGTAACAAGGAAAAAGGCACTGATATTTTCAAAGCTCAAATATCCACTAAACTCATGCAAGCAGACAGGAAAACACAGATTTTAATTTTGAATTGAGTTCTGTTTCTTTTTCAAGAAAACATCACCATACAAAGATAAATGTTGGGAGCCACATCATGATCTTACCAAGACAACAGATAACTTATGGCTGATGAAGACTTGGTAGTTAGAAAAGATAGTCTGTGAGAGACAAGCTTTTAATGGATTGAATATAGGAAGAAAAAAATTAGCAACAAACCATTTCACCCTGTAAAAAGCTGTCCTAAGAACAAAAGAGAACATTCATTAGCACACAACACAATGTGCTAAAAGATGTGAAAGCAGGAAGAGGACAGGTATAACAGAGATAAGGGTATACTGGATTTGGCATCATCCACATTCAGAGCAATAAAAGAGGTATGTGGGAGGACCAGATGCATCAAGGTTTGTAAAACATGTTGATTGTCCCAGCACCAGAGAAGGCAGTCACAAAGTGCTCAAAGCAAACCACTTTTGTAAGTGTACTAGGCAGGAATATAGGAAATTAAAGACTGTACAATTTTGCAAAAGGTCCTAGCAGAGGAATTTAGCAATAGTACAGCATTCCTTTATAGCTACAGTATAAGATCAAGAAAGGATTACTAAAGAAGTATTTATATTCAAATATGACAGAAGAGAAAAAGACTATCTAGAAAAGGTTTTTTTGCCATGATAACACTGATATCTTTTGCATCATTAGAACTAGAGGAAGGGTGTATTAGCAGGTACATAATAGAAAATTACAAAATCTAGATTGTTAACAAATACTTGTACAAAACAAATAATGGGCTGTAAAATCATTGCATCTCATTCAAAACAAGATTAGAAAAAACCCTTTTGATATTACAAAATGCTTCAGAGCAGAGAATACAAAGTTCATCAAGATGCCTAAGGTACATCATATAACCAAGGCACATGTGTGTGCAGCTCCATGGACTGCTCCTACAGGACTACATTGTAGCTCCACTGATACAGCTGCCATTAGCAAAATACCTAGAAGAAAGAAAAAAAATCCTTCAGATCATGGCATACTTGAATATAATGACAAACGTGGTGAACTCACTGCAATGTATTGACTCAATTGCTGCATTAGAAATCAGAGAGACTGTTCTGATACAGTGTGTTAGCCTTTAAGACCTAGAAAGAAAGTAAGGGAGAATGATAGAATTTATGTGCTGTAGATGATGTAATCGTTTTTCTCTATAGGTCTCATACAGTCTGTGTACTGTGTTCTACTTTAACTTGGCTGATTACCTTGATTAGGTCCAAAAAAGCCTAAACTTTGAACAATGAGGCAAAAGATATAAAAAAGAAAAAGGTGAATTTTTAGAGAAAATATTTTGAAAATAATTTGTCATGGATGTATTGATATTACAGTACACTTTCATTTATTTATTCATTTTTAAAACACATGCAAGTTAAAAAAAAAAAAAAGAAAGAGAAAAAGCCAGAGGAATATTGGAGAAAGGAGTGCAATGGTACTTTCATCATGCCTAATAGAAATTGGCAAGTAACACACTGCAATATTAAGGAAACCAGAACCCACTTAGCAACATGCTAGTCAGAATTGTGGTGAGTCACATCAATCACTAAATGTGGTATTTGTGACAAACCATTTCTCCAAACGGACCCTTCTTCTACAGGTTTTCAGCTGTGTGCAGTTTAGTGAGTTAAAGTCTCAAATAAATGATTCTGTAACAGTCTGTTGTGGTCTGAGATTTAAATCAGGAACCCAGGAGTTAATCAGAGGCAAGGACTACATTAGAAGCATGTAAAATCTACCACAGAATTGGAAATTACCCCAGCAGGGTGACAGCCTGTGGGTGCAGTGCCTTCTGTATCTGAGTGAGGGTGCTGCAACAGGCTCCACTTGATGAGGTGCCTTGTAGTAGATACCAACCACAAGGTTGATTTTGCCTAAATTACTGCCTACTCTGTTTTTTTCTCCTGTGACAAGTGTTCCATCTATTCAGTGATCACACCAAGCTGCCACTGACTGTGGTGTGTTCATATTCCACAAGCCAACCCTGTCCTGGGCTGCATCCAAAGCCCTGTGGGCAGCACAGTGAGAGAGGTGATTCTGCCCCTTGCTCTGCTCTCATGAGACCCCACCTGCAGTGCTACATCCAGCTCTGGGGTCCTCAGGACAGCAAAGATAGGGATCTATTGCAGCAGGTCCAGAGGAGGCCACAAAGACGGTCAGAGGTCTGGAACACCTTCCCTGTGAAGACAGCCTGAGTGAGTTGGGCCAGTTCAGCCTGCAGAACAGATGGCTCTGGGGACACCTTGTAGCATTTTGGTACTTAAAGGGGCTGGCTTATGAGAAAGATCAGAACAAACATTTTAGCAGGAGCTGTTGTGGTAGGACAAGGGGCAATGTTTTTTAAGTAAAAGACAGTAGACTCAGACTAGTTATAAATAAATTCTTTACAATGAGTGTGGTGAAACACTATACCAGGCTACTCAGAGAGGTGATAGATGCCCCATCCCTGAAAACATTCAAGGTCAGTTTTGATGGGGCTCTGAGCAACCTGATCTAGTTGAAGATGTATTGCAGGAGCAGAGTTGGAGTAGATGACCTTTCCAACCCAAACCATTCAACGATTCCGTGGAAAAGACAAACATTTAGCTGTACTTGCAACATTTGGAACAAAGACTTATTAGTGAAATTACTGCTTGTTATGTTGATCCAACAAAGAAAATTTAAGTGGATTAATTTGTACACAATATATATTTCAGAGAGAGGACACAGCTCAGTTTCTGCCTCTTTACACATGGTCCCCTCACATCGTTTTAGTACAAGAAAGTGAATCTCATTCCTAAGAGTGAAGATACCAATACAACCTAATGCTTCTAGGATATATGAGTACTAATTTTGGCACCTACAATTTTAACTTATAGATAGACAGACACACTATCAGGTCAGATAACTGGTGCTTAAAAAGGAGCAATGGATATTAGTCTGACATGGTTACTGACTGATGTCCACTTATCAAACTAACTTTCTGCGACTACCACATGCATTAAACAGCAAAGTAGACAAGAACTGTTAGAGAGAAAATACATTTAAGTAATGAGTTTTAAAAGTTTGGATTCATGGCTTTTCAATATTCATGAATCCTACAGCTAATACTTACCAAGCATCTCCTTGAGCAAGGCTGCTTTTCAAGCTCTGCATAGATTTCAGCAATAAGAAAGCAAAAAAAAATCAATCCTTAAGAAGATGGTGTTTCCTGCCTTTCCTGGACAGTAAAAGTGATGCTTAGCAGTCTTTTCCCAGCTAACCACATCCTGGGCTGCTTTCTAGGGCCTAAGGCTCGTAATTTCCCATCCTTTCTGCCCTTGTCTTATTTTGTTGCATCCTAGTGAATTTCATTGGAAAAAACAATATCCTGCATTTGTTATGTACAGGTTTGAGTTTGAACAATAGGGTACAACATGGATAATTTTATAATTCCTATATTATTACAGACCTGGAGAGAAGCAAGTCTTCAGACTTCCTAAGTAAGTCTTTCTTTGTTGAAAGCCAGAGGGAATTGGTATAATATGGAAAGAAATACTGTGGTTTCTTGAAACATCAAATGTTTATTTAATCAGTTACCAGGAAGAATATGACTCTTTCCAAGAAAGGTGCATTGTGTTTTACACAAATTGTAAAAACATAACTACCTTTCTGTCTGAGGTCCTGCATGCTTTAGTACAAATTTAAGTACATTTAGGCTTAACTGGCAAAATAGATATTTTTTTGCTCCAGGTCACTCAATAAAGATTACACTCCTACATATTGTTCTGTGTCAAGAGTTGTATGTGCCTTCCTGTTTCACAACAGATGGTTGCATTTCAGTACTTTTATATAGAAGACGTATATGGAAGGTTGAAAAAAAACATTCATTTTAATTCAAATTCTTCCAGCTGCTTGTATGCTTTAGTTCTATCCATTGAGCTTGATGTCATGCAAAAGAATTTTTTAAATAGTACTTTGCAAATATGCTTCTGTTCATTTTGGATCAAGATTTATTTGGAATGGTTTTACAGAGAGTATAAATCAACTATGTTTCATGTTGCAACATACCAGACATTGTTTCATGGGGTATTGCAATCTGTGAAATACAACAAGGAATAAGATACCTTAAAATGTAGTCTTGGTTTTCAGGGTGAAAGAGCACTCGCAGTTCTGAGAAGGGAGACTTAACCTCTGCTTCGGAGCTTTGAGTGAGCATTTCTCATGCTGGTTTACCTTTTCAGAGCTTTCTTCCTCCCTGTATTGCAAGAATATGAGTAAGATATATCACAGATTTTTTTTTTTTTCATGAAATACAGAAGTAAATATATGGTTATTCAATTCACAGATATAAGAATATTTTTAGTGGTCTTTTAAGTTTAGATCATCAAAGTTCCTTATTGGCTTATCCAGTAAACATTGATTTAAAATGCTACTTTATGGGTTTGGCTTCTTTCCTCTGCTTTGCCCTTGTGCTCTGTGACAGAGAAGAGCTGGTCTGGCTTCCTCCAGGCTTTTGTCACCCGAGATTCATTGATGAGACACCTAAGGACTAATAAGGAAGCGATGTAAAGCCTCAAAGCTAAAGAACAGAGCAAATCATGATCTAGTAAAACAAATGCATCCTCTGAAAAAACAGGAAAATGGGCTTGAGCAAGGTCTTTTAAACTTTGCTTCTCTATCCTGTTTGAGAACAGGGTGAATCTCAAACCCACTTACAGCCACACATCTGGGAAACTCATCAGAATTAGGGTTTTTTGACTGGTATTTATAAAGGGGTTTGTATTACTAGAGGAAAAAGCATAGAATGCCTGATAGAGGATACCGCTGTTTGTGAAAGGGAAAAAGAAAATAAAAGCACCTTTGCACTACTTTCAACACAAGGTCTGCCTCGCTCCGTAAGATCTGACAGGGACGGAAAAGAACGCCGTCCTGGATCCCCGACCCCTCTCACAGATCCTACAGCCCCGGAGAGGGCCCCGAAGGGGACTCTTGTGTCGGAAGGGTCGCTGTGGGAGCTGAGGGGCTCCGGGCACGGGCACGGGCACGGGCACGGGCACGGGCACGGGCACGGGCACGGGCACGGGCACGGGCACGGGCACGGGCACGGGCACGGGCACGGGCTCACCCACCTCCCGCTCGGCTCCCGGTGCGGAGCCGCTCTGAGAGCATCCCTCAGCACCGGCCCCTCACCGACCGCGGGGAGGCGGGGCCAGCAGCAGCCACCAATGAGCAGCAGCGCCTCGTCTCTGACTGACAGGTGACGCCATCCAATAGGAGCCTTCAGTTGAGCAAGGCGGCGACACTTGGGGGGGCTCTGCTATCCCCGCCCATTGGAAGGCGCTGGGGCGGGGCACCGCTCCTGGGCGGGGCTAAAGGCGGCCGGGGGGCGTGGTCTGGGGCGCTATATAACCCTGGCACGGCGCGTTTTCCGCTCTCAGTGGGCTCGGTGTCGCCGGCGGTGTTGTTTGTGTTGTGGGTGTGTGCGCAGCGCTAGCCGCTGCCTAGCAGTCTCTTTTATTGTGTGCGCGGTCCCCGTCTTGCCTGGGTCAGCGGCTCTCGGGGCGCGTCTCTTCCCGTCTTATCTTCTTGTGCGCTTCCGCAGAGTGATTTGTCCGCGCCCCTTGTCCGCTGAGGGGGGGCGTCCCCCCAGCCCGCGCCCTTTTTCTCCCCGCTCCTGGCCGGGGGCTTGCGGCGCTTCCTTCTGGATGCGTCCCCGCAGCCCCGGGCGGGAGGCGGCCAGGGGGAAGCGCTGCCTCCGAGGATTTACCGCTGCCTGGGACTCGGACCCGCTCCTTCCCCGCGGGCGCACCCGGCGCCCCGGCTCCGCTGCCGCTCCGGGCCGCTGCCATGGACGAGAAGTACCTGCCCGAGCTGATGGCGGAGAAGGACTCGCTGGACCCGTCCTTCACCCACGCCTTGCGGCTGGTCAACCAAGGTGAGGGGCGGCGGGGCGGAGCGGGGCGCCTTGTCCCGCGGCGGGGACGGGCCGGAGTGAGCGGCGGCCGCCGCGGCTGCTCAGCCGGAGGCTCACCCTTCTTTATTGTACCGCTTGGAGGGGTTTGTTGTGTTCAGGCTCCCGGTGAGGTTCTCGGTGCGGGGTTCACCCTTGCCTTGCACCGCTTGGCGGGGTTTGTTGCGTTCAGGCTGTCGGTGTTTGCCGGCTCCCGGCGCCTTCCCCTTCCCCTGCCGGGCAGCATCGCCCGGGCACGCTGGATGCCTGCCCGCATTGCCCCTCTTCCATCCGTGTTTTCTCTGCCGCCGCTCACTACTCGAGTTATAGATTATTCCGAGTTGAATGGCCGTGTCTGCTGTGCTCTGCTCGGGCTGCATGTCAATTAGAACCCCAGAAGGTTCTCCTATTTTACCCTGTTTGTGAACAGTGAACAGCCGATTGTTTACATATGTGTGAGCTTTCTTAAGAACGAGCCTACTACCCATGGCCTTTCCTAGAAACTTTAGACTCTGCGGCTAAGATATTACGGAACGAACAATCCGTGTTAGTAAACCTTTACAAAAACACAAAACACATTTTGTTTTGCAATTATATAACTCCAGATAATAAATTACTCCCACCCCTTCTGCATCTGTCAAGTCAGATGTGCTTTAAAGTGCTAGCTTTTTGTTGCTGTGATGCAGTACTGACTAGAAAAGTCATTCTGTGTGAATTAAACTATGATTTAATGTACATATAGAGATAATATATAATTGGCAGGTGACTTTCAAGTACAGCTCTGGAGAGACAAATGCTTGATCTAGTGCTTAGGATGCTCAAGTGAAATAAGCTATGAACTGATCCTCTAACACACCAAACACATTGATAGCCAAAATGATTTTGGCTTCAATTGCAATGATTACAAAGCTGTGCTTGGTGTACTTCACATCCTATAACAGGAACAAGTTTAAGTTGATGTGGGTTCTTCTAATGTGTTGTAGATTTTGATGTGTAATAGATGCAAATGCCTGTCTCAGAATCAGAAGGAGAATTTCTGTTGTCTGAAATACTCTGGAGTTAGGGGTAGCTGTCACAGTTTCAACTGTGGAATGCATATGCTAAGTGAATTGAAGGTCCATGTCCATGGGTGGTTGGTATTTTGCATATTTTTCCAAACTTTGAATCTGTAAAAATGTCCCTGTTGATTGTGGGAAAAGGAGAATTATGTTAAAAAAGCAGTTATTTGCTGTGTTTGCTGTAAATGAAAAACAACTTGTAAAAATTAAACTTGATGGCTAGAAATTATTGAAGTTCCTCTTTAGGTAGTGAAGAATCTTTCTGCATGTGTAAATTGTTCCAGGGAGTTACAGAACCATGTGATTTACTGTTTTGTAAATAGTGTTAAAGAAAGTAAATCTGTCCTTTTGACTGAGTTTATGGTATTTTTTTGAGTTTCTCATTGAAATGATAAATTGGAGGACTGAAACTTTTGCCTTTCATCACAGTATCTGTATGCATACATTCAGCTCCAGAAAAAAAAAATATATTGTCAGTGTAAAAATGTAGATGTATGTGCATCCAACCTCTGTAATCTAGTAGGTGTCTTGATTTTTTTTTATTTAATTTGAAAGTGAAGTCTTGGGTTATATCTGAAGTGTTTCATGTGTTAGAGGTGGGGAAAAGAAAGATTGAGGGTGACTAATCAACTGGTTAACTCCAGTTTAAAATGGAAATTTGTATAATATCTATGTAAAATAGTTTAATTGTCCAATCACCAAAGAGCCAGCTCAAATGAAGTGCCTGTATAATACAGTGGGAAATATGACATCAGGAGGGGATGTTTTACAAACCCATCCTGCCATGACACTAACTTTATCAGGGACTGTTTTTTTTTCTCAATGGTAATAATTCTGTGCACTTAAATGAATGACAATTATGAGTGGAAATGCATATGTAATGGTTCTGGCTTGGATTTTGTGTGCCAGGTCCAGTGAGTATTTTCTATATTAGTTCATGTGGAGGCAATTGAAAAAGCTTGTCTATTTTTTTATAACTGGATTTGTTTATCTTTTAAGTTTAGAATGAAATGGGTTTCCAGGTTTGGCTTCTTTTGGGTATCAGAGAATGTCTTAGCAAAGGCTTTAAGTGCTTTAAATAACCAGCTTAATTATGTAATAGCATTTTGGTGTCTTAGTGGCATTAAATTTGCTATCTGTATTTACTTAAACTGAAATACTGTACATCAGCTGGCTTTCTTCAGAAACTCAAGTAATTTCTAAGAGTTGTATGGATGAAGTAGAATCCTTTTGAGATGCTGAAGTAATTCAGGTGTGTTTACTGCTTAGACAGAAGAGCCAAACTGCTAACAAATTTCCAGTCATGGTGAAATTTGGTTTCTAGGGAAAATCCTGGGTGTAGACTTCTGAAATGTGGTAATTATAGTTTTCAAATGGAAGTGGATTAATTTGCATATTGTGCTTATAATTACACATTTTAATTTGTGTACACACAAATTACATAATTTTAAATTTAAAAAGCGGAGCTTGACCTGCTTCAAGTTCCTGGCTAACATTTCAGTTAAAAAAGAACAATGTGGAAATGGCTAAGATGCTGTAGGAATATTTTCATGGGCAGTATTATTAATCTGTGTTTCTGAATTAAGATATGACAGAAATTTCTCTGCCTTGAAACACTGTTTTGAAATCACTGAAATCAAATATCAGTATCCTTCAATGTTCCTGCACAGTAAGTCCTGATTTTTCATGTTGAGAACTCTGTTCAAGGGTTTGATGCTCTGTTTCCTTGGGACACAAATACAATTCTTATTGCCTAAATTTTGTTTTAAACAGTCATTGAAACATTTAGCTACTGCTTAAATTTTAGAACAGTGGCAATCTTTTCCAGGAGACTAGACTTTATCCCTTGTTCTAATTAAGAAGATGCATTTGTATACTTGAACATTAAGCCATCCTAAAAAGAGGTTTTTTTTGCCTATAAACCCTTAAGCATGTTATAGATTGGAAATACTTATTTGCACGTGTGGTAAGATGGCCATGCTAATATGATTAATTTGCAGCTGGTACCAGGCAGTGGGAACTGGAATTTTGTCCAGCTATTAGCTCATAGTAAATTCTGTCAATGAAGAACTTGGGGAAAGATGAGATTCTATGAAGAAGCAAGAGCTTAGTACATTTATATTTTTCCCTATTTTCAACTCTCATGTGCTCATCTTTATGCAAAATCTGAAAAATATTTGTCTGTTGGAGTGATGGTAGTTCTGAAATCAAACCTTATTTCGAAGGCTGTCTCTGCAGTTGTGGTTGTATGTAAATGTTGGTAAATGTGCAAGTGTAGTGTTGATTCTCATAACTTGGTTCATGAGTGATGCTCTAAAAATACTGAAAGATCAATGACAGAAAAGTTACTTTACCTTCTTTCACATTTATTTATAGTAGTGGTTCAAGACGAGCAGTTTGTGAATGTTGAATGAAGTGTGTGAAACTGCAAATGGAAGAAGCTAGCTGTAAATAAAACATGGTGATACCAGACACATTTCCAACAGGGGAGACGTGAAAATGGGTGCTTGGTAGTTGTTCAGTTTCTGTAGGTAATTAAATAAGTAGATAATGAAAGTTAGGGCTGCTGCCATTGCTGAACAGCTCTTGTGCAGACTGGACCTCTGGAATTCTTCCTTACAAGCTCATTTTAGCTGCTTTGAGATGTGAGGTAGTATCTGAAGTTGGCTAGGCTTCCTTTAAAATGTTGATGAGATGATGTACAGGAATACCAAGCCTTCCCATCAGTAGATGGCTGTATGTGCTAACTGTGTTGAATGGCTTCCCTGAGCCACATGGCTAGTGATGATCAGCAGGAACTTACTGTTTCTTGTGTCAAATTTTGCTTGGGACTTCAGTAACCAGAGCTGTACCTCCCTAAATATCAGGGAGAATAGAGTGTGCTCACTTTCTGCTTTGTGGAGGGTATTAGTGGTCTATTTTTTTTTTTTTTTTTCAGCAGAGGCAGAGATGGCTTTGTAAAAAATGGTTGAAGTAGGAGCTTAACAATAAATTAAGGTTCTATGTATATTACTCATTTTTGTTGTGGTTTAAGCTCAGCTTGGTTGGTAGGTACTGTGCAGCCGCTCATTCCCTTTTCCCTGGTGGAATCTGGGGAGAATTGAAAAAAGGTACAACTTGTGGGTTTAATGACTGAAATAAAGTAAAATATAATAATCATACTGGAAATTAAAAAGAGGACTAAAACCCAAGAGAACCAAGTGATGCATAATACAGTTTTTCCCCATCTGCTGACTGATGCCTAGGCTGTCCCTGAGCAGCAATCAGGGGCTCTGAGTCAACTCCCCCCAGTTTATATACAGGACATCCATCCTCTGCTGTGGAATATTCCTTTGTCCAGTTCAGGTCACCTCTCCTGGCTGTGCTCCCTCTGGGCTTTTTGTGCACCTGCTCCCCAGCAGAGCATGAGACACTGCAAAGTCCTTGGTTTAGAGTAAGCACTACTTAGCAACAGCCAAAACATCACTGTATTGTCAACTCTCATACTGAATCTGAATCACAGCACTGTACCAGGCACTAGGAAGAAAATGAGCTCTATCCCTGCCAGAACCAGGACAACTTTCAATAAATTTAAGTATGTAAGGGGCTTTGTGTTTTTCTTTAAATTATCAAAAATACATGTGATTATGTGGAGTGACACACATATGTTGTAACATAAGTAATCAGTTTGCCACTGAAGCATCCACTTTTCCGTGTGGACAAGTGTCATGGCATGGCACACACACAAGGTGTTGCTCATTCCAGTCACTAATAATGCTGAATGTACTTTATCAGTGTAACCCCAAACTCTCCTTTTTGTCCTCATAGTATCAATCACAAAAACAATACTTGTTTCAAGTGTCCTACTCTTTGAGAATTTCAAAGCACTTCATGAAGGTCAGAGGTGTTTTGAAAATGAGGTATGACTGTAGAAACCGAGAGTGTTTTAAAATTATTCGGAGCATCGTATGAAATGTAGTAAATTTTGTGGTCCTCAGATTTTTTTCAGACAGCTGGTCATTTTTATTTGCCATTCTTAGAAGTTAATCAGAAATAAACTCTTCTGGTTTTAGTCTGATAACTAGAAGACAACAGTCTAAGTAAAACGTTTAGGTGGAATTAGATATTTTCCAGGCCAAGTGTGATGAGAAATTAAAGTGGCAGTAATGGGAATGGATATGATGTAATGGTTTCACCATTAAACTGGGGAAGGCTGACTTGGCTTCTATTTCTGTTTTCTTAAAGCAGCATGAAAAGTTGTAACTCTTGGAGGGCAGAAGGGATATTTCAGAGTCTGTCTCTCATCTCAGCTATCTGTATTTGGTAAAACTTCAGAAGTTCACATTTTTGTTATGGTTGCTCTTTGCTTTTTCTGCAGTGAAACTGTATTGGAGCAGTCAGAGGGCTTCCTAAAAGTTAGATTTCAATTTTGCTCTCTTAAAAGACTGGAGAAGTGGTTTATCAGACATTCTGGTCATGTTAACAGGGCTTCTGCAAAATGCAGCTGAAGATAATCATACTTTCCTCACCTCTGGGCTCATCTGTTCTGAAGCCTGACTGAGCCTGGAGCCACTCACTGCAATCACAGTTAGTGTAAAGCTGACTCCTAATTCACTTGCACACTTGCTTTGGCAGTCAATGAAAGAGATTGAATTTAAAGGTTTCAAATGCAGGCTGACATGGTTTGTCACTTTCAATGCTTTTTGACATCAGCCATGCAAACTAAAACTGTAACTTCTGAGTACTTACTGAGGAAATCAGAAAGAAGGTCCCAGCACTCTTCCTGTAGCCTGTGGCTTGTTTGACTTTTCTTGCATGTACTTAAAATTTATGTATGTGACCTTTCTGCCCTCTGACTTCAAGTATAATGAAGAAACAAAAGAATTTAGGATGCACTTTTGTTTGAACGATTCAGGTACCAAAGTTCAGAGTTGAGAAGCATCTGCAAAGTATTCAGTGTGGTACTGCATGACTTTTTAATTAGTATTTAGCAGGATTCAGTAAAAAGCATGTTTAAATAGATTAACTGGTAACTGACACACCTAATATTTTTATGGTGAATTAACTGACTGTTCTTAGCTGAGCTCTGCAGGAATCTTGCAAGCTTAATGTTTACATTATTAATACTGTTTTTCAAATAGAAGGTAACAAAGGACAGGGCTTCTATACTGCCCATATGGAATATTTTGATAAAGTGGGGCTGTCTAGCCCTGAATCCTGGGAAGGCAAGTCTCACCCATGCCATGGGAGCTGTTTAGCAGGGGTTGTGGTAGTTCTGGGAATTATTTTAGAGCCATATATTTCTAGCCAAATGTGATTTTTTTTTTTTTTAAATCAAGTGTAACACTCACTAGAAAATTAGTATCTTTATGGCCTTAAGCTAAGGCCATAAGGGCATATGGACTTGGGAATTTATTTTTCTTGGGTCATTCTAGGTACAGAAGTCCATGTATTAATATTTGAGGAAATCATGGGGAAAATACAATGTTTTGCAAGTTTGAGAAGGTCTGTAGGCCTCTTGTTAGTCTGATTGGTGTGTGAAAGGGATCTTTGACTTGTGCTTGGAGAGCCTGACTGCCTGCAGGAGTGAATAAAGGTGTGAAGAGGCCCTGCAAACTGATGGTGAAGTGTCTGGCCAAGAAGTACAAATGAAAAAATGCACAATGCTTTAGCAATAGATGATTAACTCTTAAACCAGATATAAGGACCAGTAGATTTTGTGTGTCTTGACATCTTTGCCTCTAAATGAGTGGCATTTATGGACGTTTGATCCCTGCTAAATTGTTAAGCTCTTTGAACTGTCACTGCCTTGGGCTGTACAATAGGTACAATAGGTTGGCTGTTTATGCCAAGGAACAAATTAAAGAGCAGTAACTGGAGAGGTAGCATGAAGAAGCATTGTTAGATTGACTGATGTATTTTTGTACGTCAGCAGCTGAGTGGTGCATGTTTTATTCTTTGTGTGTTTATCCTATCTTAAAATTTTCCTTTGCTTAAACTTGCCTTTGTCATATTTATCACTTATGGTTCTTTTATGTTGTGTTGTTGTTTTTCAGCATTTTACCTTATTGTCAAGGCAAACTTGTTAAGAAGCTAGGCAGTTAAATGGATTTCCTTTCTGTTCTCCATCTCTAGTTGCTATTTGCTGGATGCCTTTCATTTCTTATTTTGATGTGTTTATCAGACTTTTGGCTGCAGGTAGCAATTCAACTTCAACAAAGTTGCAAGGCAGCAAAAAATGTCAGTTTAATTCTTGTAGATGGTAAATCTTTCACTTTCTTGGCTTGTAGAGGTGTTCTTTTACAGATCTTAATTTTCTAGGAAGAATTTGTTGACAAAGTAATTGGAAAGCTAAAAGATTAGAAATCATTTCAGTAAACCCATTGTACTTGATCCAACAGGAAATTTGTTATAACAACTGCTGCTGTGCTGATCTCGGTATAATATAGTGACAGTGAAAACCTGAAGTTGCAAATCCTTTGAGGATTTACTGATTTTCTTTGACTCTAATAATCCATCAGGATTGTTCAAAAGGAACAGTCTGAGTAAGATGCTTTTATGTGGACAAGACAAAGAGTATAGGAAAATGTCTTAAGTACTGTGTGCAGTTTCAGACACCACAATATAGGAAATATATACAACTATTAGAGGGTGTTCAGAGGAGGACTATGAAGATGAACAGTTTGGAGGAAAAGCCATCTGAGATGTGGCTGAGGTCACTTGGTCTGTTCCACCTGGAGAAGAAGAGACTGAGGGAAGACCTCATTGCAGTCTGCATCATCCTTATGAGGGGAAGAGGAGGGGCTGGTACTGATCTCTTCTTTGTGGGGGCCAGTGACATGACCTGAGGGAAGGGCCTGAAGCTGTGTCAGGGGATGTTTAGGTTGGATATTGAGAAAATGTTCTTCACCCAGAGGGAGGTTGGGCACTGGAATAGGTTCCCCAGGGAAGTGGTCACAGCACCAAGCCTGACAGAGCTCAAGAAATATTTGAACAATGCTTTCAGCCACATGGTGGGATTTTTGAGCTGGTCTTGTGCAGGACCAGGAGTTGAAAGGGACCCACAAGGACTGAAGTCCAAGTCAGGGTATTCTATGATTCTATAAATCAAAATTGCTTCTCCTCTGCTGCTGCATTTGTTGAATGCTTAGAGAGGAAATGTCTGTAGCCTTTTATTGCCTCAGACCATTCAGTAACTACTCTGGGAAGCAGATGTGTTTGAAAGCAAAAGGTTTTACATGTTTTCAGCCAATTTTCCCTACTGCTTTGGGATAAAAACGATGATTTTCAGATGTAGAAATGGAAGGACTGCTTCTTATGTGGTCATTCTTCCTTATGTGTCCTTTTCTCATTTGCTGGTAGTGGACAAAGGTTTTTGTTACTGGCTCATTTTGATCTATGTCCTAATTAACTAGAGGTGGTCAAGTACCAATCCTGATGCGTCCTTGGTAAGAAGCCCAGTTTCTCCTCCCTGCAATCACATCCACAGTATTGAAGGATTAAGGAGATTTTTGTTGCCTTTCTTCTGCTATTAGGCAGAAATGCTGTGGTGCCTTCTATACTGACTTCAGTGATACAGCTCCATGGGGTAAAGCAGTGAAGTAAAAAAATCACCCTTTCCTTCTCTGTCTATCTCCAGACTAATGCTAAATGATAAACTTCACTTCTGTGAAAGTGAGAGGCACTATGGTTCATGTTCGTTTGGTTATTTGACATTTTATGGTGTTTAACTGTACTGCATCTCCCCTCCTGAGCTTGAAGGAAAGCAGATTTTTCTCAGCTATAGAAACACAGTTTGGGTATGATGTTCTTGATCCATTTGTAGAGTCGTGAAAGTTCAGAAAGCATTTTTTAATCTTTATTAAGTATCCAACTGCTTCCCGACGACTTCCAGCCTATTATTTTAGGCTCAAGATGTCCTAATTTTGAAGAAACTTGGTCACAGATCAGTTTTCTGCCTTCCTTTAAAGGGGTCCCCAAAATATTTCTGGTAGTTGGAGATGTTTCTCAGAGCAAAAGTATTTGTTCTTAATGATTGGTTCCGTTTCTCCATTTAAAGCCCAGTGTATCTGGAGGAGCTAAGCCGCTTCACAGCAGATGGGCTGCAGTGATACCTTTAGCCCTTGTTAACACTTGCTCCCTATGTAGAGTTATCCCAGTAATATCCTAGGCTGGATAGTCTGCAAGGTGAAATGCAGCACCTTAAAGACTGGAAAAGACTCTTGTGGTCCAATTTGTCTTGTGTTGCACAGATTAGTCTTAAAGATTCTTTTTGCTTATCATATACCCTTGACCTTTTTATTGCACCATGCATCCATGGCCTGGAAAAATGATTAGGTTTTTATTGGCCTACTGTGGAAAAGCATACAACAAAAGATTTATCATGTTTTTAAGGCTTACTGTATCTGTTCTTTAGACCTTTTTGTTTCTGCAGGCTCCTGAGTCTTCACAGAAGCCTGTTAATACCATGTGAAATAAATGCTGGGAATGATGTAAGCGTAGTCATTAAGTGCTTGTGAGGGATGTGGTGTTTTTTGGATGGGGTTATTTTTTTTTTTTTCCTGGTAGCCACTGTGGGGTTGTGCTTTGGATTTGTGATGAAAACAGTGTTGATGACACAGGGATGTTTTCATTACTGCTTAGCAGAGCTTATACAGAGGCTTCTTCTGCTCCTTCAAGGCCTTTTCTGCTCCCTCACCCCACCGGTGAGGAGGCTGAGGGGGAGCAAGGAATGGGGTAAGACACAGTTGACCCCAGCTGAGATGTTCCAGACCATATGGCGTTGTGCTCAGCATATAAAGCTGGGGGGAAGAAGGAAGAGAGGAAGTTTGGAACAATAGTGTTTGTTTTCCCAACGTTGCCATATAAGTGGCAATAAGTGCCACATAAGTGGCAATGTGTGATGGAGCCCTGCTTTCCTGGGAATGGCTGAGCACCTGTGGCCATGGCAAGGGGTGGATGAATTGTTTTGCTTTGATTATGTGCATGGATTTTGCTTTACCTACTATTAAACTATCTTTGTCCTGACCTACGAAGTTTTTTAATTTTACTCTTGTGATTTTCTCCCCCATCCTCCTGGGGGAAGGGAGCACCTCTGTGGGGCTTAGCTGCCAGCTGGGGCTAAGTCATGACAGAGAATTAATGACCTCTGAAGAATTTTTCCAGCTTTATATCATCTCTGAATTTTAGGATCTTGGGCGATTACAGACTATTACTATGAGCGCGCTTTGGAAAGAGCAGAAGCCTTCCACAGTGGGTTTTCCTACAAGATTCTAATACAGCATCTTACATGTAGTGATGCAGAAATATTGACGATGCAGCCTTTGCAGAACGATTTTTGAACGTATCTTTGCCAGGCAACTCTATTACGAATAGGGCACTAGTTACTAGAGAAGGCATTGTGTATGTTTAATTTTCGGGGGAGCTGTTTCGGGAGGGTTTTAGAGCGTTTCGGGAATTATTTCTGGAGCGGTGCCAGGAGGGGGCGACAGCGGCCCGGCCCTGCGGGGCTCCAGGGATCGGCTGTGATCCCCGGGAGATCGGGGGTCGGGGCTGTAGGAACGGGTGTGATTCCCTGGGACAAACGGGAACGGATGTGATCCCCCGGGAGAGCCGGGATCGGGGCTGTAGGAACGGGTGTGATTCCCTGGGACAAACGGGAACGGATGTGATCCCCCGGGGGAGCCGGGATCGGGGCTGTAGGAACGGGTGTGATCCCCGGGAGATCGGGGGTCGGGGCTGTAGGAACGGGTGTGATCCCCAGGGAGAGCGGGGGTCGGGGCTGTAGGAACGGATGTGATCCCCCGGGAGAGCGGGAATCGGGGCTATAGAATTGGGGCTGTAGGAACGGGTGTGATCCCCCGGGAGAGCTGGGATTGCGATCGTCTGTGAGCCCATCGGGAGGGCCGGGATCGGAACTCCCGGGATCGGGCGTTAGCTCAGCGGGATTGGGGCTCCCGGCATGGGTTGTGAGTCCCCCGGAAGATTCAGGAGCGGGTGTCATCCCCCCGGGAGAGCTGAGCCCGGGTGGGATCCCCCGGAGAACGGGCTCGGGGCCGCGCGGCTGCCGGCGGGGGCCGGGTGCCATCGGTGTTCGCCTGTCACTGCAGCTCCCGCAGCCGGCTGTGTTCTGTCTGTTCTGCGTCTCAAGGTGCGGGTGTGTCCCTGTCCTGCTGTAACCCCAGCCCGCAGCTCAGCCCCCGCAGCCGCTCGCTCCCTCCCCCGCGAGGGAATGGGGGCGGGAATCAGAAGAGTAAAAACTACAAAACTCTGGGTGAAGAGAGGATACTTTGATAAGCAAGGCACAAGCTGCACACACAGGCAAATGAGAATAAGGAATCTATTTTCCACCTCCCATGAGCTGGCAGGTCTCCAGCCATCTCCAGGAAGACAGGATTCCATCACACCTGACTGTGGCTGGGGGAGATAAATGCTTCCACTTGGAACATCCTCCCCCTTCTTTATTCATCCCACTCCAAATGTCCACCTCTTCCTTCTGCCCTCACTTTATATATTGAGGATGACACCATATCCTACACGGGCATGGTTTTAAACTAAAGGATGAGAAATTTTGGTTATATATTAGGAAGAAATTCTTCCCTGTGTGCTGAGGCACTGGCACAGGTTGCCCAGAGAAGCTGTGGAAGCCCCATCCCTTGGAGTGTTCTAGGTCAGGTTGGACAGGGCTCTGAGCAACCTGGTCCTAGGGGAAGGTGTCCCTGCCCATGGCAGTGGGTATGGAGCTAGACGATGCTTAAGGTCATTTCCACCCCAAACCCTTCTATGACCTGAAGTAGCTTTGACCTGTGGTGTTTTCTTAATGTATGCTTGAACTATTAAGACTGCTGTCAGTCCAATTTGAAAAATCTTGAATAAAATTTTAAAAGAAACTTTCTCAGATTTCTAAATTTCAAGCTCTTAGAATATTCCTTTATTATCAGCTGATTAAATGGAGAGTACAGGGAGATTACCATAATGGTATTTATAAATTATTTATTTATAGATGCACATATATAGTTTGCAGACCTGAAATAATAGGCCTTGTTTGAAACCCTAAGTAATAGTTCATGTAGTTGAATATAACATTAATTAAAAATGCTGGTGTGTATTTCATTACCACCTAAGTGGCAAGTAGCTGGCTGTGGGATCAGGTCTATAAAGAACTCTAAGTGAATTATCCTTTAGATTAATGCCCTGATAGTGGAAAATGGATGTGATTTGCTTTCTTAACTTTTAGGTTGTAGTTTGGACTTCACTGGTGTGCTGAGCATTCTGCTAACATAATGTATTTTCTGCCTCTGAGTAGGTTGTAGGTCCTGAAGGTACCAATCCCTTATTCCTGTTCATGTGTTCAAAGCAATGACCAAAGCTTCCAATGACTGCCTGGGCTAGGAGGCTGCTTGCTCCATTGCCTTGCATGAGGCTGATGCTAAATACTTATTTAGTTACTCTAGGCAAGAGCTAAAGTACTCAACTTGCTGGGATAGCCTCCTGCTTGGTCATTTTTCTGGGGAGAGCAGTGAAATGGATAGGAAATAACTGAATCAAAAGTACATTTTTTCCCACTTGGATAAAGTATAAGGTAAAACTGTAGGTTTAATTCTTTACCATTCTTTCAGACTATTTTACTTAACTTTGTATTGTTGCATTGGAGTAGTAGTAACTGGCTAGAGCTCAACCCTGTAGCTTGCATTTCAGTAAGTGTTTTAGCAGTAACTTCATTATTTCTAAGTCTGTGCAAATGATGCTAATCATGTAGGTATGTCATGTCAGCATCTGTATTAGGTATTTTTTGGCTCCTCATTTGGAAAGGTTTCAGTGCTGTTATCAAAGCTGAGATTTAAAGCTTTTCTGCGGAGTCATTGGAAAAGAGCTGAGTGGAGGGAATGTAGAAAGCAAATGTAGTTCCTTTATTCAGGTTTGGTACCTTAAACATGGCTGTGCATACTGTTAGTAATGGATGTCAAGCTGTGCTGTAATAAAACAAATGTTAGCATTATTTTTCTTTATTGATGACTAATCAGCTGTTTGAGCTGTGTCAATAATAGTCAATCAACTTTTTGTAATAACACCTTTTCCCCTTACAGTATTTCATCCTCAAATCAGCCATCCTGACATGGGAGAAATTTTATGTGTACCTAATTGAAATCCTAACAGAATAGTGAATGCAATTTCAAGCTAAGCCACAAAATGAAGAAATAAGAGCAGATGGCCCCTTCAGAAAAATAGATTAAACAGAATAGATATTCCTGGCCAGCTACATAGTTAATCTCATGCTTCTTGTCAAGGGGTACTGCCAATACATAGTTATTTTGCAAGGGTGAAGTAAAAGCTGTATGAATTTAGTGATAAAAGCTTTCCTTCAGTCCCAGCTCTTTCTGATAATGTAGTGTTATGTTTGTAATTTTAAAGTTACAGTTATAGCAAGTATGAGTAATAACTCATTAAATTAGTCGTGTCTTGCTTTAGAAAGGGATCTTGCAAAAAGAGCGGCTCTGGGAATATAGTTCCATTTATGATCAACGAAAATTCATTATAGCCTTTCAGGTATTTTCTGGCTGTGACACACTGATGATTGAGCCTTTAAACCCACGTGTCAGATTTGGTAGAGGGATTTGTGAGTGTGTCTCTCCTGTTGGCACAAGAAAGAGTTTCTGTTCCCTGTGGTTAAATGTCCTTTTCAGATGTATTAGTGGACAGTCAGATTTTTCAGTGAAGCACCTTTATTTGTTTGGTATATGCAAAATAACACATTCCAGCCTCTTGAGGTGGTTATTCTGTATGTGACTGAACGTGTTATTCCTGTACTTGCTCTAAGGTCAATGAATGGAGAGGGGGAATGGAGAGATTTGAAATTTGCTAACATATGACCCTTTCTCTAGAAGTCTTCTTCACGGGTGCACAAGTACCCATTGCAACTGCTTGAGTTTCTTCCCAAATGCACTTTTTTTTGCTTTGTTTCTCTCAAGTAGCAAGGAGCAATCGAAAAGTCAACCCTATTAATTGATTATTGCTGTCTCAACTGTCCTTCATCTTTTAGGTACCCAGACTCTAAATTTCTTAAGCAGCTGTATTTCTTTTTAAATGCATTCCCTTTGTCCTCTGCCACATCTAGAAGATAACTTCATTCTGTACTTTTAGAAAATGGAGCATCAACATTTTCTTTCCCATATAAAAGCAATTTAAGCATCACTGAATCAAGAAGTAATGGCACCTCAGGTAGTTTGCGTTGGCAGTTTTCTTATTGTTTCTTGGCAGACAGAAGTGATGAAGGAGCAGAAACTTGAATATATGGGGCTGTGAAGGCAGGTAGGGGACAGGCAGGGCAGGTGTCTGGTTAGAAGCAGCTTCTGCAGGTTCCCAGCATGACTGTTAAAAATATGACCAGTGTTGTTCTTGCTGTCTCACCTTGAATGTAGGTGAACTTCCCTGGCTGTGAATTGTTCCACTGCACTTAAAGGTGTCAGCTGTTTTGTGCCCATGACACTTTGTAGTAGATGATTTTAGGTGTATAAGCTGTAGAAATGTGCTGAAATCTGCTATTTAAACTACTGAATATAGGAGTTACTCCCATAAGAACCCATGTACTCATCACTGGGAAAAAGTTGTGTTCAGTGAAAGCTGGCATTCTGAAATTAGCTGGATGAAAAGTTAAAATAGTAACATGTCTAAAGTTAATTTATCAAATAACTATGTGACATAATTTGGCTGCACTAAAACTCAGGCATCACATTTTAGATAACTATATAAGCATTTGATTTTAAACCATCTTCAAAACAAACTATTAAGACAAATGAATTTGCAATGTCTTGATTGCTGAGTAGTTGCACAGAACATGCAGTTTCCCTGATTCTTACAGTTATACCATAACCATGTCTGTTGGAATGAAACTTGGACTTTTAAAAATACTTTCTACTGAAGAAAGGTGCTTTTTGTAAACAAATTTACAAAGTCAAAATATAACTTAACCAGAAGGAGCTGCTTAGTTCCGTTTAAGGTAAACATGAAGATACTTTCTTTAGAGAAATATTTTGAGTCAGAGCTGTTTTTTATGGCAAGTAAACCATACCATAAATGCTACTAAAACTGTAGTATATTTTGTCTTTTTAAGATGCGTTTCAGCAAAAGCTTGCTGGCATAAGTTGGTAGTTACTTCATATATTTATGCAGGTATAAAACATGGTCTGTTTCATTTTTTCTTAAATTTGGAAAGATGCATAATGTTCTATTAGGTGAACGCTAGAAATAATAGTTTAAGAAAAAAATCCTTTCTTCATAGATACCATGAAAGTTGGAAGATTGCCTTCCTCAGGGAAGGTGCTGCATAGACAGGCACATGGTTCTACAGAGGCAGAGATTTATTGCAGCTGTAGATGTGACCATTTTCCTGCAAAAACTGGCCTGTTGAAAGATGTTTTGTCCTTTCCTTAAGATTTGCATCTGGATTGAGTCCATAAGATGGACTTTCAACTTTTATAACTCTTCTAGGGGAGTCTGATCTTGTTCTACAATTCTGTGAAGTGGTTCAACTAATTTCATGAGAATAAGTTTAATATCATAATATTTGGGGAAAAAATCGAATGTGGTAGCAATATACATTAATTCTGTGTAATATGTGTCTTCATACACAGAAAATAATTTGGGTTTGCCTGCTATTGAGCATGTAAAAGGGATTGTAATTAATGTTATCCCTCTGCTAGTTAATTTTTAACTTGGATGTTTGAAGTTTTTAACATCCAATTTATGTTGAAGCTCATACAAAAAATTACCACACAAATTTCTTTAAGCTGCACTTTCCCATAGGACAGTAGATGTGCAAGCTGCCTTTTCCTGCCAAGTTACATTACTGCAACCCAGGATTGTAATGGGTGACAAAAAATAAAAGTACTGCCTATAATAATTTTGTCAAAAGTGGTGCTTTACCTCTTTTATCTGCTGGCAGTGGAAGTGATGGCCTTCTGAAGGAATCATGAAGGGGTTTGGGTTGGAAGGATCTTAAAGGTCATCTAGTTCCAATCCCCCCTGCCATGGGCAAGGACACCTTCCACAGGACCAGTTTGCTAAAAGCCAATCCAACCTGGCTTTGAGGTTAGAGGATTAGGGTTTTCTTAACCTAATTCAGGATGGTGTGTTGGAATTAGTTCCTTTTCTTTTACATGTGCCAACTAAAGTCCGTAAGTTTGTTTCATACATCTGTGGATCAGAATGCACAAATGCTTTAGATTGTTACCTTTTTCATAAATATTATGAAAAACTTTAATTTTTTTTTTGTTTTGCAGAGTAAAATATACAGCTCATCTGTTTTATGACCCATGACATACACCTGTTTTTGTGGTTTTGTGTTCTTTCTATACAAGATTGCTTTTTCAAAGCTTACTTGCACATCAATAGTTTGTGCTTTAGTAAACAAAGTTTCAGACATGGAATTTCTCAGGATGCTGAGACATTTTTGTCAAAGGACCAGGAAGCTTGTGTTAAAAATCAGCAATATGAGAAAATTACAAACAGTAGGTTGAAACAAGATTGTGCATGAAGGTTACTCCAGCCTATACTGTTTTCAATGGTTCATCTTTTAGAGGCTCTAAGCAGTGATTGCATTCACTTTGAGTTCACTCAATCAGTGCAATGCCACAGAATATATAGATGTTTTTTATCAATTCTGTAGTAAGACTGAAGTTGTACTTGTTGGTAGAGCTTATGTAGGATCAGTGGGTGTGAGTTTAAATCATAGCAGTGTCTGGTGCTATCTCTGAATTTCGCTGAATTAAATATAAGAATTTAAAAACACTATAGATACTTGCAGTAGCTTTATCTCTGTTCCTTTCCCTAACTTGGTGTGAAATATGGACAGTGACAAGTTTTTATTGGACAGAAAATGTGTTTTGGACAATGTTGCATTCTGGGAAGCAGTGGGAAGAGCTGCATGCTGTGTGCATTTTCAGCCATGGACAGGGAAAACAATGGACTGCTGTACCCTGGGTCTGTCCATATCTTTTTCTCTGGACTGTTTTAGCATTCCTATGATGAATGAATAACATTGATTTCTACTGTGCTTTTAGGTAACAAATCATGGCTTTCTATGTTCCAGTTTTTCATGAGAAATAAATCTTGGGAAGAATTTATTAGAACTAGTATTTTTTTAAAAGTACCAAAGATGGAACAAATCTTTCCTCCAAAAATAATTTTAGAACTCTTCAGCAAAACAGCAGAAGTCAAGATACTTGCTAATACTTGCATGAGAGGAAGGATCACCACTTCCAAAGTGCTGGCTGGCAGTGCTGTTCTCGTGCAGCCCAGTTGCTGGTGGCTTTTGCAAGTGCACCTTCCTGGCTGGTGCTCAGCTTGTTTGAGCTTCAGGTCCTCTTCTGCAAAGCTACTTTCTGGCTGTTTGGTTTTCAGGCATGGAGTTCTCTTGCATGGGGTTGTTCCTCCACTGGCACAGGACTTTGCACTTCCCTTTGAACTGCATAGGACTGCTGTCAGACCTCATCAAGGCACTTGGAGTGTCATCACAACCCTCTGGTGTTTGGATTGCTCCTGGTTTTCTGTTATGTGTAAAGCTACTGAAACTGCACTCTGTGCCATCAGCAAGGTCATTGATGAAGATGTTAAATATCATTGACCCTCAGAGCTCACCACTGATGGCTGGCCTGGTTGTGATGCCCCTGACAGAGTCCTTTGAGCCAGGCAGGTCAGTTTTCAGTCTGCCTCATGGTCCATGTCTCTATCCTGTGTCTCATCAGTCCACACCAGGATGGAATGTGGGAGGTTTCTCAAAAGCTCTACTACAGATGGTATGGACACATCAGCTCTTGTCTCATCTCATATTGTTCATAGTGTTGTTTAGCACTTGTGCCTTCCCTGCCATAAATTTGTGCAGACTGCTCTCATCTTGGCCTTCTGTGCTTGGAAATGGTTTTCAAGAGCTGTTTACTACATCACCTTCCAAGAGATCAAGGTGAGTTTTACCTTGCTGTGGTGCCCCAGATCCATCCTCCCTGCTCTTGAAGATAGGACTGCTTTGCCTCAGGCGTCAGTGACATTCCCTGATGACCATGACCTTACAAAAGCAGTGGCCTCTTGATGATATCAGCCAGCTCCCTCAGTATTTGTTTCCTGAAACTTTTGCTTTAGTGATGGTTTAAAAAAAAAAAATTAAATTGTGACTTACAGAAGGTGTGAGTTGTGTTTTACTGATATTTATCAGTGGGATATGACACATTGCTGAATTAAGGATTGCCAGAGTGTGAGGCTCTACCCTGGCTGGCCTTCTGTCATTGGGATGGAGGCTCCTGGCAAATCTCTAGTTGCCTAAAAATGATTTTTAGAGAAGTAGAAGATAACACTTCTTTGTCTTGCTGATGGCTACATAAACCTTGCATAATGCTAAGTAAACAGCTGTACAGTTACTTGTGTAACTATCTGTTATAAAAAACACAGGGATGTGTTTTGTTAGCAGAGCTATCTTCTAGTATTAAATATGGTTTGCTTGAATCTGCTGGTAGATTTTTAGACTGAAGACTTTGCCAGTGCCTTAAAGTGTGGTCCTAATAGTGCTCAAGTCTGTCTGTTTCAAGGGTCAACGACTGGATGTGCTATGGCTACTACTTCACCTTGGCAATAGTTTAAAATGTGATATTTGCATATTGAGAGCTGCAGGTTGTGTCCATTTTTCTGTTGCAATCTGATTTATGCATTTTCTTATGAAAGTTGTCAGAGGAGTCACAGAAAGTTTGTAGTACTCTGCGGTGCTATGTACATGATAAGGAGGAAAGATTATAGGCCCTTCTTGATGTCTCACCAAAACATAAGTGAAACCTTGTGTAAGAGCTACCTGGCCATGTTCATGTGCTTAAATGAAAAAGGTGAAACAGCTGCTTGTGAGGACTCTTGATACAGAATATTAACTTCATTTTGCCTGGGTCCTATGCACCAAGTGTAGTGTAAGATGCTCTGTATATTGGATTTTATTTTTAAGTTACAGAACAAATGAGTTGACTTTTTGTAGTTAGTGGATGCCTGACCTTGCTAATTTAAAAATATTAATGCTTAAAGATCTGCAGTAGGTAAATGTACAGTAGGTACAGTGGCTAAATCATACAGTGATTTTAGCATTTTGTTATAAGTTATCTTCACAGTGAGATAAATAATTTTCAGTGGAGTGGGTTGAGGATATGGGACTGATATCTACATCTACTTCTTGTTTTCTTCCTGAGCAAGACTGATTAAACATCTGTTAATAACTTATACATGATTTTGACAGTTCCTACTGTGGTACTTCCTACCTTACTGCTAATATTAATCAGTCTAAACAGATTTTAGTGGAGTCATTTTTGATGTGAAGGTAATAGGTGTTCATTTAGTTTTGAATTGCTTAAATAAAAAAGTCCATTCAAAATATTTGTCATATTGGTGACTGAAATGTATTTTCAGATCAGTGCAGATAGTAGTACTTAGACTGTAAAATAGAACTTATTTGTGTGAATGTGAATGCAATTTAAATAAAGATTAGTTTGAGTCCTTCAACAGGGATATTATTATTAATTTGAGGATTCTGAATGCTGCTGTAGACATCATTCTGGCATGAACTGCTTATTTTATTGTAAATTGAAATTAGATTCATTGTCAGTTGCTTTTACAAAATTAAGGTGACATATGAAAGACAGTTATTCGGAATTCAACTATTGTAATAATGCACATTAATTGAAACAAATTAGTGTGGTTTTTTATGCACAATTCATGCTCTTAATGCATTACTGTTTCTGCCAGTTCAGAATTGGGACCTATTATGGATGCAAAACTTGCAATTTTTAAAAAGACTTTTTAAAGGATTAAAATGTTGGCTGAGGAGAATAGGTGAAGTTTTCTGAGGCTCTTAAAGGAATGGGAGTGGGTGCACAGACAAACAGCATTAAAACTTGAAAATTCTGTTGCATTATTTATTTGTGTTTTAGACCCATTCAGGATGAGTCTAAATGTTGCCATTCCACATATATTTAGTTCCTTATTTTAAACATTTTAAGCTATTTTTGTTTGATGACTTTAGTTCCCCAATTCTCCTTTTTTTTTGTTTTTTTTTTTTTATGAAGACACACTAATTAGTGTTTAGTTTGGAAACATCTTGGAGGTAGAAAAAGGGATATTTGTCTAAGCATTTACTCATATCAGAAAATGCTTAGTTGCTGAACTTAATTGTGTGTTTTTCTGGGGGGTTGGGATGCTATATACAGTTGAAATCGGGAAATTCTGCATTTTTTTTGTGAATGTTTACACAGAGAAACTGTTTTGAAGCAAACTAGACTATGCTAGACATGCTTTAAGATACTCAAAAGTAGGAGGCTAAGGTTGCCCCTTCTGTTTAGCGCAAATGTTGGGAAGGTTTTCCAGCTTCATGCTGATCAAGAGGACAGGGAATGAGTAGTAGGTCTCTTAGAGGCTGTTGTAAGGAAGTCTGTGGGGTTTATTTCAGCAAGCCTTTTGGAATGTATTAAAGCCTTGGTGTGGTGAAAGTAGTTCAAGTTCGTGCTGTGCAGTAGTACTGTTTTCAGCTCAAAAGATAAGCAATATTGGTTGCAGAGGTGCTGATTCAAAGAACTTTTAATCATCCCCTAGTAGGGCAGGGAATAAAGGAGCACAGGGTAAAAGATGTATAATCTAAAGCACGATCAAGACCATTTTACTACAACAATAATGAGATTAAGCTCTCATCAATTTAATCAAACTTAGAATTGTAATTGGGTTCACCATCATGTGTACTCTGGATTTACAGAACTCCTGGAAGGAGTGTGTGATGCAATTAGTCAGCATCTGGCACAGCAGACTTCTATGACTTGGCTTTGTTGGGAAAGGTTTAATATTTTTTAAGAATAGATGTTCTTGAAATATGTCTTCTGGGATAAATTACGGGTTTTGCCATAGTGAAAATCTCCAAATAAACAGTATGGAATGCTGATATTGTCAGTTTTTGTCCATAAAGGAAAGACTATTTTTTTCTGAAATTCTGCTACATCTGGCTTGGAGTCCCCCTTTTCCTATGGAAGCTTGTCTCTTACCAAAGCTTGACTGTGTTCCTTAAAGGAGGTCTTCATAAAATGCAAACAAATAAGTTGAGGTCTGTTTTTTGTAGTACCATCAGTTTGATTTTTTTCTGATGTGAAACCAAGGGGAATCAGGCTGCCAGAGGAGATGGCCATCCAGCTCAAGTGTTCTGTCTCCAGCAATGGTCAAAAGCAGTGAGTTTTCAAGAACTAAAAGGACAGGGGAAGTATGTGAAGATATTTAGCCTTCACTTTGACTTAAGAGCTTTCTGAATTGAGGAGGGTGTGACTTTTCTAAGTCAACTGTGAAGTTTTGAGAATTCACTGAGAAATATTATTGCTGTTGGGCTATGCTTCAGTAGTTGTACAACATGCTTGATTGAGTCAGTCTAAATTTTGATGTTTCCCTTTTGTAGATACAAGCCAGTAAAATTGCCCAAATAAAGCAAAATCTATTGCTTCTATTATATAATGTTAGTCATTTTCAAACCCACTTGATTTAGGAGTATTTTTAAAGGATAATGTAATTCTTAGAGTATTTTCACTTTCAAAATGAATGTGGAAACTACTTCTAGTGCAATTGCAATACAGTTCCATCAATGCCCTGGTCTCTTAAGTCATGATCATGTGGATATCCTTGAATGAGCCTTGCATTTTTCACTTTTTCTTCCATCCAAAGTAGAAAAAAGTTAGTACAAAATTATTTGGATATAATAGTGTATATGGTAAGACATCTGAATCTCAGGAAATAAAATAGAAACTTCCCTAAGGATTTGCAGGCAAATTGACCTGGTTTCTATTTCTCCTGATCTTGTGTAAAGGAAATATTGCCTTAAGGACAAATGCTGTAAGCATTTCTGTTTACTTTGAGGTTGACATTCATTCTTATATTTATTATATTGATTTGCTACAGACAAATAGGGCATCACTTTGCTCAGCATTAAACACAAGTATTTATATTGGCTTAGCTGAGGGAGCTGGAATCCTGGATTGTCGTTCTGCCCCAGGAAGATTAATTCTAATTGAAGAATAATATGAAACAATTCTACTTCGTCATTATCTGATGTATCTACCACTGTTATTTGGTGAATTAACTGAGGACTAATCATTGCTTAGATCTCCTCTATGATTAAATCTAAAGAAAAAAAATCTATCCATGCAGTTATTACTGCATGCAGTTAAATTCCTGTTGCATTAGCTGCATCCTTGGTCTGAGAACATGAGTTTTTAATCTCTAACATTATGGGAAGCTTTAATCACATGTTTATTTACTGTTTGTGATCTAGGAAATGGCATTGCTTCATATAGCAAAGCAGTGCAGAATGTAATCTAAGGATTAAGAAAAGGCAAATCTTCCTATCCATTTGACCTTGAAAATCTGATTGGATTTCCTGTGTCATCTGGAATGATTTTTTCCCTAATTATTTAAAGCTTGATGTATGTGAGTGATATTGCAAGAGCTGTGCAGATATGGATAAAATTCTAATGCTTAGCTGTATTTCCTGTTCATCTTAGATTTCAAATGCAAAGAAATAAAAAAAAATCTGAGGTAAAATGTGATCGGTGGACTGGACTTTGTTCATCCAAAACTAAAGTCTTTTACAATAGCAATGAAGAGGCAGAAAGTCTTAAATCAGTTTGATTAACATTAGACCATAACAGGAAAAAATTACTTAATCTTACTTTGTACTGCTTTGGCAATGGGCTATGGCTGTTTGTTAGTAAAGTAATTTGTCTTTAAAATAAATGGGGAAAATTGTGATCCATTTTGCTGAGCTGATCTGCAGCCTCTTAATGGGTTTCAGTAGCTTCTTCAAGCAAAAAGAAAGTTGTTTAAACAGTGCAAGAAAAAGAATAAAGAGTTTTTGCTTAAATGTTCGATAAAGTGTGTAGATATTTGGGGTAAGAAAACTGATTTTTGGAGTTAGTAATGTGTTTCTTTTAATAATTACTTTAGTGACTTGAAGTTCAGTATCTACTAGAGCAAAAAGAGAATGCTCTTATGTTTTTTATCAGCTCAAAGTAGTCCCAAATTATGAGAATATTTAGCATTAATCACAGTGTTGCAACCAAGTCCTTCAAATACCAATTCAAATAACTTTTCTAAGCTGAAGTATTTAGGAAATACAATTAGCACTGTATTGATCTCTTAAGGAATTTATACAGCTGGCACAGCTGAAGAAAGGTCCTGAGGTAGAACTCTGTGCTTAACTCTTCAAGTGCATTGTAAGTGCATCTGAGGTGTCTGAAGAAACTAATTTCCAGGTGTAATATTTCTTGGCAATTTCTAGGAAGTTCCTTAAGCCACTGCTGATTCATAAACTTGTGGCTCTCACTTTCAGGTGGGCAGGGGATATTGCAGTGTATGCCATGCTGTGCATTTGGGGATAACAGCATATGTCTCAACATGAGAAAACAAATTTTTAGCTTTACCAGTTCATAAAAGCTTAGTGGGCTTTGATGTTGAAGGTGCTTTTAATTTGTAAGTTTAGGTTCTTCAGGAAAAAGTCCTTTACTGTAACAGTAATTACAGTGACTGAGAACTCATAAATGTCTTGCATCAGGCTGGGATCAATTGAACTACCTGTGGGGTATTGGTGCACTGCTCTGTCACAAAAAATACAGCAAAATGCATTAATTGAATTTAATATTTAATGGCGTTTAACTGTGCTTTTCTGACTTAGAAAAAATTTTAGTCCTAACATTTAAAATCAATACTAAATCAAATAATATCAAATTTTGTTGCAACTGCATTTGCTTCAGTCTTAACAAATGGATGTATTCTTATTAAAATTTTCATAATCAGCATTTCATGGTGTAAAATATTGCTAAAGATCAGCAGATTTCTGGTCAGTTTTAAGCTTTGACTGTTTATAGTAAGAGTGTAATACTAAGAGCAGCCTTAAAATTTAGTGTTGTGTTTTTACTTGTATAACATAAAAGCATCTAAGTATCTAATCTTGTTTTTCAAGACTACTGCTCTTGTTATATGAGGGAAGAGCAGTGTTAGAGGTATATCTGTATTTCAATGCTGTGACAGTATTATGCTTTTACACCTGAATGTGATATTTGGAAACTTTGACTTCTAAAAGATACCAGTCACCTGATTTCTAAGTGGGAACACCACACCCTATAAAATTTTAGTCTTCATTTCACCTGGAAATGAGTTCCAAATTAAATTGATGTAACTTTACATTTCTTTAATTACCCATAGTTCCTTAGTCTCTAATGTGACATTTCCAAATTTCCATTTTTACCTGGATTTTGACTATTGAAATGTTCTTCAGTTCTTGTTAGCTGGTGGGATAATGATGCTGGAAGCTTTTTTTTTTTTATTAAGCATGATGAAACAAAGGACATGCTGGAGCAATGATAGGGCTTCTCCAGCATTTTTACATTGCTCCAATCCATAGGAATCAAAAACTTTGTACGGACTTGACAAGAAGTTTTGAAAGTACAGCTGGGGAATTCTTTTCCTTCAGGAAGCCTTCAGATAGTCTGATAGTTTGACTTCCTTAGTTTTCGGGGACTGAACAGTAACTTGGATAAATTGTTTATTTTCTGTTTTGTGTTAGTGAAGTTAAAACTTGCATGGAAGATAAGTTTCAGCTATTAAAAAAGACATTGGCATCTTAATTTCTGTAGTTGTAGATGGAAATGGACTGGCATTTATTAAACAAATCTGCTAATGATGCATGGATTTTTTTTTTTTTTGTAGTTAGACATTTGTTGGTTTGTTCTGTTGTTCATTGGACCTGATTTCAAAACAGATTGTCTTTGAAAGTGTACTAAAGGCTGGTTTCTCTTATATTTTTGATTGGTTTCTTTGCATTCAAGTTTTTATTACAGTCTCCTGTCGGCCTAAGATCACATTCCCATTAAAGAAACTGCAAGGTCTTGATGAATGTCCTTAATTTCTAGTAGTCAGGTAGAGTAGAAGGGTGTTTCTTGTAACAGATTAACAAGATATATGGAGATACTTGTGGAGGACAAGTGCTAAATTCCCACAGAAGAACTTCTCTGGCACTTGTGAAATGGGTTGGATTTTGGTGCATGCTAACATGTTTACTGCTGCAGCCCCCAGCATGATGGACCCAATCCAGCAAATACCTCAAGAAGTGCTTCACTTCATCTTCCTGTATGCTCCTCATGAATCCTCTCTAATGAAACGAAATCTGCAGTTTTTTATTGGCACACTGGAGAGTCAATATTTGCCGAAAAGTACAATCAAGAGTCAGTTTTGTGTGTACCTTTGGAACAAATAGTCATGCAAGCCAGGGCTTGAACTTCTAAATCCCATTCCTAATAATTTCATTGTTGATATAGCACTAATCTCGGATTTTTGGGTATGGTCTATGTGCCTCAATTACATTTCTGAAATTCCAAAAGATTAACTTGACATTTGTTCCTAAGTGCACTGTAGAAAGCCACCATTAAAACTGATACTTTATTTATAGAAGAGGAATAAAATTGTTAAATATTAAACTATATTATGTGTTCTAATTTATACATGCTCAAAGGTATCTAGGCATAGTTTTCACTACTTGAGCCATATAAAAAATGTATCCTTAGTGTTAAGTTAGTACAGTGTTTGCAATGCTAGTTCAAGGTGCTGGTATAAACATGAATATATAAAAAAGGGAAACATGCTTTACCCTATTGACCTTGTATAACCAATTACATGTATTGATTACACAATATGCCATAAGTATGCCATTCAGTATTAGCTTTGAAATGTGTTTATGAATTTGAAGTTTCTCGGCTTTTAGATTGTTGCATTAAACTGAAAAAATAACTTTTTTTCTTTAACAGAAATTGAAAAATTCCAAAAAGGGGAAGGAAAGGAAGAAGAAAAGTATATTGATGTAGTCATCAATAAGAATATGAAGTTGGGACAGAAAGTTCTCATTCCAGTAAAACAATTCCCTAAGGTAAGCTGAATTTTCATATTTGATAAACTTAAATTATTTTAAAAGATATTTCACTAGTATCTTAACTATTCTTTAATGTAACATTTACAACTATTACCAGTCACTACTGTTACTCTTCTGCAACCTGTTCTGTAGGAGCTCTAAGGTAGAAGTGATTCTTGTTGGAATAAATGTACAGGGAAGTGGTGCTGGTCACACAAAATGGTATATTGAGAGCAATAATTGAACCATATTTTTGGGATAGCAGGATCCTCCTCTTCAGAATATCAAAAGGAAAAACAAATTTTGAAGTTGAATCTGATGCCAGGCTTTGAAACTTTCTTATTGTAGCTGGAAGTGCAGCTTAAAATGCACCATTAAGGAACTAATTGTGTAAATTTTCTTCTCATCCTCTTAAGTTTCAGCTATTGTTATTCTTGAATGAATTATAGCTTGACTGCTAAATTATGCAGTCTGTTCTGGAGGGGTAGAGACTGTTTCATTAATATCTTTGCCCACCCTGAATTCTTAACACTTCTTTACTGCCAAGTATTATCCTGCACTAAAATATTGCTGCCTGGAAGCATTTATGCAACATTCAGTAGGCTGTGGAACTTTATTATTTTGGTGCTGCTTAAAATTTTAAGGTTAATGTTATGACAGTCAGGTTAGCATTTTTTAATTTGTTTGAAATTACTTTTTCTTCCTACTAGAAATTGCAAGACTATCTGTTCGTGGAGGACAAAAAGTCGCCATTCCTCCCTCCTGTTTAGGAAAACCTTTTATAATTGTTTTTTTTTTTTTTTCTGCACAGTATCAGTGTTTTTCTCACATGCCTGTGCAGGATAACTTGCAGGGATTCCTTTGCTGCTGTTCAAAGTTTCATGAAATATTCCTTGAGTGAGTGCAGGGATGCACATCATGTGGGCATCCCTTTGGAACTCTGACTTAAGTCATCTTTATGGCTAAGTAAAGCTATATACAAGCATGCAGAAACATGGAAATGGGAAGGTAAAATATAGGAACCCTTTACCCTGTGGTCAGTGTTTGCAAACAGAGTGTTTTCCTTCTAAATGTTGAGATATAGATACTTGAGCTCAGGCACAAGAAAGGCAAACTGGCTGTTAAAAAGGGAAATATTGCCTTCTGAAAGATACTTCTGCTTCTTTATCTAGTGTCAACTTTCCTTATAGGACTAAACACTGAAATTATTTAGGATAGCTGGTAGGAAAGCCCTTGCCATATTTTGAATGGCTAGAGATGCTCTGCTGTTTGATTCTGACCCATGAAGACACTGAACTGGAATAAAGCCTGGTGTGTGCTATGGAAAGAAGCCTGAACTTATGTCTCAGCAAGTCCAGGGGTGCAAAATAAAACAGCTGTGCAGAACAGATGCGTCATGTGAGTTCCTGCATCTCTACTAGGACTGCTCCACAGAAAGGAAAATATTGGTATCTCTATTCACATAAATCTCTCTTCTGCCTGAGTGAATAAAATCCTAGATACATAATATTTATGAATATTTTTACCCCAATATTTGGGGGCTAAATGTCTCTCAGAAATTTCCATTTTATTGCTTATAGATGGATATTTGATAAAGGTTGCTCATTAAAGATTCTGTAGAGTCAAAATGAACTAAAATTTCTCACTGTATAGGAGTATTCTGGGAGGTATCAGTTCAGAATTATGATACGTACTCCTGATACCTCTGAAAAGCCCCTGCCCTAAACCACAGCGAGTGACTGCAATTTTCTTGGTTATTAGAACCAGGCTTGTGGTTTTATTTTTGAGATTTAATAAATTACAATACATTGTATGAAGTGACATAACTTCAACATGGTAAGCTAAGAACTTTATCCTGGCATACTGTAGTCTGCAGTAAGTGACATGAGTTTTAGATGCCTGTACATGGGAGAACAAAGTCCTTCTGCATCAATAACTTTTTGAAGTGCTAATCCTGTTTCTATTTCATGTGTTCAGAGGAGGGCTCAGAAGTTAGAGATGCTTTGTCAAGATTTTTGCGATAGATACGGGGTTGTTCTAATCATCTTGGCTCCCCTGAACTGTATGTAGAGTACCAGTGTTGGATCTTTATCCATGTTGTCTGATTGGTGACAGCCAAGGTGGCTTCACTAAGGGCAAGCTGTTCATGACAAAACTGGTGAACTCCTTTGACAGGGTTACAGGGTTGGTAGATAAAGGGGGAAAAGCAAGTGAAGTCATCTACATGGATTTGTGCGAAGGATTTGACACTGTCCCGTGTGTCACTCTTGTCTCTAAACCTCAGAGACAGGGAGGGATGGATGGCTTGATGGATAAGGAATTGGCTGGATGGTTGCACTCAGAGTTGTGGTCATTGGTTCAGTGTCCAAGTGGTGACCAAGGACAAGTTCCTTGGGGACTGGTACTGGGAGCAGCAGTGTTTGACATCTTTGTTGGTGACATGGACAGTGACACTGAGTGCACCCTCTGCAAGTTCACTGACCCAGCTGTGTGGTGCAGTTGACACACACTGGAGGGACAGGATGGCATCCAGAGGGACCTTGAGAGATTGGAGAGGTGGGGCTGTGCAGAGCTTGTGAAGTTCAGCAGGGCCAAGTGCAATCCCAGACAAAAATACAGGCTGGGCAGAGAATGGAGCAAGAGCAGCCCTGAGGAGGACGACTTGGGGTGTTGATGGAAGAGAAGCTCGACATGATCCCAAAATATGCTCTCACAGCCCTGAAACCAGAGGTGTCCTGGGCTGCATCCAAAGCCCTGTGGGCAGCAGGTGAGGGAGGGAATTCTTCCCCTCTGCTCTGGTGAAACCCCACCTGCAGTGCTGCATCCAGCTCTGGGGTCCCCAGAGCTTAGGACGTGGGCCTGTTGGAATGAGTTTAGAGGAGATCATGAAGATGACTGGGGCTGGAGGCACCTCTGCTAGGAAGATGAGGTGAGAGAGTTGGAGAAGGCTCCAGGGAGACCTTACAGCATCTTCCAGTACCTAAAGGGGGCTTACAAGCAAGCTGGATAGGGACTTCTTACAAGGGTGTGAAGTGATTGGACAAGTGGGGATGGCTTTAAATTGAAAGAGGAGAGATTTAGATTAGATTGTAGGAAGAAATTCTCACTAAAAGAGCAGTGAGGCATCTGGTATAGTTGCCCATAGAAGTTGTGGGTGCTTCATCCTTGGAAATGTTCAAGACTAGGCTGGATGGGGCTTTGAGCCACCTGATTGAGTAGAAGGTGTCCCTGCCCAGGTCAAGGAGTTTGGAACTGGGTGATCTTTAAGGTACCTTCCATCCTGTTCTTTTCTGTGATTCTCTTCTGCACAACTTGCCAAAAAATATTGTGGTCCTCATAAAAGCATGAAATGGTGTTTTGCATAAATGCTCTGTGCCTCTGCACTGCTGTTCTCTGTGTATATGTGCAGTTTCCTAAACCATTTTACCTGTGGTAGGTGTTGGTATTGCTGCAAATATGTTGTTGGTAGAAAATACCAAGGGAGAATTCCTCAGAAAAATAGTTAAAAAAATTGTTTCTCATTTTTGAGTTTTCTTTCTACTGATCAGTATTGGTGACAAATGCTTCAGAAGAAGAAATTCCAGACTTAAATATGGATGAAATCTGTGGAAAAAAAATGTTCTGCCTATCAGTATTGAATTCAGAGTTCCCCTATCATTCTGGCATGTTTGCTGCCATCCACGCTAATGCTGTTACCTGTTTTGCAAGATCCTGAACAAAGACATCTCCATTTTTTCAGGAGATGTAGTCTTTATGGGGTTAGTGACCTGAGAATCTGATGTTTAAAGCGGACAAAATAATTACAATAATTGATAAATCTCTCAAGCATTGGGTTACAGTTTGGGTTTAATCTAACTTTGGTAACCAGCAAGTAGTGAGGAAAAACAAAGTTTGCTTCAACTTCATTAACAGAATATTCCCCTAAATAAACAATCCTGCTTTTAAACTAGATTAAAAAAAAAGTTATTAAAATTGCTAAATCCTTAACAGTGTTAAATAGATGAAAATTAAAATAACCACAAATATAAGTGATTTTTGACAACAGAAGCTATTCCTTTTCTTGGATTTGTCAGGGATAACTCTGGAAAAGAAAAATGTCTCTGCTGTTTATGTATATTGATATTTAATTAATCCTGTCCTATTTTTTGTTATAAAAGAGGTCTGTGAACCAAAACAACCCATCAGTGCCCTGCCCCCAAACAAGACAGCTTGCTAGACCCGAAAAGTATATTACATTGCCTTTTCCTTCTTTAAAACTTTTCTGTAATTCTGATTCCTTGAATAAATCATAATAGTCTCAGCACAGGTCAGGCAGTCCAGGCTCTGATCAGATCAGCCTGGCATGCTAATGCTTGCTCACATTTCCTGTCCTGTCAGATCCATTCTCATGAGCTCATGGCTGGGTCCTGTGCAATTACCTCTGACAGCCCTGGAAGGTGACAGGTTAAGTGCAGCAGAAGCTCTTCAGCTAAAGTGCAGAGCAGCTGGGTTTCTGTTGGAAAAGAACCTGGCAGACCTCACATTCAAAAGTATGTATTGCACTCTTTTGGGCATCTTTGCTCACCCTGAAAAATGATGAGTTTTTAGTCTTTTTTTTGCTTAGTACACAAATAGTTGAGTATTCCTGGTAATGTGCATAACTGGCCTTCTGCCTAAGAACTCTTGGTTCTTTCTGTGATACTCTGTAATTATATCCTTTAACTGGGAACCTTTGTCTTACTCAGCCCTTGGCAGTGTTAGTTAACATGCTTAATCTTATGCTACAGATAGTTGGTCTGAATGGATTTTTTTCATTTTTGGACCTTGATGGAAGGTGATGGAATAACCAAGATGACCTGAATTTTGTCTGTGCTATGTAATAACTCAAGATGGTTAGTCCCAGGAATTATATTCAGTTTCTCCTTGAGGCTGGTTGTGCATTTTAATAAATTTCCTTGTGCTATTTACAGACTCCTGTAAAAAAGTCCCCGATTTAATGTCTATTGATATGGTGACAGATAGTCTTACCTGGTAAGACAAAACCTTGTGGAAACTCCTCTATAGATTGCAGGCCCAGTCACATCTTTACAAAATATGATTGTGCAGAGGCTTAGAGTTTTTGGTTTAGTCCAGCCCTGCAGATGCCTCTAAGAAGCCTGAAATGCTGTGATATGGAAATTTATCTGAGGTATTTAGGTGAAGCTTGAATAAGCTTTGGTAATGCTGTCTGCAATCCTGTTGTAACTGGGACATCTACTACAAGTAAAGATTCATGAGGTTGGGCTTTTATGCAGCCTTATAGGGAAAGGGCCAACTTTTTGTGGTAGAACTGATAAATCAAGTTACCTATAGAAAGGAGTCCATGTGCATGCTGGGTGTCTACACTAAAGGTAGTGGAATGAGATCTTATCAGCTTAGGGCACTAAGGTTAGAGTCACTTGCTCTTTGATCTGCTGAATACCTCAGCTGACTCTGGGTTATGTGTGAGAATGTGATGCTTAAACCTGTATTTCTGTTGTGTTTTGTGCTTGAAAATAATCTTCAAACTTTCACGGACTTAAAGGCATAAAAGGTAAGCTGGCCACTCAAGGAAGGTCCTGATGTAGTTGTGGAGGGATTCTGGATCTGTCCCAACTCTGCTATGCAGAGCCATCACGTGTGAAAGGTGTTTTAGAGCTTTGTTGTGTACTTGTGAGTCAGGAAGGTGTTATCCTCCTCCAATACATTTAATGAACATGCATTGTGAAGTAGTTTAGTCTCAGAACCTGATTTTGCTTTGACAGTTTGCTGAACTTGGGTGTTCTGAAATAGGTGAAAAAATAGTTTCCATGGATGGCAAATGGAATCATGATGGCTTTCCATGATGTGGATCAAAACTGTGGGGAATAATTATTTCCATTTTGACAGGCTACCATCTTTTAAAATTGCTCATAGATCTACACTTAAATACTGGGAAATCTCAGAAGTTAGGAAGAAATGGTCTGTTGTTCCCCAAAGTGATACTTTAAATATATTTTCTCAAAAGTTACTGACTTGTGGAACTGGTATTCCATTTAAGCTTTTTGGCTCAACTTTTAAAGTGAAAATACAGGTTTTAAAATATCATTGTCATATACAATGTATCTGCCATTGTTATGTAAAGTAATGGAGAGATTAATATTTTAATCACATGACTAATTGGAAAGCAATTTTTCATAATAGCCAATTTCTTAAAGCAGAAATGAGAAAATGTCATTGCATAACCAGAAGTAATGTGGAGGAGCAAGCATCAATAGTAATAGCAGAGATTACTTTTGAGCAACTTTGTAGTAAAAGTGACCAAGCTCTCTGCTATGAATAAATGTTTAAAGACTCACTACTATGTTACATGAAGGAGAGTAGTTTGTGGTGTAACATTGATGCTTGAAGCACTTACCTTTCTATAAAAACTATATTTCTGAGACGAATAGGAAAAACCTTGAAGTTCGCCTTGTTTCAGGTCATTCTGAGGGAAAGTGCTCTGAATCTTAAATTAGCTTTTTATTTTTTTCTAGTGACCCTGTCACAGAGAAATCATTGCAGAAAACTAATATGTCAAGAAAGCTTTATATGGCTTTAATAACAATGGAGTGCTTAAAGCTTTACAGGAAAGCACTTGGTCAAGCATTTATACTTTCACTAAGTGTTTTAAGCTGGATGAACCATTCTTAGCATACTTGCCTTGGTTGGGGATAAACAAGGATTACTTTTTCTATTATAAACCCTTTCCTGTAATATATACGTTTAAAAATGCTATAGCACTGGCATTAGATTTTTTTCTTTTGCTTAAAATTCATATAGTATATCAAATAGTTCTGAAAATAATATCATGTTCTCTGAATGTTCTTTGTAACTGTGTTTCTCCTGAAATGTTTTCAGGGAATAGTTTCAAGCAGTGGTGTGGTAAGGAAACAAATCTCTAGACAGCTGTTCAACTCACGTTTTGATTTGGTGATTCTGAAGAAATGGGTGCTACTGTGATGCCCATAATCTCCGTTGTGCGGTAACTGAAAAAAATGCTTCTTAAAATGAGGATTTATGAACAGCTAAGAAAGGAGACAATTTTGAAGCAAAAACCTTATAATATTTTTTTTTAGTTGCTTCTGTTGTGAAAGATGTTTTATATTTAAGATGTATTTTAAATTGGAGATTTGTTACAGCCTTTATGATAGTCTGTAAAAGGGAAACACGTACACTCTTTCAGTACAGTTAACCAGTATTTGGCAGCTAATGGACACCATGGTCAAAAGAAAAATCCTGTGCCCCAGGAATTTGAGGAAGGGCTGTTGCACTGCATGGTGTATCTTTACCCACAAAGTAAACTAGAGTTACCAGGAGGATGTCCTTTCAGTGATCTCAGATTTTAGGAATAAGAACACCTCTCAAATCTTCCATCCTTTTGTTCAAACTAATGTTTGTAATAATGATATTTTGTTCAGAGGGTACAATTTATCAACAGCAGAATATTATTTGGTTAGAAGTGTAGGTGGGGTGCTAATTTTTCCCATTTTATCTAATTGTTTCCTCCCAGGTCTGTTAATCTGAGTTTTGATACTGTTTTTGCAAAGACGTCTGTAATTTTGCTTGTGATACCATATTTACCAAATCCTTCAGAGCTGGTCTAGAAGCAAATTTGAGCTGGGAACTTTATCTCTTCTTTTATATGCCATTGTCCATTGTTTACTAGTACTCATCTAATACATTATAAGCTGTCTTAGTGCAGACACAATTCCTGACTTGACAAACGTGATCCAGTGTAGAGTGACATTTGTGGTTGACTCTTAAGAGTTCATCTCTCCTGTAGAACTGAAAACTTCACCAGCTTGCATTGGAATAGAGTGTGACTGCTCTAATACAGTGTTAAGCTGAAGTTGGTGAAGGTAAGGACAATTTTGGTAATTACAACAGTTTAGAGGTGATTGTGCTGTTTGGGAGGGGCAAGTAAAGAGGGTAGTCTGGCATGTCTGATTCTAATCCAGCACTAGTGAACATGACTGGTCTGAGCCAGGCAGAGCTGCTCAGATGTCTGTATCTAATTCAGAGATAGTTTATAACCTTTGAGTTCAATAACAAATGTGAATTTATTCTTTGTTCATGTGCTCTTGGGGCAAATAAACCCTAAATGTGGAACATGGGAAGCACCCATGCAACTTGTATGTGAGAAATCTTGTGTAAGAGCTAACCTGGATCTGCCAGGCTTACTTGCTTCTGTAACACCAGCAGATAAACAGGATTTGTTAATTTTGTAAGTAAAATTTCTTTTACTGTGTGCTGGATTTGTACCTTTAGGTTTGAGTCATTCTATTATTTGATTGAAAGCAGTGTATAAGTAATAATAGTAACTTAGTGACTGATACTTTGCGTATTTCTGTATCTATGAAATATCTCAAAATAAACCTTTGATCAGATGTTTCCAATTTGATGTAAAAGGGAGATAAACCAATAGTTTGAACAAAATTCAGTAGCTGTTCAAAGTAAATAATCTGTTTTCTACTGAAAGTATTCCTTCAATATCATAAATGGGTTTTGTTTATGGAATAATCAACTGAAATGTTCCAAAGCCTTTCAGTTTTATGTGGGAGCAAAAATGCTTTGTGAGTGCGTTTCAAGCCATATTTTACTAACCTTTGTTTGTGCTTTTAAGCTATACCTGGAAGTATTGTGCTTTTAAATCAGCAGAATTTCAGACTTGCAACACAAGTTTCTAATGCTTCAGACTTGTCAAATCAAATATTTGGCACCTCGGTGCACAGAAAAGAATAGTTCAGTGGATCTCAGGATACAGAGAATACATTTTCATGTTCATTAAATGTGTCTAGAACATGTCATCTGTGCAGTCCTTGTATAGCTTCTGTAGTGTCTGACTTTGGCACTAGAGATTTCATGGTTTTTAAAAGATGACAACTTTTGGAGGTATTAAAGTTTGGTACATAAATTTTTAGATTTACACAACATTAAACTACTTGGTTTTAACTGAAAGAATATAGCTGCAGTAAAGAGTAAGTGTTTCTTTTTGTTCCCAGTAGCTTAAAAGGCTGTTATAAGTAGACATAAGTAATCTTAAGTAATGCTTGAAAAACTGAGGTGGTGTTCCTCTACATGAAAGCTTTACTTTGAGCTGAACTATGAGCTTCCTTAAAGGAAACTCTTGATAAGGAACAATTGGCATCTCAAGGTTCAAATTTGTTACAAATTGTTTCAATTTGTTTGCTTTCCGTAGTTATATCTGCAGAAACAATAAAATCAGAAGTCCAAGTTAAAAGGAATCTCTAGAGAACATCTGTGCCTTCAGATGTTCAGCCTTCTGTTGAAATAAGGATTGTAAATTAAATTGCACATGACCCCATCAGTGGCCTTGAGTCCTGAATATTCTCAGCAAGGGAAATTTCTGCCTGTATCTGTTCCATCTTTCTGATTAGTATTTTTGACTGTATCTTAGGATCCATATGAAGAAAATGGACAACTCTAATAAAAAAAAGGAAATTCCATGAGAATTTTTTGATGTGACCTGATAATTTCAGAAAATACTGGTTCAGGCAGGGCCTTAAATTTAATAAGCTCTGTGGACTTTAGTAGTCTATAAGCCATTTTTCTCAATAGTATTGTCAGGTCTACATTGGGAATTGAATTTGCAACTAGTAAGGGGAATAAACTTATATTTCCATATTTACTTGACCTTTAATGCTTGTTCTCCTTTTTGTCTAAACCTGAAAGAAATGAGCTGTAGACTTTCTGCATTGTAGGGTGAGTGCAGCTGGGCCTTTGTTCCATCAGCACTTCTGGTGTAGCAACAAGAGATTTGGGACTGCCATTGCCCCATTGTTAGGTCCTTTCAAGTAACTCCAGGTGAGCAGGGAGATCAGTGCAGTCCATCTTGGCTCTTCAGTGACACGGTTGTAGAGGGACAAGCAAAGAACTTAGGAACTGTTTCAAAAATATGAGGCCATAAGGCTTAAGCTCATTTGCTATTCAGCATCACTATATTTTATTTCTGCCTAAAACTATCTTTTTGACATGATTGTGTCACTTCAGTTGTTGAGTACCTCAGTCTTCTTATCTGTTGTAACCAGTTTTCCAGCATTGTTTATTAGGGCAAAGGGGGAACAATACCTTTTTTTAAGCTTCCTTTTCTGGTTGGAGCATCTAGAGAAGCCCTTTCTGTTGCTCTGTGTCCTTTGCCAGATTCATTTTCAGCTGTGCTTGGGCCTTGCTCACCCCAGCTCTACACAACCAGACTTCATCTCTATACTCTTCCCAGGTCACCTGTCTTAACTTCCCACTGTCTGTGTATTTGTTTCTTGCCCTTTAGTTTGACCAGCCTGTCCCTGCTCAGCCCTGTGGGTCTCTTGCCTTCCTTGCCTGAATTCTTGCTGCTGGGAATCACTAACTCTTGTGTCCAATAGAAGACTTCCTTAAAGATCTGCCAGCTCTGTTCTACTCTCTCATCCCTGAGGGCAGTCTCTCAGGGGCTCCCAATGACTAGCTCCCTAAGGAGCTGGAAGTCTGCTTTCCTAAAATTCATGAGAGCAGCTTTACTCCTTACCTGATCCACATCCAATGCATGATTGCTGCCTCTAATCCTGATGTCCCATTGAGCTTGTTTGCCTTGGTGACCAACAGATCCTGTAATGCCTCCCCACTGGTAGGTCTGTCTGTTACCTGGGTCAGGAAATTGTCCCACGTGCATTCCAGGAGTCTCCAGGATTGCCTGCAGCTCACCTTGCTGCTTTTCCAGCAGATGTTGGGGTGGTTGGAGTCCCTCAGCAGGACAAAAACCTTGGGCACAATGCCTTCTGTTAGCTGGAGCAAGAGGGCTTTGTCAACAGGCTCCTTTTGATCTGGCAGCCTGGTGGTGGACACCAAGTTATCCTTGAGTTAGATACTTCTGTGTTGCTGGAGCCACTGACATTCTATTAATTGTACTATGTGATTGTACTTAATATTTTTTAATTTACAATCTAATCATTTACATCTATGACCAGAAACTGTTTCAGCAAAATAACCCTTTTAATTTACTCATTACTCATTAATTTACAATTAAAAATCCAATGAGATTTATGTGTTGTTTTTTGGTGTTCTTTTTTTTTTTTTTTTTACAGTTCAACTTTGTGGGAAAACTTTTGGGTCCACGTGGTAATTCTCTAAAGCGTTTACAGGAAGAAACACTGACAAAAATGTCTATTTTGGGAAAAGGTTCTATGAGGGACAAGACAAAGGTAAGGCCTGCGTATGCCAATGGAGTTTTGATACTTACCTTAAATTTCTGAGGAGAGGGGAACAAACCTTGTAACGAAAATTGTAACAAATAAAAAGCATAGGAGATCCTAATATTTATTATTGGTTAATGTCTCTCTTTGGCCAGTCAAGCCAAGAATGCATATGCAGTGGGCAAACCAAGCCAATAGATGTCAAGTAATGGAAGTGAGAGAATTTTATGGGAGCTAAACTGCTGTCAAAGAGGGATACTGGAATGGGAACAAATTGTGGCTTTTGTGTTGATGTTCATGGGAAATGAGAAAAAAACCTGAAATGCTTTGTGTTCCCAAGGTTGTGAGTTGTAGCCAGTGAGCGAGTGTACTCATTTTCATTTGTATGCTGTTGTAAGAGTTTTAGTGTGTAGTGTTTTGATAGAACCACAGAATATCCTGAGCTAGAAGGTACCCACATGGATCATCAAAGTCCAACTTCTGGCCTTGCAAGTAATGGAGAAAGTAATGGAAGCATTGCCAAGTCATGTTACATAACTAAAATAAAATACAATAATAAAGTGAGCTTAGCAAAAAAAGCACAGAGTGACCTTAAAAGTTTGGTTATGGGAATGATCTTAAAAAAGCTTGTGTTGAAATTCTGTATGTTTTGTTGAAGGTGCTGATTGCAATGCTCTTTTACCAGGTCCTATGCAGAAAATGGTGACTCTTCTCTTGCTTATTGCTTTTATCAACTAACTTGATTGATAAACACAGAAAGGAAGTTTCTTAGCACTCTGTTTTCTGCACAAACTAACTGCACAGTGGTTTTTTTTTTTTTTTTTCCTCTGTAGGAGAAAAGGATAAGGAATGTGTGGTGCAAGTATATACTAAAAAAGAGTATATGGGGAACTCAACTAGCTTCCAGTGCTAGTGGCTCATATGTTTTGAGTAACTATGCCTAAAATATTTAACTGTGAAGCAGTTCCTATTAAAACTAAATATTTGAGTTGTGACATTTATATTAGCTTACTTTCTATTTTTGTGATCTCTTACTTTTATTGACAAAATAATGATTTTACTGACAGAGTCTAATCCTGAGTGACCTCTTAATATTCTTGGCCTTAATATTCTTGGTCTGGGTGTTCTGACAGCAATCTAGACTCTTCTTTTTTTTTCTGTTTTAAGCATCTTCATAGTTAAACACAAATCTTGTTGATAAGAGCGCTATTCATGAGGAGCAGAAACGGATTGTCACATATAAACCTCAACCCATAATTAGGGGTGTGCAGGGGAGATTCCAGCTATCATTGCAACTTACAATTTTAGTTATCTCAAAGGTGAAGTGCTGACCTGGTGCTTGCCAAATACGGGAAGCTGCAGGGGAGTGTTAATTTTTTAGACAACAGAACTGCTAATTATTTGATATAATGTTATCTGGTAAAGCAATGAAATTATTTTTAATGCTGGTTTCATCCTTTTGGATCAGTCAAGTGCACATGGGTGAGGGGCAGCCTGAAAAAAGCAAGTGCTGCCCTTTTGGTCTGTGAATATTTTGCATGTGAATGTCAGTATTTGAGAACTGAGCTCTGCTTTACTCCATTGAACTCAGCTTTGCAGTCATTGAAGTGGGTTGGGTGAAGGAAGATGAAAGAAATAAACTTGCTACTGAAATAGCTAGTGAACACTTTTTGCTAATGTTCTCTTCCCTCATTTCATATGCTGTTAGCTTTATGTCCAAATAGCACAGTTCTGTGAAGGATGCCACACATTGGATAAAGACTTCAGTGAGAACAGCATAGTAATACTGAGATTGAAATAATATTGGTAAAAGAAGCTTGCTCTTGTGGAATATTAGATCAAACCTGTTTCTGTAGACTTTACTTTCAAGAAAAGACTGTCTTCTTCAGGAAACTGGTGCACCTGGGAAGACTCTTGGAAGCATTCCTCCTTGTATTACAATTTCTGTATGTGAGCAGAGGTTGTTGGCTCTTACTTCATGTTAGTTTTTTGGTTGCAGACATCTGAACATGAGTGAACAGTGTCTGCAAATTGCTCTGGAGAAACTTCAACACTTGCATTACAATGTTTCAAACAAGAGTGTGTAAAACCAATCTTTTTCTTATCTCCTAGGAGGAAGAGTTGAGAAAAAGTGGAGAGGCAAAATATTTCCACCTAAATGATGACCTACATGTTTTAATTGAAGTGTTTGCTCCACCTGCAGAAGCATATGCCAGAATGGGACATGCATTGGAAGAAATCAAGAAGTTCCTCATCCCTGTTAGTACTTTTTTTTTTTTTTTTTTTTGTGAGCATTCTGGTAGTCTTGCGTGAGAAATACTATCTCTAAAACTGAGTAAGCTGGTCTACCAAAGGAGTCCCTGCCTATTGCAGAGGATTGGAACTAGATAATGTTTAAGGTCCCTTCAACACAAACTGTTTTGTGATTCTGAACAGTGCACAGTATTGGTCAGGTCATGTTGCTTGATTTCCTTTGTGAAAGAAATTATGATGGTCAAATACTTGGCATTTTGATACAGGCAGTTACTGGGTGAATCTGTAACTGTCCACACAAATCTCATGACCTGACCTACAGTGAAAGAGAAACTTAATCTTGTTTAACTAGTCATATGCAAAGTATGGCAGGCTACAAATAATTGTAAAAATCTGTAAAATGTGTGCCTTGCCTGTGTTCTTGGTACATGTGAAGCATCAGTTCTGTTTAAGAACTAATACATTTGGAGCTGTAGTATTTCTCTCACCTGTAATCCTGGTTTAGTGTTGTGTGCTGAGAATCAATACAGGTTTATCTTGTGTCTTTGTCTTTATCACAATACTAGTGATACATGAGCTATACTTGTTTTCTGGTGGATGCTTCAGCTTCCATTGTATGGATGTATAAAATGACATCCTGTTTCCAGTAAAATTTTGTACTCCAGGTTCGGGATATGTCTAGGTAATGGGTTTCTAATGTCTTCTTTAAGAAGATAACTTCATCTGCTCCTCATGTAAGAAGCAACCTTACTTCTTTTCAATCTTAAACTGCTTGAGAAAATCCAGTCTCTCTTAGGAAACTCTGGAGCACCTGAGGTGATGTTTGTGTGAAGTTCACAACTGTTTTAGCTGTTGAGTTTTAGCTCTTCAGTCTTTATTGGTGATCGAAGGAATAGTATAGAAAGCAAAGCCTTCTCAAGGTGCATTGACTTCTGTTTATTTTTACTGCTGAAAATGTTACCCAAGTGTTAGTCTTTGTGTCAAATCTGGGAAGTGGGGGGACATGGCCAAGGAAAGTTTCCTGAGGCATGTGTCTGAGTGACAGCAGCTTGTAAATGTCTGAGTGGAGCCAGAGTGGCCGTACTAGGGACCACTTGGGGTTGTCTCTTGTACAGTTTGTGCTGGTGACTTAACAAGTGCTCCTGTGTGTGTTTTGGGAATTGTAGTTTGTACCAAACCTAGTGCACATCTAAGAAGCCACCCAGTGAGTGGCTGGGCACCAGAACAGGCTCTCTAGAGAAATGGTCACAGCACCAAGCCTGACAGAGGTCAAGAAATGGACAGTACTCTCAGGCACGTGGTGGGATTCTAGAGATGTCTTGTGTAGAGCCAGGATCTGGACTTAAATGATCCCTCTTGGTCCCTTCCAACTCAAGTTATTTTGTGAAACTAAATCTCCAGGTGACTGGAGCTGTGTGCTCCTTGAGTGTTTCTTCTGACCTGTTTTTGTCTGAATGAAGTCAGTTCATGTGCCCCAATACTACATCGTGGTATGAACCAAAGCATGATAAGTGACAGTGGTCAGTAGGTTCAGTAGGAACGTGTCCTGATGTGAAATAACCCTAATGTAGATGCACTTTAGGACAGTTAAAAAGCAAAGATGTCCTGGGTATTATGTTCTCATCTTATAAAAATCAAGCATCACATTGTACATTTGTCTGCAGGTTCCAAATTGCTTTTTTCTTGATGCAAATGAAAAGTGGTGAATGAGCGTACTACTGTTCAGACATCCTCACTGATCAGACAGGGGATACTCCACAGAATATTTGTAGGAATTCTGGGCTGTCATAATGTCAAAGGTTACTCTATTTACACGATTCATGATTTAATGGTGTGGAGAGATAAGGGAGAATTAAGTTCTTGGCTATTTTGGACAGCAAACAGCTGCCTTTTTTAGATAGAAATATGTTTTATTTGATAAATGATTTTTGCACATGCTGGAAGGAAGGTTATGCCTGATCCCCATGCCCCCTTCATCAGAGGTCTTATTTTTCTTCACTGAGCTCGATTTCCCTAATGTTGCTATAAATGAAGTAAGCTTATCAAAACCTGGTCATTAGTGTGTTAAACCAGTAGAATTACAGACTGATAATGAGCAGTTCCACTGACTGGTGGTTATATGCTTTTCCATCTTTATTTTTTGATCATTGCATCTTTATTATACTGAGCTGAACTGATGCTACATAATCTTTCCTGAACTGTGGGATCAAGCCAACACTGTCTTAATTTCCCTTTGGCTTTTCAAATGTAAGTTTATCAGAATTGCTCTAAATGCCTTAATCTCTTTCGCCTGCCCCACCTTGCAGCAGCCAATGAAGGAATAAGGAGCAGCTTTTTCTTCTCTAGAACTGCTGTGTGGTTCACTGCTGCCAAATGCAACTTGATTTTTTTTTTGGGGGGGGGGGGTTTGTGTGTGTTTTTTTTTGTTTGTTTTTTGTTTGTTTGTTTGTTTTTTTTTCTCCAAGGTCTGTTGTGGCTTTCTTAAGGAATTACCTGTTTTATTTCAGGAAAGATGTCCTGCTATGAGTATATATGATTATGATCATAATTTGCATTTTCCTTACAATGTAGGGTCACTCTGACTTCCTATAGTTTTAGATGCTAGATCCAATTTATGAATATGGTTATTGTTCATTTTTCAGATCAGTGCTGAACATAACATCATGTTTGGTGCTAGAATGCAGCATACAGAATATCCTTGTTGTACCTGACTATTGCAAAAATGCCTTAGCCTCTCTTATTGGCTTCATGGGCAAGTATCCTTGCATTGAAATTTAACCACAAGCAGCTGCAGTGGTGTAATTTCATTTAAACTATTGGCATTACTCAACCCAAAAAAATAAAAATTGGTTTTGAGGGTATTTTTGGCTGTGCCTATGTTGCCTTGAGTCTTACCTTTCTTCTGCAATTGGAATTGCAGTTTCTGACTTTAAGTATATTCTTTTACCTTCCTTTAAATTAGCCAGAGTCTTTAGTTCTTCCCTTTATTCTGGCCAGACTCTTTGGTCAGCTCTTGTTTGAGTATTAGATTTACACTAGATTAGAGTAGTACTCAAACTCTTGTTTGAGTATTAGATTGGTGGGTGTTGTCCTTAATACTGGCTACCTCAGAATGACTTCTGTCAGGTCAAAAAGCCAGGTACTTTCAACCTCACAGTTCCCTGGTTGCTGTATTATAGCAGGGTTTCAAGGCCAGCCTGCATGGTGCCCTGAGCATCGTGAGCAGGAAGGTGTCCCTGCCCATGGCTGGAGAGTTGGAATGAAATGGTCTCTTTAAGGCCCTTTCTATCCCCCGCTATTCTGTGATTCTATGGTTATAGCAGTTTTGGCCATTAGAACTTAGTCTGTTTGGCTTAATTTTTGAGTAGTGGCAGTCATTTGTCTTCTGACAAATACAGCACTAATTACCCTTTGCTGTTGGTTCCAGAGTTTCCTGTTTTCCTTGTCTTTAAAGCAAAGTATAGAAATGTCTTTGAGAGAACAATCTGTATCAGTTATATGACAATGTGAGCAGAATTCACAACCTTTTCCTGTAGCTTGTCCTACCTTCTGCATATTTGGTTTGTAAGATGTGGTGATGAAATAGCTTTTAATGGCATCTTGAAGAGCTTGGTGGCCTTTGGAAGCTCTCAAAAACTTTTCTTGAAGTAAGCTGGCAAGTAACTGTAAGGTGTAAAAAGGTGGCTAGAAACCTGATAATTATTGATTGCTCACTGTCAGGATAAAGATCTACTTGAGTGCTTTGCAAAGCTGCAAAGGATTTGTAGAGCCCTGTCCTAACATGATATAAATAAATAGCTTTGCTAATGGTGTGAGTGATAAATTGAAATAAGGTCTTTAAGCTGGAGTTATCCCAAGAAGAGCTGCTGCCAACGTGTTGGTCTCGCTGGATGAAAATCATAGATAAAATTTTAAAGAAGGTTTACTTAGATCATGTAAGTATAGGAATTTGTGGAATGAAAATCTCTTGCATGGATTTTATGTAAATGCACCCTTCATGGCTGGGTAAGACTGCAGTTAGTTAGGGTAGGCAGTTTATTCATAAAATGAGAGTACACCTGTTCAGTTGAAATTCAGCAGCAGAATTCCACTGAAATTCAAGTGCTGCCACTGCCTAAGCTGTTCAGAGGAGGGTTGCAGTCTAAAGGGTTTCCGTATCCATCTTCTAGGTGAGGAAAAGATTGTCTGCTTAATTTGACTTGAAGTGTGCTGTTTCCAGCAGTGAGTATTCATAAATTGACCGTCTGCTACTTTTAATTGAGGAATCCATTTCAGAGTCTAATGGATTAACACTGCAGCTTATCGTGGCTGCCTTGTACTGCCCCTTCACTCGGTATCCTCCTGCTGCCTCTGGCATATGTGATAAGGGCCATGTTTTCTGTTCTGTGCTGTGCACAGTGGAGCCTTCTCTGTGACCTAAGGCTGCTGCTGTGTCTGGTAATGTGCTGCAGGAAAGTGAGAAAGCATCGGGGAGAAAAGAAAAGGGACCCAACACACAGAGTGGCAACCGGAGCACATCTTTGCTAAGGGATTAAATTAATCAAGTATAAAATGATCAAAGGTATTTTTCCAGGGGCCCAGTTATGAAAAAGATGTTCCATGAAGAAATCATAAAGGGCATCTGATACAGGCTGTCAGAACTTTGATACTGTATCTTGGTTCTACAGTTTCTTGGCATCTTGTTCTATACAGGACATAGAATTTTGCATTTGTAGCCAGTTCTGATCCAGCAACAAACAAAAAATACGAAGTGGGTTTCTGTACAGTAGCTGGTCAGAATAGTATTCAGTTTCCTGTTTGTAGTCTACTCCCTTTGATGGATTGGTTATGTATTGGGTCCTGGCCATTTAATAATGGACTCTGTTTCTCAAAGGCTTCAATTATGCCATTTGAAACAATTATTTCAGTCTTTTAGACCTTTTTTGTATTTGCTTCTGCTGCTTAATAGATGGTGATCTCAGGTGGGCAATTGGGAGTTAAATTTCAGAACCTATTTAAAGCAGTTTGGACACAATGCTGTTGTGATGCTTCTTCTTTTAACACCAGTAACTTTCTTCAGCAATGGCATATAAAGGACAACTTTTTTATTTCCATTTATAGAAGTCTAGGAGAAGCAGAATGTTTCAAGGATAATTGAGAGATTTGAATTCATGGAAGTTTTAATCTCTTTTTCAATGCAGGGTTATGTTTCGAAGCCTTTAAGACTGCCTGACAATCTTTTGGTCCCTGTCTAGTGAATAAATGTAATAAACTCAGATTTGCAGTGAGATGCAGATTCTTTGTTTTGTCATTGAATTGTAAAATGGGAAGTGTTAGAGCAAACCTTCCTTCTTGAAATGGGAGGATTTGCAGAAGAGCTGTTGTATCAGAAGTATCCCTTTGTTCGTATGGGAGCACCTATTAATATTTTGATGCTCAATACGGATGCCCCTTGAGTAAAATAGTTATCTTTGATTCACCTTTATGGCTGCATTCTGCTTGGCTCACCTTAAGTGGAGGAGAAATGATGGAAAAATACTTATATCTCAAGAGTTCAGTGCTAGGTCTGTTTTATTCCTGTGTGCTCTGCTTGTTTCAGAGGTTGACTCATGGTCCCTGAAAACTGTGCTTGAGAAGTGCCATATTAATTCCGTGTGTAAAAGCCTGAGCTTTCTTTTTGATAGTCCTTGAGAGTAGAGGATTTGTGCAGACAGAAATAAGCTGTATGTCCTTGGCATTTTTATCATTACATATTATAGAATTTAATTTTTGAGCTCTTCTTATTAGATAACAGTGCATGTGTGTATTGAATGAATTCCTGTGTTTATTCTAGAACTCCTGACTTTAAAAGTGTGGATTCCTAATCTATTCCTTTATTTTCATGTGTTATACTCAACAATGTATTTATTCTCTACACTTCTGCAACTCTCTCCTCTTTTTCCTGTTTTTCACACACAGTCATTCTACAGCTGGAACTACAAACTGGATCTCAGTTCAGAACATGGGATCTTGATTTTTTTTTTTTTTGTGGTTTCCTCTTATCTCTGCAGGACTTTAACATTACCATTTTAATTGGTAAAGCTACATAAAAATATATGCAAAGGGAAAGAACAACATGCCTGAGCAAAAATGACAGTTATTATGTAGAATTCTCTAATAATGTTTGGACTGAATTTTTCCTATCTTATTATGTATATTAAACTTTTTCATTGGAATGTTTAACTTTTTGAGAGGAAACTTCCAGGAGCAGTGTTTGTTGAGAGCAGTAGGTAAACAAAATTTGATTTTTTTCCTCGCTCTCCCTCCCCCTTGTTTTAGGACTACAATGATGAAATCAGACAGGCACAGCTTCAAGAATTAACATATTTAAATGGTGGCTCAGAAACTGCGGAAGTTCCAGTTGTCCGTGGAAAAGCATCGATGCGAGCAAGAGGAGTACCTGTTCCTGCTTTATCCAGGTAGGTGGAATTTCATTGGAATGTATGTATTTCAAGCTTTTTCCTTCAAACACAATTTCTCCCCCAAGTACAGCATGAAGGATTCCCAAAATAAGAGCAAAAGGTCAGGGAAACAACCTACAGTTATTGATGGAAGCTTAGTTCATTTGGACTGAATTAACAATGGACTTGTGGAACTTGGAATGCTGCCTTTGTAAAGAAGCAGTGCACAGCATAGGAGATGTTCAATCCTACTGTGAGTAGCTTGTTTCTAGCCTTGACTTACTCCTTAGGTGCAGTCTGTGCTTGGGCCCTATGGAGTTCACAGCAGTAAATCTCTTACCTCAGTTGATGTGAATTTCAGGCAGTATCTCCAACTTACACAGTTATGCTTTTCTTTTTTATGGTACTACTAAGTTTTCATAGTCATGATGAAATGATACAGAAGTGCTCTGGAGGTAGAATTTGGATTTTCTTGTTTGAGTGACACTTACTTTGTGAAAAGTGGCTTTTGTTTGATTTGGGAGTAGGCAAGGTCTACTGCTTTTGCTGTTTTTCTTTGTCACAGGAGATGTATTATTTTTACTCTAGCATCCCCTATCTTCACCGCAGTACTGAGATGACAGCTGAAACTCCTTCAAGTTCTGAAGAGTGAAAACAAAACCTAAATAAAGTTCATAACTCTCTAGGTTACAGAATACAGGGATTGTGGCTGCAGCACCTAAGTGTGACTGCTAACTGTGGTGATCTTCTGTTTTGTGTGCAGTTCTTGTCAATGCAACTTGAAACTTGCATTTCTGAATGCAAGTTGTAAACTAATTTCTTGTTTCAATGCATTTCTTGTAAACTAATTTCTTAATAATACCCTGAAGCATTTTATCTCAGATGATGAAGCATGTTAGAAGCAGCAGCACTAAGGAAATATTCCATTTATACAGATTTGCTTAGTTACATGTATCCTGAAAATTTTTCAAATGCAATGCAGAGTGAATCTTAATTTAAAGAAATTATTTTTACTGTGGGTTGTGTGCTGGGAGAAAAAAAATTCTCTGTCATCAAATTTTTGTTGTATTTTGTAATATCGTGTAAATATATATATATATATATATTGCTTTTCTTGATTTTCATGTTCTGAGTAGTTAATTATATACCAAGATTCACCCCTTGTTGTTGTAATCAGCCCTACAAGAGTTCTTTCAAATTGGAGACCTCATTTGGTCTTGGAGTTTTTTTTGGTGTGTGTGCTGGTTTTGTTTTTTTTTTTTTTTCCTGTTTGTTTGGTTTTTTTTGAAATATTTTTTTGTTTTTCTAAATAACTGTTTGTAACTTTGATACAGATGCCATCACAGTAATGGTTCTGTTACAGACTCTCAGTATGGATACATTTTCAGTACTATTTAAAGTTTATTTCATTTTCCATATCCTTCAGGTAATATTTTTGGGATACAGAAGCTATTCTTTGGTAATTCCCTATCACCAAAGCTTGATAACTAATTTACAATGTTAGTACCTAGTATGTGCATATGTAAATAGTTTTTTAGAGTACTACATTTCTAACATCATGAGTTCTGTCCTCTGGACTTTGATAAATTATTTTTTCTAATCTGCATTTTATGCAAGAGGTACACTGTCACAGAGCTTACAGAATCCTGCAAAGTTGGTCTACAACTATTGAAGTGTTTTCAGGGTAAATTTAAATGCTATTAGTGTTTGATTTGGAGATGACAGTAAAAGATTGTGGTTCTGTCATCACTTTTTTTCACATTTATTCTAAAGGAAACTTAAAGGGTGTCTGACTTGTCCTTGCATCAAGGCTTCTCTTAGACTCCAAGAAACTTTTCTCTCAAATTGAAGTGCTCTGTTAGCATATTCCTTAAGTGAAGTTCAATTCTGTTGCTACTGAGATTCTACAGCCATTGAGTTGATCTCAAACTCAGTTATAATGCTCTGATTCTTTTTTAGCAGAAATGAATTTCAATGAATAATACTTTCGTTGAAGCAGAGCTTTAAAGGCTTTGTCTCAGAGTTGGATAAAACAGTTTCAATAGGCAGCATCCCTGAGATATCAAGGAGAAGTTGAAGCAAAGCCTCAGAAGACTTGCAAAATGAAGTTTAAAACCTTGATCCTAACCTTTCTTTGTAATCTGCAGAATGGTGTTATGATACCAGCCTTTATACATGAAACATCCTGTTGAGTGTGTTTAAGTTCCCACTTTTGAAACCTCTATTACTCCTGAATAGTTTCAGTTAAAAAAAAAAAGTACTAATTTATGCCTTTTTTGCTCCTTATCAGACATGATATAATGCATCTTATTAAATCTTTTTCTAGCTCCATAATAAAATTTTATTTTGTAGAAAATAGTACATTTGTATTTGCATACAAAAATTCTAGTTTCTGTGCAGACGTTCCTGTGTGGTAAGTAATTTCCTAATGGTTGTGGTATAGCAACTCTATTCATTTTTCTGGATTGTTCCTGATTTTCTTGACTAAATTTTTATTACTCTACAGCCAAGTAAGGTTTTGTGGTGACTGGATGGAATTTGTTCTGGAAGAGCTGTGTGTGTATTGCGAGCTTTACATTCAGGAATGTTCTTTTCTCATCATTGATCTCAGAGGATACAGCTGCTTCCTATAGCTATTTCCATTTCCCCCATCTTGCCCCAAGTTTTGTCCCTAATACTGGTAAAGATGACCTTCAGAAGTAATCACAGTGCTTCTATTTTCTGTAGTGTTTGTGCTGAGCACTTAAGCTACTTTGACATAACCCCTCTCCTCTACAACAAGAAGGGGAAGTGGTAAAAGTCCAGTTTTTATTCCTTTATTTTTATTATGATCTTAATTTTTTTTCTGGAGGCAACTGTATAAAATGATCATACCAGTTGCTTTTTAATTTATTGTGATAGCAAGCTTAGAAAGGATTCTTGGTGTTTAATGTGATGCTGTTATGGTGTGAAATGAGAAAATGTAACTCTTTAGGAATCAGTGTTTCTTTAGTGCATGTGTAATCCCATCATGAATCAGTGCATTATCAATGATAGCAACCAAAATGTGAATTTTGATTTCTGATGAACTAAAGACTTAAAATACACCTTCTAGTGGAAGGTGTTCCTGCCTATGGCAACAGAGTTGGAATTTGATGATCATTAGGGTCTCTTCCAACCCAAACCTTTCTATAACTCTATACATGTTAATGTACACCTCTAGGGAGGTTTTGTAACTAAAACAGCATTTCTCTCTAAAACTTCACACTATTTTAAGAATAAAATAAGATTCAAGGATCATGTATTTGTGACTCCCAACTGAGATGTTTTAGAAAAGTGAAATTCTAGAGGATGATGATAATAATAAGTCTAAGAATTTGGCTAAAAGTTCCTTGATACCTTAAGATGGCAAGGGGGGGAAACCATTTCATGTCACTTATGGCTAGAAAACAGTGCTAGAATCACAGAATGGTTTGGGTTGGAGGGGACCCTTAAAAACCATCTCATTTCACCCCCTGCTATGGGCAGGACAACTTCCCCTAGACCAGGTTGCTCAAAGTCTCACCCTGGCCTTGGAACACTTGCAGGGATGGGACATCTGCAACTTCTCTGGGCAACCTCTTCCAGTGTTGTCTCACCGCCCTCATCATGAATTTCTTCTTTATTTCCAATCTCAACCTGCCCTCTTCAATTGAAAGTGGTTGTTCCTTGTCCTATCAGTAGGGACCCTGAGAAAATTATTCTCTTTTTCTTACAAGCAGCTCCATTTAGTTATTAAAAGGCCATGGAAGGCCACAATAAGGTAGAGCTGGCTGAGTTCACTCCTCAGATTAAGAGAGATTGTATTTAAGACAATAGTCTCAATAAAGAAATGGCAGATTTCTGGTTTATGCTTTCAAGAGGGTATGGAGGGTTTTTTACTTTTCCATTTATTATTCATATTTCAGTCTATGCATGGCTGGGGTCCTAATGGTTGACTGTCACTGTCTGGGGAGAAATAAAATTGCTGCAGAAGTTGTGAGTTAGTACTTTCTGTCTTAGAAGTAAGATGAGCTGATGTGGATCACTGCTGCAGTGTGTTCACAACTTCCAGCTGCTTTCCTGATGTGTCTGGAATGAACTGGTTTCTGTTTTTGAAGAATCACTTTTTCTTGAGAACATGTAGGTAGTGAAGTGCAAAAGATTTTGTAGCACAAAATAAATATTTGACAAAGCCAGCTCAGGATCTAGGCCAAAGGCAGGTATTATTAATGTTCACTTTGTTTTGTTTTAGTTTTTTGATATCCCATTTTCCAAAAAATTGAAACATGAATATATGTATTACTGTTTTGAAATATAAATATGAAATAAAAATTGTGTAAGAGTTTTTACTCAATGGTGGCTTTTTTTTTTTCGAAAAGGATGAAAGGTCAGGAATCTGAGTTCTGAGTTGTATCTGGATATCAGTGTTTCAGTATTTTAAAATGCCAGCACTGAAATAACAGGTCTATTATTTTTCACATGTCTAATATAAAAAAAAATATTTACTGTTTAAGGAACATTGAATGTAGCTGGCTGTGCTCAAATGAAGGTAATATATCAGCATCTGGTGACCAAATTTGTTAGATCTATTTATTGAACAGTGTAAATCCCTGCAGATACATTGAACTATAAATGCTAAAATTAAAGAATTTCAAGTGCTTCCTAATTGAATAATGTAGTGTTCAAGAACTGGTCCTAAATTTTGCAAGTATTTTTTTTAAAGCTATTCTTCCATTTAATGTTTCTGGGGGAGATAGTGAAAAGGATCTTCATACCATAAACTGTTCCAATTTTTTTGTTTCACTAAAAGTGAAGAAAAGCTGTGAACTAACTCTAGTTGGGATTTCATGATCAGAATAATTTTACCAACTCAGCCATTCAATGATAGGCTAAACTTGAAATAAAAATCAGTGTGATTCTAGAGCAGAGAAAGTGCTAAATGAAATGATGGAAGTGGCTATTGCTGAGGGCAGCTGGAGATGAGTGTGAGATGCTGTGCCTGCTACTGTGGGCAAGGACAGTAAGTGCAGCTTGCTGGAAATAAATCCTAGAAACACTGTGGGACTACTAGAAAGTAGAAATGTCAAATATTATTGCTAACAAAGGCCAAAGAGGAAGTATCTAAGTTGTATAAGTTGGTAAAATACTATTTCAGTGAGAATCAGTGATTAGAATAGTGCTTTTGAAGTCCTTCTGAACATTCACAAATATTTTGAGTCTAACATTGTGTAGCACAGTTCTAAGTGGCATTAGATTTTGATATTAGATTTTCTTGAAAATGTTTTTACTTACGCAATAACTTCAGGATTCAAACAATGAGATGTTAAGCACAAAATTCAATGCTTTAGTAATACTGTAAGTGGACACAGTAAGATAGACTTTGCATTTGCACATTTTTAGATATTAACCATCATCTATGATTACTCCACAGTGCTTACAAATCACCTTAGCACCTTCTGACACTTTTGTTAGAGGCTTTTTCTCCCCTTCTCTAGTAGGTTTATAGTTTTATAGAAATTGTGCTTCACTTTGTATATTTTTTCCTCATATACTGAATTGCAAGTGTAAGTAATGAAATAATGTAATTTGTGTAGCTGCCCTTTTCAAATTAAGCACTACCTGAACAGATCTGTTGTTTTTGCAAAGATGTGCAAAGGTTACTGTTCAAGTGGTTCCTCTATATTTTGAGTCTGTTCATTGTAAATGTATGTCAAGCTTCTTTAGTTCCCCATAACTTCTTTAAAAATAACAATTCTTAAATTAAAAGGATTTACAATTTACAAACTTTTGTACAAGTTAAAAGAAACAACAATCTACAGTTTCTAAAAATTTCCTCTTAGCATCATAACCTGATAACCTACAACTCAAATCTGAGTGGTGCTGATTGAACTCTCCTGTCACTGGGTTTTCTGTCTCGTGCTTTTCCAGTCTCCTCCAGCCTGTTGCAGTAACATGAGAACCATGCATCTCAGATTAAGAGACCCTGTAGGAGGAATGAACAAAGCTATGAAAAGTTAAGATCATAAATGATCTCATAATACAAGAGAAATATTATTTCCCACCCATCACCATTCCAATCTTATTAACTGTTTTTTGAAATGCAGAAAAGACCTCATCATATGGATCTGGTTTCTAATTACTTCTCAAGAATAAATCTATACTAACTTGAAAAACTACCTTTTTTTCTTCCCTTAAATGTTTTTCCATGTTTTTCAGCCTATCCCATTTCCTGCTTTCACTTGCACCCTGCCTGAAGGATGTTGTCGTGATTTTATGTATAATGATTCTTGAATCTTTTTACTGACCTTTTTTTTTGAGTTGGTATTTACTACAGTCTATGCCACTAGGTTCATTTCCCTTTCTCTGGCTTCTCCTGGAAAGTATCACATTTGCTATTTTTTTATATTACTTCAGCAGGCTGTGTCTGGAAACTTCACTGCTCACCTCTGTCCCCACTACAATGAAGTCAAATAAGCAGCTGGTAGAATGTAGAAGCATTCTACAGATTAGCCAAAACCAAGTAATAAGCACAGTTTTAAATCACTTACTCTCTAGGCTTATTTAAAATACTTTGTGACAGTGTTTTGATCAGTAATAAAATTAATAAAATCTATCCTGGTTGTATTTTTACATTTTCTGTATTCCTCATTCAGTGATGCAGTTTTTGAAATACTACTTATTTGTTGCAAAATGACTGCCATTGTTTTCTGATTCATTTGTTGGTGTGAAATTATATGATTTGTATTAAATGGGATAGGAAATCATAAGGCCAAATCTGGATCTTTGTCATACTGTTCAAGTTGGAAATTTCTACTGAAATCAGGACATTTTTACTCAATTGTTGATCTTGAGATTAATTAGATAATGGCTTGGTAGGTAGAAAGATAGGGTAGAGCTTGTGCCTTGTTTCCTTCTATGTATCTGTTAGAGTGTATGATAAGGGTCTGACTTCTTTGGAACAATTCTATTTGTCAACAGCAGTTATTCAGACTCAATTATAGCTCATGGTTTGAGATGATCTCCTTAAAAAGGAGATGTCTATTAGCAATGTTTTAGATGTCATATTTAAAAGAGAGTAAATGATGCAAATTTCTCACAGATTGTACCTCTAAGTCTCTCCCTTTACAGGGAGGTAGGAGAAAAAGCCACTTTTAAATGGATCAAATTATTTTGAAAACTGGTTCAACTGAAGTCTATTTTTCATCCATTTTAAGTGTCCAAAGTAATGGAATACAAGTTAGTGCCTATCCCACTTTCAGAATTTTTAGACCAAATATACTGTTATTTAGTGTTCTTAAATGTGTGTAGGACATCAGGTTATATCCTATAATCACCCTGCATGTTTTACTATGTTTGGATGTTTCCTGGAAACACATGGAAATCTCTTCAGAAGCAAAATAAAATGTACTTTTTGTGATGCACTCAGTATCTTGCACCCAGTGTGATTTTTGGGTTGTGTTCAGGAGCTTTCATGGGAGTGGCAACTGATTCCTCTGTGCAGGGTTTGAATATGATATAACCTGACACCTTCAAATGCAGCTGTTGCTCTGTGCTTGTGATTTCACATACTAGAAGTCAAATCAGTGAAGTTGACTGATTGGAGCAGATTGTTTTTGGGTGTGTCTGAGTGTGTGAGAATGACTCAAGTCAGTGCAAGGTTCATCACTGAATCCCATGTCTAATTTGTATCTTCCCACATTTTTTGCCTAACATGTGTAATCAGATTTAAGCCTACAGAGAAAGGACAAACTAAATCTCTTCTAGACTTTTTCTGGCTGTAGCAAAGCAAAACTGTCATGATGTGGGGGAGGGAGGTGTTGGAAGGGAGGTCCTGGCTATAGTGTTTAATGGTGAGTGATCCGTGTGTTTGCAGGGGCCGTGGGGGAGTGCCTCCACCACCAGCAGGAGTGCCCAGAGGGGCACCAGCTCCCAGGGGAGTCCCTCCCAGCAGAGGACCAGTCAGTCGGAGCCGGGGACTTCTGGCACCCAGAGCACGAGGAGTTCCTCCCCCAGCAGGGTACCGGCCCCTGCCGCCGCCCCCGGCACAGGAGACCTACGGGGAATATGTAAGTGGAGCTGTGGATGTGCTGTGCATGGAGCGTGTGTCATTCTGGAGAGGTCAGGTCCCTTCAGAACTCTCTACACTCTCTGTAATTAGCACCTAAGAAAGTGCTACACCCAACATCTCTGACAAATGCAGTCATCTCTCTTTATCATTTCAGGCTTGAACTGTTTAATTGAAAAAAATCAGGTTATATGTATACACCACCATAAAGACATTTACATTGCATTTGGCAAAATAATTATGTACCTCTTAAATGTTTACTGTTAGGTTTCTGCTTTCCAAAAAACCTGAAAAATCATGATTGTTGTAGACTTTTAATTCTCAGCTAAAACAGAATAATATTTTAATCTTCCCTCCTAAGCCTATCTTTGTGGTCATACAGTGGTTTAATGATTAGACATGTAAAGTATTTTTATGAGAGCTTCAAAACTAATCCTAAAATTTTAACAATGCACAGTGTATTTCAATAAGCCATACATATTCCTCTTGATTTTACTGTATTAAACATTAGAATCATATCAAAATACTTTTTATGTTATATATTACAAAATTATGCAGTTATGAATTGTTAAGGAAAACTTAAATTGAACTTTACAGAGCAGTAAGATAGAGAAAAAAGATCATTAAGTCAAAATTATAGTGATAAAAATGAATTTAGTCTTATAGAAAAATAATACCTTCAAGGACAATGCTTTTAATACTAAAAGTTTTAGTGTGCCCTCTTTACAGCCAAGTGTGTCTGGACTTCATTGTTTAGACTAGCAAAAAAGGAGATTCTGTGTTCCTGAAAATGTCTTTGGTATTTAGATACTTTTTGCTTTTCTCTAAACCTTTCTTTCACTTATCTTCACCTCTCCTCTTCCAAAGATCCCCACCAAAACCATCTAAATCAAATACCAGTTTTTTTCCCTTTTGTCAGAAAGCCCATTTTCTGTATAACACTTGTAGCTTTATAAGGGAAGAAGTTCAGTGTTGTTAATGTAAACATTTATGCATATAACTGAAAAATTCAAAAGAAGTTAATGTAGTTCATTAATCTTGAGGAAGAATACTTTAACATGTGCCTAAATTTCCCCTGGCTATACTTGACTAGTCAAAGTGGGTACTGCAAATAAGTGGTTCTCTCAATGCTTTTCAAGGAATCAATCCTCATTGTACACCTGTTTCCAGGACATACATTCTAGAACACATAGAGAGATGGTAGAATATAAACCTCTTTGAGTAACTTCATATTTCTTTATGATCTGCTATTTATAGGATGTGTCTATAGAAGTGGTGTGGAATTAACAGCTGTTTGCCTCAGTATCCTGAAGTATGCTTCACTTCTGGGACATTAATTAGAAAATAGCATTGTACAGAAAAATAGTACTGTGCTAAATAACTTCTAAAAAGAATTTTCTTTAGAACTGGATCACTTACCTTCCAAAAAAGATAGCTTAGCAGGGATCGATATAGTTAGATAGATAGATAGATATAGTACTTAAAGCTGTAGTTGAAAAAGCAGTCCTAGATGGTCTATTTTTTCTTTAGAAAAGTGTTAGCAGGGACATAAGCCATTGGTGAGTTGCATGTTCAGTGTTAAATTTGATGCTTGGTATTTTTTACCTGTCCATTTGCAGTACATTATCTAAGTGCCTTAACTCTGTCTTTTACAAGTTAAGGGAGCATGGTATGAGTCTTTAGTAGTATTTCTGTGCCTTCTTTACTAATTCCTGTTTAGTTATATCTAATACTAAAGTATTAGTTTGCCAACCTAAGCAGAATAAGGTCTTGTTGATTGAGAAGTGTCTGTAGAATGAGAACATCAGAAACACTGGGGGGTACCAAAAACTATTTTAAGCACCATCAAAGCTTTGGAGACTGAGATATCCAGACCGGTTACAGAGAAACCTTTAGAAGAGTATTGGGTTTTTGTGGCCAGGTTTTGGTGGCAGAGGGGTACAGGGGTGGTTTCTGTGAGATACTCCTGGAAGCTTCTGCTGTGTTCGGCAAAGCCAGTGCCAGCCAGCTCCAAGGTGATCCTGCTGCTGACCAAGCCAAAGCCCAGCAGTGGTGGTACAACCACTGGGATAATGTATTTCAGAGAGGGAAAAAAATCACAGTCTGGAGCAATCTGTTCCTAAAGGACCTCACCCCATGCAAGGGGCCTACACTGGAACAGTTCATGAAGAACTGCAGACCAAGGGAAGGGCTCACATTGGAGAAAATTGTGTTGGACTGTCCCTGTGGGAGGGATCTGATGCTGGAGCTGGTAAAAAGTGGGAAGTATCCTGTCCCTGGGGAGGAATGAGCAGGGACAAGGTGTGAGGAACTCACCACAGCCCCCATTCCCATCCCCTGCATTGCTGTGAGGGAATGAGTAGAGAATTTTGGAAAGAATTTGAGACTGGGAAAGTTCAGGGGAAGATGTTGCTAAATTGAGTTTTTATTTCTCATCATCCTACTCTGATTTCATTGGTAATAAACTAATTTCCCCCAGCTGGGTCTGTTTTGCCTGGGACAGCAACTGGTGAGTGATCTTGAGCCATGAGACTTTGTTATGGTTTCTCCCATAACCTTACCTGAGGAGGGGAGTGACAGAGCAGCTTTGGTGGGCACCTGGTGTCCAGTCAGAGTCAACCTGCCACAAGAAGACTTTCCACTGAAGGTTGGAAAGCCCTGAGGATACATAAAGCTTTTCATTCCCTTAGGCTTACAAGCTTTTGCTTTGTACTCATTAAACTAATGTGAAACTGTGCAAGTCCAGGAGGAAGCAAACTGTATGTGTTTGGAAGCTTTGAACCAGTCACTCCTGTAACTGAATATCTCAAAGGTGATTTAGGGCTTTCGGTATGTAAAGTCCTTGCCCATTTCCTCTGTTGAGTGCTATTAAATCTACCTTGGTACAGACAGTGAATTACAGCTTCATTTTTCCCTCACTCCCTTTGCTAACTCTGTGTAGTCCTTGAAACCAATGAATTTTTAACATCTGTGATGAACTCAGTTCTGCCTCCTGCTTATCCTGCTATCTCTTCTTCCTCTTCTTGATTAAATAGCTGGGTTTTTTTAAAATAGTTATCTTTAAAATGAGAAAGGGAATTGCCTATTTCATACTGAAATTTTTGAAGGGTTACTTCTGGAAGGCAGTATTTCACATGGGAAAATTATCACAGGCAAAATGTCCTTAATTTGAAATGCATTTGAGATGCATTTTGATGTAAGATCAAGAAAACTCTGAACATTGCTGTCCTGTGTTTAGAGTCCACAGGGAAGTGTTCCAGAATCTTGCCCATTACAGAAAGCTCTGCTCAGAGTGAGCTGCCTCTGTCTTCTGTCAGCTTTTCTTTGCGCTGGTGGCCTTTGAATGCTTTGGCTTTCTCTGCCGAAGTCACGCAACATGCTGGGCTAGCAGCAATAGTGTCACGTCTTTCCAGTTCAATATAAGTAGTTTCCCACTCCACTGTTGCCAGTGTCACTTATGTATGAGTCTCAGCTGCAGGACTCATTCCTCCTGAGACCCCACCACACTGTTAGTACCATGATGAAGCTCTTGAAGCCACTAAATGACAGTTCCTTATCATTTTCTCTGAAGACTGAGTCTTTAATAGCTGTAGCATCAGCTTATATAGGAAAAATTCCAGCCTCTACAGCTAGCCAGCTTTATAGTTGCTGTTCTGAACTCACTGCTCTGGTTGCTGTGATAAACTTTCTCTGAAGACTAACAGGACTCTCATTTTTCTTTCCTCAGCTGCTTAGGTCAGGAGAAAACATGTTGTGACGTGTGAAGCATGGCCAGGATTATTTTTGTAATAGTTGGATGAGGGAAACCATACTAGGTGGATGCTACATTTGTTGAAGAACTTACAGATGGTTTCAGTAACATTTTTTTTCTTAATTAAATGTGAGTTTTTTTTCTCTACTCATTGAACTATACTGTGTAACAGATATAAATATTTTTATAGATTTTTAAGCCGGCAACTTATTCCACTACGATAAGAAATAGAAACTGTATTTAAGTACTAGCTGAAAATTTTAAGCTTTTCTACAATTTTCCAATAAGCAGGAAATTAGTAACAGTGTAGGGTCAATTCCTTACCAAATGTTGAGTCAAACATGGGTTAGAACAGAATTGCTCAGTCTCAGTTACTGTCTCGTAAGATTTGCTGCTCTTGGCTTCGCCCTGCTGTTGTCTTCTTCGCAGCTTCCAACCTCTGAGGCTTTTTTCCAAATTAGCAACACAGCAGTGAGACTGAAGCTTTTTAAGACTAGGTTTTTATTTGATGCTGTTTTTATTTTATAAAGGCAAATATTTTGCAAATATTCTGCCATCTTTCACTTCTGTACTTTGCATGAATATATTTGTGATGATGCTGTGTCAAGTCCTGTTTTGGCTGCTTAATTGTGTTAAATACGAAGTGAGTTTTATCTGAGTTGATAATCACGTTTTTAGGCATTAAGAACTTTAAACATGGATTTAAAACCTTTTGCTCTGGCATGATGGAATGTCTACACTAAAAAATAACTCATCAGTCTTGCATGTTGTGGCCAAGACTTGCTTCAACACTACTTTGGAAGACTGCCAGCTCTAAATATTCCTCCCTGTTCTGGGGAAAATTTGTGGCAGAGCTTTATTTCTGGTTTGGCCAGTTTATTTATGTTTTCTTGTGTTCAGACAAGGGTTAACTCAGGGGCAGAGTTTTCTGATGCACTGATCACATGTGTAATTTCTAGCAGCTAAAGCTTCAATGGCATTGCTTTGTGTATTAAGAAATGGAACCAAGATGGAATGTCTACCAGTAAGAGACCAAGGGAGCCTTTCTAATGTTAAGTAAATTGTAACTTGAAAAAGAGCACTGTGAATTATTTCCAATTAGATTTCAAGATTATTTTAACTTGGATACAGATACAGGCCACTCAAAAGGATGTACGGAACAGTGGATTCAAAAAAGTCACTGGCAGCAACAAACTTTGAAACCTACTCTTTAAAATCTACATTTTTTTTTATTTCTTCTTTCTTCAAAACCATAAAGGTTAGGGCTGTTTATAAGCTTTACATTTCCTGAAGCATTCATATGGGGGTATTTCTAGAAATCCATTGTTTTAACTGATGAACAAAGCAGACCTCAGACTCAAGCTTGCAGTTCTCACACTCGGTCTGTATTATGAGACTGTAATTAGCACTATATGTGTACTGTGTAATACATGTGTATTACAGATATTACAATACTATGAGACTGTGCTTGTCCTGTTTCCCATGAGAAATGGGGAAGACCCAAAACATTACCATAACCTGCTGTCTAACAATATCTCACCCAAAATAATGAGCAGATGGTGTGTTGCTCTGTCTCTCTTTGTAAGTGAAATCTCAGTATTTTTCTGGTATTGGAAGGCCTGTGGTTCAAATTCCTGTTACAGGTATTCATATTCCCTTGGTTCCCTCAGGAGATGATGTGCTGACCACCAGGATACTGTCCCAGCATAGACAGCACTTTCTGTCCTTTTGGTTTTGCAGGAAATCCTACAAATTTGATAAGCCTTAGGGGAAGTTGATTCACAAATAATGTCTGGATGGCTAAGAAATTAATTTCATGATCTAGTGATTATTACAAAATATGAATGAATGTATCCATTAGGTAAAATAATAATTGCAATCTTACTATTTACAGGGGAGAGCCCATTCCATTGAAAAACCTATATCCTGTTATTTAGTTCACTTCCTTAGAAACCCAGTGCAAATTCTGTTTTAATCTCCAGCTTTAAGCTTGAATTCCCTGTCTCCCTACTGAGATCATAATTAATTTAGATTTTGAAAAACTGAAAATTAGGATTAATGTGGAAGCAATTTCTTGGAGCTATTAATACACTGCTGATTTTGAGTGGTGAACTGTTTTTAAAGTAGCATTTTCTCATTAACATTCACTTGTTGTTTTGGGTTGAAGAAGGGTAAGATCTGTAGGAAGAAAAGAGAAAAATCTCAGTATACCATATAAAAAGCCCCAGTTTTTAAATTTACAAGTAAAGGCTTCTTGAAGTTGAGGTAGCAAAATATTAGTGAAAGTAAGGGCTAGTCCAGATGGCATAAGACTTTGAAAAGAATTTAAATTCTTGAATGGAGTTCAAGTATAATTTCAGTGTCACTTTGCAAGATTTACACCATGTTTTAATTTACCTTGGTCTTGTGAATGTTGATAGCTTCCTAATGACATGCAGCATTTTAGATCAGTGAGTTTATTTGCTTAGTTGTTTTGAATGTGAAGCTTTTTGTTTGGGTTCCTGGAAAAGGGCTTGAATTAGCTTCAATCTCTAAGAAGCAGAGAAATTAATCTTTTGTCCATGCTGTCCCTGTTCCCCTTTGTGGATAATACTGTGGTTTCCATTTAGGCATTGTGCCATTTTCTAAGCAGTTTGTTAGCTGAGTTCTGGCTTTTTAGAAGTGCTAACACTGTTCTTAAATTCAGGGGGAATTTGGTAAGACTTCCGGAAAGCAAGTTCATAACATGAAAACATTATTTCTTGGCTTTTTCTTCCCAATAGAACGTTGTTTTTCATAGTAAATAAGGACAAGCAAGAAGAAATAAATGCAGGGGGAAAAAAAGCTTTAATATTTCAATCCCTTCAAATAACTGTTTTGTTTAATTTCAAATCTTGTATCTTCTCTGGGGTTTTCAGGATGAGATGGAGAGAGAATGCAAAATGTTTCCATTTTCCCAGGAACTGGGGTGACACTGGTGGTGGAAAAAGTGGAGTGCTTTGGAGAAAAGACTGAACAGCTTTTCCCCTTGCCGAACTCAGTGTTCACCTATAAAGTTCCTATAAAATTCCTTCCCAAGTATTTTAGCTTAAGCTGCTTATCTGAAACTTGGTATTATTGAATGAGTCCTCCTGATTCTGGCACTGCTCCCTGCTGTTTTGTATAGAAAACCAGACTTGTTTTGGTCTGATAGTAATTTGGTTTAAATGCTGCTGTCTATATTCATTAGCAACTCCTCAGGGTTTTTTTGAGGTGCATGAAAAACAATCCACTCCTGCATCTCTCGTTCATGAAAACCTTATTTGTTCTGGTTGGATATGCACTAGGCTCCTTCTGGATGGAAACAGATTAAAATCTCCAAAATAAGAGCTTACAGTCTGTGCATGTTTGCTGCTGATGTCCTTGATGTTGGTGCTCAGACTTAAGATGGTTGTGGCTGCCCATATTTGTTCTGATTGCCTCATATTCCCTGTTGATTAAATGAGGGGGGGGTGTTATTCCCATGTAACAAAATGGCTGTTCCTTCCCTTTACAGTTCTAATTTGCCAAAAGGAGTTCATTGCACTGATGTTGTTTTGTGTTGTCTCCTTCAAGTTAATCTCTGCATAAACTTTTCTTTTTAATTTTATAGTTTTTATCTAAAAGTGAATATGTTCCTCCAGTGTTCTGGGATAAAGTAGTGGTGTAAGTATTAATTTCAGAGAATGACGAGGAAAAGAAACAATGTAAAAAGAAAACATTTTAGCTGTAGTGTCCTTATTTTTTTCCCTTGGATAGATTTCCTTAGATGGGAACAGCTGGAAAATTGATTTCTTATTGATCTCATGATCTTTTTTCCCAGCTCTGCAAATGGCCTTTCTGTTAAAAGCCACTTTCACCCTCTTCTTCTTCCTGTTTCTCTGTCTTGTTCTTTGAAACATTGTTCATTTTCCTTAAAGAGGGTCCAAACTGTAGTCTGTCATTGTCACTGCCAACAGATTCCAATTTAAAACCACCATTTCCTATTCTCTACTTGCAAGGGTTTGTTCAGAGTACTATTTTAATTAAAAAGCACTGATGAGCAAGGCTTAGCATGATTTATAATGTTTTGGGCAGTGCAGAGGTTGTGGCAAAGATTGCTTTTATCATTTTTTGACCCATGATAGTAACTTAATATATTCAAATGGTGCATATTTACACATTGCCTTTGATTCTATTAATGAATAATGTCTGTTCTTTACATGGAGCAATTACAGCTACCAGTGCTGCTCTTTGGATTTATTTCACCTGTGGGCACCATCACTGAGACCACTGCAGGCAGAAGCTCTCTTTAAATAGAAACACTTATAGGTTGGCTTAATAAAGGACTTTATTGTCAAGCTTTGAGATTTTTACAGAGTAATTTCATATTCTTTTTGGATTATCTGTTGTAACTCCAGTTTTTCTGTTATTTTGGGGGAAGATTCTTAAGCCTGAAGTCAAGACAGTTGCTCTTGATACCTTCCTGGTAGATACTTCAAATGTTGGGTGATAAATACCTGTAGTTTAAAAGGACTTCATCATTTTCAACCCTTTTTTCCCCACATTTCTGTTGTGGGCACAGACTGTTGAGCACACTTGTTGCCTTTTGATCAGACTAATCTGATAAGAGTTAAGTTTTCTAGGTTATCCTGAAAAGTAGAATAATGAATAACAAAGAAAAGGCTTCTGTTCACGGCTTCAGATCATGAAGACATGATCTGGTGTGGGCTTTTGGGTTTTGAAGTGGGATATGAAATACGGGTTCACCAGTAAACTTTCTGACATCTGAGTACATTTAGGAAAAGCTATTCATAGACATATGTAGTATGAATAGAGAGGGAAGTCCATTGTATTACATTTAGTAGATTGAAGGGATACAGACACTGTAATCCATGTGAAGAATAATGGCTTTAGATATGAAAGTGAATGCTTTTATAAGTACCTGAAAGATGCCCAAAAAATCAGCAGGAAAAATGTAATCAGAAGGTTCTTATGAAAGTATAATTCTTCTGTTATTACTAGAAAGAAATCTGTATAGCAATGCTTGGGCTTAGTAGAATGTACTTAGTACAAAGGTATACTTAACTACAGACTTTCTGTGTGTGTGAGTTCAGTTCTGTCCATTTTCATTATACATGTGTAAAAACGATAGTTATTTTCATTTAAGTTAGCATGGTATTTTATAGCCCTGAAATATGCCAGATGGCCCTGGATGTTTCACCTAAATACTAAATAAAGTTGAAGAAAACATTCACTGAAGCCATTAGAGGTGTGATTCAGAAAGAAAATACTCAAGTAGCATGAATTTAATTTAAAATGTAAAAAATTCTGTCTTGGTTGTCCTTACTTGTAACCTCCTGAAAGAGAAAGTTTTCAATTACTGCATGACTAAGAGCAAATACTGTCAGACCTAGTTCAAGGAAAGCTCTGACACATACTTCAGCTGCTCCTGCCTAATTGCTACTTCAAAGGAATTGTGCAGAGCAAACACATATTTTGGAATTTGAATCTCTTATTTCTTAACAGAACAAGCTATTGAGAGCAAACCCTTTTTATTTTTGGAGCATGCTGCACGTATTTATCTTGCTTTTAGTGTAAACTTTGAGGTTTATAACTGTAAATATTAGGGGAAATTTCCTGTGTGGGTGGTGACGCTCTGGCACAGACTGCCCAGGGAAGTTGTGGCTGTCCTATCCCTGGAAGTGTTCAAGGCCAGGTTGGGTGGGACTCTGAGCAACCTGGTCTAGTCTGGACACATGGAAGGTGTCCCTGTCCATGACAGGGGATGGAACAAGATGATCATTAAGGTCCCTTCCAATCCAAACCATTCAGTGATTCTCTGAAATACATCAATAAAAGATAATTGATCTATTTAAGTAGATTATAGTAATCTCAGAAGCCCAGGTTGACAGTTTTAATTCTGACAGGAGTCCCACATACAAACCATAAACCAGATATCTTTCCATACAAGGTTTCTAAGAACCACCATCAACAATATCGTAACACAGGGCTTAATTTCAGCAGTTGTCGACATACTAACACATGGAGTGGTGAACACATTCAGTGATGAATCCTGGGCAAAAATTCTCTGGAAGATAAGTGCTAATAAAATAAGTAGTTCAGTCTGATACAGAATGGACCTCCCCCAAATTTTCCTTTTGTTCTGCTGAACATCTTATGAAGGATCTTTTTTCAAATTTATTTGTTCCTATGTTTTCAAGAAGTCATAGGAACACCATAACTTCAGTCTCTTACCATCTTTCTTTCATTACCTATTTTTTCAGTGAAACAGTTAACATAAATTTGAATGAGAGGACTGATTGCTCAAGAGGTCTCTAGTGACTCCTTAGGGGCAAAGCTTTCCTAACACATTAAAAGGTTAGTTTCAGTCCTCTGCTTTCATTTGTTGCCACTGCTGGATGTGCCCAGTTTGAAGCTTGGAAGCCACTCTAGTGATGGCTAATTCACAGCTGGGAGAGTCTATGAGAGGAGACCAAATGTCATGTAAATATTCTGGAACAGAGCAAAGAAATTGGCTCAGGCAGCTTCTGCTGTTGGTCAGGGTTTGCATTGTTAACAGATGCCTGTGTATTGCATCAATAAGTAATAAAATGCCTGTTTGGAATAACTGCCAGGAGGCAGTGGGGTTGGGGTTTAGTCTGTGGCTTATCAACAAAACCCTTATCTGATGGGCAAGAAAATCATAAGAGTCCATTTTAATTTTTAGTTTCTGGACAGTGAATTACTGAAAGAGAAAATGCATTTCCTTTTATGAGTGACTATTTATTCATGGATCTCCATGCAACTGACAGTTGAAAGAATCCTAGTTTCTTCTTCCAAACCAATGAATAAACTCACTCAACTGTGCTGGCAAATGTTCATAGACACCCTTCTCCTAATCACTGCTGGGAAACATTCATGTGCACTGATCTAGCAGTGGTGAAGCCCTATTGATAGGCAGGTTGCCTGTTTTCCATAGAAGCAATTTCAAATGACTGGAAAACTTGCTAAAAACTCATAGGAAATTAGGTTTTCTGTCAGTTGTTTTAAGGATGTCACTGCCTTCTGCTATAGCAAGCTGTCAGATTCCCATCATTGGAGATGTTTTCTACTGGAGTTGGACAATCCATCATTTGTTGTTCCTATCTAAATTGATTGATACTGATGGTTGGTTTTGTTTTCTGTCACCCTTGAAAGATTATTAGAAATTCCATTTGTGAAAATATTGGTTCTTTCATGAGATTTTATCCTTTAATTGCTAGGACTGGATGTACACTTATTCAGAAAAGGCAATTTTTTAATATATATATATATATGTATACACACACACACACATATATGAAGGTTGATTCCCCCAGCCTTTAAAGTATCTTCTCATTAGGTGATTCTCATCTAGCAACATACTCCTAAATATCCATTGAGATCTTTGGCATATTTAGACAGGATTTAGATATTACGATATCTTAGGAATCAGTGCAGTAGATATGCCATTTCTACTTTTCCCGTGTTTAGCTCACTTAGGTGTATTATTGGACAAAACATTAAATTGTTGCCAGTTCTTCAGATTTGTATAGCTCATCCTTCTCTGTGAAAACACATAATCACTGTCACTTGTTTTTATCCTAGACTTCTATATGGCTGAGGTTAGTAGTTTCTTGAAATTGGTGTTCAAATGCAACACTGTTTTGAGAAGTGTTACAATGTATACTTAAATAGTGTGAATAATGTGGAGAGAAGTCAGAAGTCTTACTTACAGCTTCTTGTTAGTGCTAAACTCCTACAAGTTGAAGAGTGCTACTCAGAGGTCATTCAGAGTAGTAAAACTATCATTCTTGCTAGCCTTACCTCTAGAGAAGTTCTTTCCTATCCAGAGTTACATAGAATTGAATTTATTGTCCAGAAATATTTCAGCTACCTAAGTACAATATTTATTCAGATGTTTTGATTCCTGAGATGCTTCTCAGAGCTTTCTTGAAGATCAGTAGCTCACTCAAACTCAAGAACATGGAGACATGAAATGCTGGTACTGTCATCTGCACAAGCCAGTGTTAATGAAAAAAAAATCTTTCCAAAGCACATTGCCAATAGCTTAAAATACCTTCAAAGAAATTATGGCCTAAGATGTATAGGTAGAAGTAATCTCAAGATTTTGCCACTTCATGGTGCACATACCTACATTTCAGGAGAGTGTTGTCTTTCACACGTGGAACTGGGCTACTGCTCTGTTGGTGGAGTGTGCTTGAAGTTAATATTGCATCTTTTTGTGTCATTTCAGGAATATGATGATGGCTATGGAGCTGCTTATGATGAACAAAGCTATGATTCCTATGATAACAGCTATAGCACTCAAGCACAAAGGTAAGCCTCCAAATCAACTGTAACTGCAATTGAAAAATTCTGTTGTTGGCCAGTTAATTTTACTTAGAGTTTTTCAATTTCATCTTAGACAGCAAAAATTTTATGAGAGGATTTTAGAAATAACCTGCAGGTTACTTGTCTTTAATATCACATAAGTATAAAAGTTAAATTTCTGAGAGGCTGAAAAGAAACAGAACTGAGAACTTGTAATAGGATTTGCCATCACTAAAACTAAATCAAAGTTTTCAAAAGTTCAAGAAATTCAGGGAAATTTAGCTCAGATTTGTTGTGGGAGGGAGGAGTGGGTAAGGAAGGGAGAGGAGAAAAAAGACAACTTTATAGAATGTATTAAATTTTCTGAAACACAACTGATTGAATTTTCTTACTACTTTTACAGAGTTATATTCAAATATTTAACCTGTATTTTACTGTAAGAAAAATACACCTGTCAGTTTGTTTTCTCCTCTGTGGAACTCCTTGTGGCAAATTTGAATCTCTTGCCATTTGTTTTCCTTCTCCAACTTAATTTTCAGCAGTATTTTTAAGCACTTTTGATTTTTTTTTTTAATTTTGCTTTCCTAAAGGAGTCACTATTTAGCAACTTCATGAATAACAATGTGACCCAGCAATTGGAAACATGCTGTGAAGTACAAACTACTTCTTTTATGTGGTTTGAACTTCATGGCAAAAATGCCATTACAAATGTAGCAGCTTGGATGATCATCTCCACTTCTGGAAACAGAACTTCTGTCCACCTTTTACTGAGTTGTATTTTATTTTCATTCTTTTTCTCTTGGATCAAGCATTCATAATTTGCTCAATAGTAGATGTTTTAATATCTTTGACAATGTCTCAAAATTTTATGGCAAGTTACTACTTGTCTCTGAGGTAGGGTTACTGAGGTTTCTGTTGATAAATCTCTTGTAATGAATTAGTAGTGTATTTGAAGCAGATTTGTTCTACCTTCTGCTAAATATGTAAGATCTACAATGCAGCTTTATCTGAAATAGTACAGAACTGTTCACAGCAAAGTTGAGAACAAAGCTGTTTACACCTGGCACCTGCTCTGCTGTAGTGTTGTCACACCCAGCTTCATTTTGTTGTGTAAATGAATATTTTTCTGTGCTCAACAAACTTAGTCAGTGTGAAAAAGCATAGTGGAAAGTTCAAGTGTCATTATTGTTGAGAACTAAAATAATGAAATTACCTTTGTGTCTGATACTTGGCTCCTACAGCCTCTAAGCTTGATAAAAATATAACTTAAGAAATCTGCAGTGTAGAACCTTCAAAATATGAGACTCTATAGAATGTAACATTTCGAGAACAGTTGCTGGTAATGGATTTTTTTTTCCCCAAAAGACAATTGTCAAAGAAGTCCTCAACTTTTATGTTGGCAATTCTGTTCTTCCTTCTTGCTTGTGGTGTTGGTAAATGGGTTTATTGTACACAAACATTTGGACTTCATTACAAAGTCATTTGCCTGAGCCAAAATTAAACATTATTTAGATTTGATTTTTTTTTTCCCCCACATTGAGAAGGTTTTCACTGAGATTTTCTTCCTTTGAACTAAAATTAGGAAAAAAGCAAATCTCCCCAGGAATGAAATAGCTCTTGTAAAGGATTAATACATAAGAATATGTATAATATTCTTAGATACATTTGCACATGCTTAGCTGTCTAGGAGGAGATATTTCATAAAATGATTGCTTTACTTTTTATTTTACTTGCAGTTTCACAATACATATATTGTTAAATTTTAATGAATTTGTTACCTTCTTAATGATTATTTTACTTTTTCCCCCTAATTTTCTTAAGTACTCTGTAGAAAAAGAAAAGAAAATTATTCACTTGCATGTTTCTCACAGGATATCAGCACTCATTTTCTGGCATATTTTCTGGCTTGGCAGAAAGATTTTTAGGATGGTATTGGCAGGCAAAAAGTAATAACTATAAACAGCCATGTGACCTACCTAGACCAGCATACCTGTCTTTAGTCTGAATATCAAGTAGTAGCCCATATTGCAAAATATCATTCTGTAACCACAATGAGATACTTATCATATTCAGGAGCATTATAATGCCCTTGCTATGAAGGAAATTAGGGCAAAGTGCATTGTTTTCATAGTTTAGCCTTATTTATTCTTAACTTTTGCCCTCATAAAACTGCAAGAAAGAAACTGCATTTGCACATGGAGAGCAGTGATGTGTTTTAAATGTATCATTTGGTGACCAGCATGTGGAAATAACTTACTCTTTCCTTTTCTAAAATAGTAATCTTGAAGTAATAGTATTTCTAGTATGTCTTCTGCTACTGATTCCTGTAGAAATACTGCAATATTAGTGATACTGTGTATTAAAGAGGAAGTCTGAGCAGTAGCTAGTAAACTGAAAATGAGTTGTCTCATTAAATTATGTGCAGTAGTTTTTAGTACGTGACCAAGTTTGAGTGTAGGAACAGGGCTTAATGCTCACAAGTGTACAATGATGGTATGTGATATGGCAGAAACAGCTAAAATTTTCATTTTTGTTTTAAATATTTGGCTTATTTAGTGATTCCTCTGTTAAAGATAGGAACTTGCAATAGAAACTAAAATCTCTTTAGGAGTTTTGGAGATCTCTAAGTGGTTGCATGACAGCAAATCTTTTACTGGAGGTGCACAGGAGTGCATTCTCCAGATTCAGTTTTCAGCACCACACAGTGTGACTCTCCTTTATTGCTCTTTTAATCAGGACAATAAATGGCCAAATCTGAGTTGGATTAGGATGAGTAACATGTTTAGATACGAAGAATAGGAAACTGTATTTTTGTGTGCATTAAGGTAGTTGAGACTTTGTTTGTTCTGCAAATAAATTATTCCATTCTATGTTCTGCTTGCTGACACCAAATCATGAGTGGTTAGAATTTTAATGGTATTTTATTTGACATGGTGTGAATCCTTCCTTGTGCTTGGCAATCTGAAGTTTGAGTTAAAACCTTACACAGCACTAACAAGAGAGAGAAACGTGGGAATTTTCTGAGTTCTCATCTATCTTAATGCCCTGTAATCCTATTAAAAAAATGTTGCTTTCATTTAGAACATTTTGTTATCCACTATTCCTTGTTCATGGAACAAAGCCCCAAACAGCGCTTCAGGATATCCTTTAACAGAATTATTTTTTATGGTTGAAAAGACTTTAAATATCCCTTGAAGCTGTATTGTGCTTTACTAGATATCTAATTGATTTTTAGAAGATTAAATTACATGTATAGTTTTTTGCAGAGGGATTGTTAGATAATTTTTTCAGTATAAATTGGGATGTTTAATCAACTGGATTGTTTAGTCTTGTTATAAAAAAACAAAACAATCTAAATTTTTTTTTTAATGCCATTTTTGAAAATCAGAGGGTAGCAAATGCTTCATAGAATCATAGAATAGTTTAGGTAGGAAAGGACCTCAAAGATCTTTTAGTTCCAACCCCCTGCCATGGGCAGGAACAACTTCCAATAGACCAAGGTGCTCCAAGCTCCATCAAACCTGGTCTTGAACACTTTTAGGGATGGAGGATTCACACATTCTCCAGAGAGCCTCTGCCAATGCCTCACCACTCTCACAGTAAAGAATTTCTTTATAATATCTAATCTAAATCTATCCTCTTTTAGTTTAAAGCCATATCCTCTTCTCCTATCACTTCATGCCCCAATATGCAATGAGTCTTTAGGGTTACATGATATGCAGTCAAGGGCATGTTATGTAGTCAGGAATTCCTTCATAAAATTTCTCCTATGTACATATTTATTAATTTCACATGTGCAGTTGTGTGCCAAAAGCCTTGTCAAGATCTTAGGGTAAAATGTGAATTACAGTTGTGAAAGCCAAACTCGTGACTCCTGGTATTGATATTTGCCTATGTCAGACACATGTAGGCTTGTCACCAGCATGTATGCATCCTTATACAACTTAGCTCACTCTTAAAGGACTTCCCAAGCCTGTCTAGAATTGTAGTTATTTACTTGGATTTATTGCAGAAAGTAGTGGGTGCTTTAATAGTCTGGTGTTAATGGTAGACCAATTTTATTATGAAAATTCACTTCACAGTGTTATGGAGGAATCAAGAGGATTTAGTTGAATCTTCATTTAAAACTGTAGTTTAAATATTTTCAGCATGAAAAAAATCTAGTTATTTTAAATCTCCAAAATAGGCTTCAAATTGAGCCAAAGTGCTTTTGGTCCCTTAGTGACTCCATACATGATCTGCACAAGTGTTTGTGAGGACAATGAGGAAATGTGAGGCAAAGGGAGATGGATGCTAATAAATCAATTGTCTCTGTCAGCTCACTGTTTAATGTTCTCTAGAATACATAAGATTTATCACTGAGGAATTTCAGAATAATGGTGGTGTATGGAAACAAAGTCCACCAGGGAGATGTACTACATCATTTGGATTTAGCGCTGCCATCTGCTTAATGGCATTGAGATGACTACAGAGGTACTTATGATCAACCATTCATAGCGGTGACAGATGCTGCAGAGAGTTAACATGCCAGGGAACGAGGTTTGGTGCTGAAATCCAGATTATGTGGCAAGGTTGCTGAAAAAGGGGGGCTGGGTTTCTTACTTCTCCAGTAGCATTAGAGGGTTTACTGTGTGCTTTTAGGTTTACCATCGAGAGAGGATGGCTAATACAGTTACTGTAGTGCAAAAAAGAATGTGGACAAACCCCATCTGTCTGCTTCATGCACTCAGAAGTGTCAAAGAACTTCATTAGGCTTGTCTGCTAGCATTTAAAATGGGATACTTTTCCTAGGAAAACAAGAAAAGGTCTTTCTAGATTTATTTTCAGCCTACAACAGAGATCAGAAGCCTAAACTATAAGACACTCTGTGTAGCTGTGTGCCAGGGTCTGGTGAGGGACAAGAATGAGTCATTTATATAGTAATGTCATTTTGTGTTTAATTATAATTCATAATTTAGAAAGTATTCTAAATCTTCAGTCAAGGTGATCTCACCTTCACTCTGTTGCAGAATTTAATCTAAACACACACATAAAAGGGGGAAAATTCAGACTTGGAGAAATTGCTTGATTTGTTTACAGATTTCTGCATTCTTCTGGGGTTTCCACATTTACCTAATAGTGCTATAGATTTCTCTTGGCAACAACCATTTTGCCATTGGCTTAAATAGTGTTTCTCAACTGCTCTTTGTGCATATCTAACAATAATTACTATCACTTCCAATCATACCAAAATGTGATAAATTCAAATCCCTGCAAGTTGCTTGTGAGCCTTGGAGCCACACAGTTAACCTAATCTGAGCTGAGGGAACTGGCGAATTCTTTTTAGTATACCTAAGTTTATTCAGTGCCACTAAATCATTCTGTGGTTATTGTTGATGTGTTGGGAAGTAAGAGTTACACGCTGCAACTTTGTTAGATCTTTTACTTCAAGGCATAAAAACATAATTTCCCCTGTGGTAAGTCCTAGGTATGTTAAAAACATGGTGTTTCAGGTTGGAAAAGACCTCCAAGAATAAATAAAATTGTTAACCCTGCCACCACCATGTTCAGCACTGAACCATGTCCCAGGTGCCACAGCAACATTTCTTTTAAGATTTTCACTGTTTCTTGGGCAGCCTGTTTCAGTGCCTGACCACTCTTTCAGTGAAGGAATTTTTCCCAATATCCAGTGTTTCTCACATGGCAGAAGACCTTTCCACAGCCTCCTTTCAGGTAGTTGTAGGGAGTGATAAGGTTCCCCCTGAGCCTCCTTTATCATTACCTTATTTACCATTTATTTCAAAAGTGACTGATTCAAGACAAAAAATGTCTTTATAATAGGGAAGACTATGCTGAAAAACCCCGTGGTGTGAAAGGTTTGAGGAATTCTGTGTTTGGTAGCTTATGGTAGTTACCTAACAATGGAGAATCCAGATGTTGGGTTGAAAAGGACTTAGAAAAACACCTTGAAATCCAGCAGTGGCCATTGTTCAACTGATGCTTGAAGAATACAACTAAATTGATTTGCTAAAATCCTTCAAATCTCTAAGTACTGCTTTTTATATTATTACAGAGGCACTTTAGTTACAAGAGAAGCTGATTCCTGGTATGTAGCTCTTGGAAATACCCTCCTCATTTCCCACTAGGAGCTCAAATATTCAGGTGTTTTTTGAAACTATGCTTAGTAGTCACACAAAAGATGATGACATTCCTGTTTAATAGGAGGATTTTCGTGAAGAGCTGAGCATATGGATTTGAAATTGGCTTATGGAGATGTTGCTATTGGTATTTGAAAGTTAATTGCTAACAGTTTGTTTGTGATGCTCAGTGTTTTAAATTTACATTGTTGAGTTTGTCAGCAATCATGCATTTCCAGGATGTATAAATATGCATTATATGCAAATGAGTGTCTGTTACTGTAGTTTCCAAGATGTAATTCTCTCAATTTTAATGCTTGTAGCTGTTTATATTTCATGCTTTGACTTATAAATCAAATCAGTCTGCAGGAGTTTGATTTCTGGGGATTGTGCAAAGGGTTGGCATTTTGTGTTGCTGTTGTTTATGAACATCTAGTATGTACCAGAGTGTTCTAGAGGTTATAATTCTGCAAAATAAAGCCTTAAAGCATTAGCATAAATAAGCTAATGTAGCTTTTGAATAAAAATCCTGGGATGTGGTTTCCTGCTTAATTTTTGCACTTATATTATTGAAAGAGCTTATTACAGCAGTTTTTCAAATCTAATTTTTCAGGTTTAGTCAGATGTTTTTCTTTTAATTACATGTTAAGATGTGACAAGGTAAACTATTCAGAAGTGCCTCAGTAGCATAGATAGTTTTAGTTGTGAATTGTGTATTTTAATTTTTTAATTCACTTACAGAAATCTGGTCTGAAATGTCAGTAAAAAGGAATATGACTAAGATGATTCAGCTGTAGTCATGGAAGAAGCACAAGCATATCTCATGGTGCAGTCATAAAACTGGAAAAGGTTTTTTGAATTCTCGTGGTGATTTTGGTAGATGACTTCACTGTTTAATAAATGTTAGGATTACTCTTCATCTGTACTAATTATAATAAAATTAATTTGGTTTTCTTCCTGATTTTGCTCTTAAATGTGTCTGTGCCTCCTTATTTAAGAAACAAGTAAAAATGCATTTGAAAATAAATTTAGAAAACTACTAGAAAAACTAATTTGCAGGTGTTACAGTAGTAAAAAAAAAAGCAGTAACATCAAATTACAAGTATTGAGGAATCAAGAAAAGTCATTATTTCATAAAACTAATTAATTTTGCATACTTGGTTTAATTTTGCTTCGGTGATTTTACAGCATCTTAAACTTGGTGGTTGAATTCCACAATACAATTAAAGAGGATTAGTAGTTGGTAGGATTTTGAATTTTTTTCCTTGACTGATTACAGAAGTTAAAACATGAGGAAGGGAAAGGTCAAAGTGGATCTTCCAAGTCCAAAATAGGACAAAAAATCATTTACAAGGAATATTTTTTTAAACTTGAAGTTCTGTGTTCTACCTGTTAGTGTAACTAGTAGAATCAGTCATAGTTTAAAAAAAATGTTAATTAAAGGAAGGCTTCAAATTAATTACAGTTTGTTTTAAAAATAAGGTTCTTTAAGCTTGGAGGATGGAGGTGACAAAGAGAAAGGGAGAATACCCAGTTGCCAGGCATCAGCAGGATGCTGTAGAAATGTGCTGGATATATGGGCTTTGGAGACAGAACACAGATAATCAATCTTACAAATTAAAGTTATTCATTTAGAAAAGACTTCTCAAACATCTCACATTGTAATTAACTTTCCAGCAGTTTGATTAAGAGATACAAAGATAAAGAAAAGAGACTACATATTCTCTCCAGACTACAGAAAGGACATCTTAAATTTACATTTGTAGACTAGAGAATGACATATAGCTCTATATAGGGAAGACTTTCTTTTTTCCCTGGTGTGGGTTGAAGAAGGAACTTCACTGGAAACTCACACTTGGAAGCCAGTGCCTATTAGCTGAATGAGAAATCTGGCTGCATCAGCTCAGAACATATTTTTATCACAGAACATGTTTTTGTAGATGAAGATTTGACACTGTTTTGCTGGTTGACAGTCAACACACTTTGGCTGCTTACTAGCAGTAATTGAAAGTTGCAGTTTTCTGAGTACCTGTTGTATTCAGTTTGCTTTTCAAGGGAAGAAAAATCTTCCTTCTTTCTGTTGGTAAGGAAATGCCTACTTAATTGGGAAACTTAAAAATGGGAGATGCTTGCAGGAAAGCTTTATAATGGTCTTAATTGTTTGTCCTTGTATTTTATTTCAGTAGAAGTATTGAGGGCAGTAAATTGTGCTTTTAAGCACAATTTTGATATAAGTCAGGTATAGATGGTGAAAAATAATGTATTACTAACCATCATAACCACATTTATCTAGGTGTAATTGTATCATGAGTGCTGTATGTAAAGCACCTGAAACATGAGTATGGATCGAAGCAGTGGAGCTCACACAAGGCCAGGAAATTACTCTTTGCACTTAAATGGATTGAATTGTCCTTAGGAGGAAGAGTCCTGCCTTGCTGTACTTGGAGAGGCAAGGTGCAAAGGATATTAGGGAAGTACTGGAAAGATCTTGAATATGGTAAAGGATATGATTATGCAGCCCTGAAAACAATTAAACCTGATTTCTTTTACCAAATGTATTCCTTGAAGGCACTTTCATTATTTTTGTATTATATAAAACCAGGATGGAATGATACCTTTTCTCTCAAATGTTCTTCAGTTCCAACTTGTAAGGCCCCAATTTTTTAGAAAAGTGTTGAAAGTTGTACTGTTCCATCAGTAAATTAGAAGTATAAGAAGGTATGATGTGTATCTTCTGGAGCAGTATTTGTGCTGATGGAGTGGTGACAAATCACCTGTGCACTTTTTGAGGACAGTGTGTTAAAGGCGGTGTTGTCTTGTACTCCAGTCTGTTGACAAGTGACATCATTTTGGATGTCTGACACCAACATGCACTGAACTTGGCTGGAGCAATTAGAATTAGCTGGACTAATACCCCAGATCTTTCCAGTATTGCAGTGAATAGTCTAAGGTTTTTTTTAACTGCTATCTCTCAGATCGTCATTGTTCTCTGCTGCTTCCACTGCCCAGAATAATCTTGTCTGTTTGGAGAGAGAGGGAAGAAAACATCTTTTTCTGATGTCAATGTTGTGTCATGTCTTTTTTTTCCATTTAGTAGCTGAAATATGAGTGGTACATACCTGGATAGTTAAAGAGTTCAAGTTTAGCTTCCTACCATAGCAGTTGACAACCCGCTTTGCAAAGCAGACAGATGAGGTGCTGGGTTCTAATTTACCAGCCAAACCAAAATGCTGAATTTATGCAACCTGAGTTTTAGTCTTTCTGCTGGTACTTTCTTATTTAATGTAGTGGATTTTTGACATTAATATGGTAAGCATTTCTCATGTTGAGGGATGTTTTGTTGCTTTGTTCTCTTCATAGTTTCAAGGTAAAGCTATAGCTGCTGCTTATTTGTACCACACACTTCAGTCACCTCTTTTAATTCCCATTTTCCATTCCTCTCTTGAGAGGTGGCACATGAGAATGTAGCAGGGAAAGATTAATCTTGTTGAGACAGCAATAATTGGACATTTCAGATGGTAAAGCTGCCCTAGGCAACTCTGTAGAGTTCTGCTAGAAATAACCTAGATAGGTCTGTGCCTTGTAGGTAGTACCAGAATGCAGATGCCTCTGAGGATGTTTCACTATTCAGAAGTGAAATTTCTCATTTCTGACAAAAAGTAATTCCTAAATAGTGATAGCTAAGGGGTCATTGAGAGGGCACTCTGGTCACCTTTTAGGATTACAGGTAACAGATCTGCTGTTTGTATGATCCATTTGAGAGTACAATAGGCTATAATTCAAGGAAGATTGTGTCATTTTTCTGTATTTTATAAAGCATTCACATAGGGGTCTCAGTTGTTTTCTGAGGTCATTACCTGTTTGACAGACAAACTGAGCTGCAGGGATAAAAGTATGTAGTAAAGAAATCTCTACTAAGAAGCAGCAGAACTGGGGATTAACTAAAAATTTATCTACAGGATGTAAGAAAAGATGTGGGTCTCCTCTTGATATTTTGGATTTCTGCTGTCCTGCTGTAAGCTGGGTTCCAGAATAGGGTGTTCTAGTGATCCACAGAAGCATTTGAGAACAGCTGCTCAATGTTCAAGACATTACAGAGTTATGAGAAGCTTCACTGCAGTGATTGTTGTCTTGGACATTCTCCTGTTTGCTGTTGACAGATGCTTTTTGCTATCAGAAGTAGCTGAGCATGAAGATCTGACAGGAATGATGGAAAGAGGCTTATCCTTATGGAAGAGTTCTCTTCAGATGTGATCATATCAGTCCGGGTCTATCATATAAGAACTGTTGCTAGAGAGATCCTCATTTGCTTTTTCTGTTTTGTTGTTCTGTGCAACTCTGGGTGGAAGCACAAAGGGTGGTGCTTGGAGCTTCCCTTGGCACAAAAGGAAACCTTGGTGTTTGCAAGGGTTTTATTGTCACTTTCTGAAATTGCCCTGGTTTCTGCCTAAAGGGATCAAAATTATTTCTGATACTCATGTGAAAAAACTGAAATTTTGGACTTTTCCCTAATAAGCATTACTGGAAGCTGAACTGTTGGCCAAGGCCGTTTTTCATCAGAAGCCAAAGGCAGTTTCAGATCACTCGGTGCTTATACCGGGCTTGTCAATGCTTAAGTCTGGGATTTTCCAGTAAACTAGGAGCTTTCAGTCAGAGACCTTTTAATCTTCCCTTAGCAAGCAGCCTCCCTGCCCCACTGCTTCTGTTTCAAACACAGAAATGTCATAGTGCCTGTTCTAAAAGATGCCTATATCAAATGTAAAGAGCTGTGGCAGTCACATGAATTAAGTGCAATATATTTTTACTACTTTTGTGCATTTTTGGAAGTACACTTGAACTATGTGTTTGATCTGCCTGTTTTAGGCTTGTCCCAAAAATAGCCAAGTGACCTCTTTTGATATGGAATCACAGGATCATTAAGGTTGGAAAAGACCTCCCAAGACGAGTCCAATCTTTGACTAAACACCACCATGTCAACTAAACCACAGCACTCAGTGCCACATCCAGACATTTCTGAACACTTCCATGGATGGTGGCTCTACCACCTCCCTCAGCAGTTCATTGCAATGCTTGATCACCCTTTCAGTGAAGAAATTCTAACTGCTGTCCAACCTGAATCTCTCTGGCACATTTCCTCTCATCCTGTCTCTAGTTGCCTGGGAGAAGAGACCGACCCCCCCCCAGGAAACAATCTCCTTTCAGGAGCAATAAGGTCTCCCTTGAGCCTCCTTTTCTCCAGGCTTATAGCTAAACACACCCATCTCCCTCAGCTGCTCCTCACAGGACTGACTTTCCAGACCCTTCCCAGCTCTGCTGTCCTTCTCTGGACACAACTCTGATGCCTCAATGTCTGTCTTGTACTGAGGGACCCATGAGAGTTGGGTTTAAACTACTGTTGATATCTGTCCTAGGAGAATATCCCAATGTCTCTAGGAAGAATAACCTAATAGTTAATAAAGTAAAAAAGGTAAAGTTCCTGAAGGCTTCACCATCATGTCTAGAGCAGTCATTTCTATTTGTTTTTTGTAAACATTTGTTCTATTATGGTTCATCAAGATATTTTCAGAAACAAATCAGCTTAATAGAAAAGCCTGAGAAATCAAGGTCATTTTTCCTAGGGCCTTTGAAGGCTTATGTTGAATACCTCTAAACTAAAGTATTTTAAGATACTTCTCATAGTGATTCCAGAGCAATGGCAGGAAGCTTCCCAGTCCTCTAGTTTAGTAAATAAAGCCATAGAGAAGCATTTCTGCTTCATCAGCGCTGCTGTGCTAGAATCTGAGCTTTCTCCTTTTTGTCTGAAGCTTTTCCTCTTAACTCAGAAAACAGGCTCTTCCCCTGGCCTTACTTCCACTATTTAAGCCTCATTTCACAGTTCCTCTGAATATTGTAGGATTACTGCCCAGCCCTCAGCAATTAGAAACAATGTACTTAAATTTATTGTTGTTGTCTAATCCTTCCATAGCATTAAGTGGTTTCAAGTTTTTATGCTGACATGGAAAATCAAAGCAATTTTTCTTTGCCATCTCTGTCTTCTCTCTTGTCAGCCCAAAGCTATTATGCTGGAATGGGAATACAAAAGAAGTTAAAAAGAGGGGATATAAGCAAAAGGTCTGTGTATACACACAGCTGATACTCCAGTGTTAATTGCACTTGTACCATTTACTTGATGGTTAGGAAGATGCTGGATATAGCATGTAATCCAGTTATTTTTCTAAAAAAGTAGATGCATAGAAAATAAGGAAAATAAAGAAGGTGGTTTCATGAAGACAATTCACATAGGAAAACAAAAGAACTCCAAGCATAGTCCATGTCTAGTCTTGTTGGGTTCAAAAGGGAAGAATCCATGTCATGCTTTCTCCTTTCCTTTTTTTGGAAATAGGGACTCACATGAGATAAAGAAGAAAATTAACTGAGTTTGTGGATTTTTTTTTTACTTTTCTATGAGACAAAATGAAAGGAAGAAGAGCAGCCTGACCTACCTGGTTAGTGGGAGGTGTCCCTGCCCATGGAATTAGGTGATGTTTATGGTCCCTTCCAACCCAAGCCTTTCTGTGAAAAGGCCTTTCCTTGCAGAATAAATCCATTAAGGGAAATAAAAAGCTTAATATTCTTCAGTCAGACTGCTAAGATGTCAGAGAATATATATTAAAAGTGTCTAAATGTAAAGGATTATTTTAAAGCAAAAATGTGTATCTTCTGTCCACAGGAAGAATTATTTAATGTAGCTACTGAAGTCTTAGCAGCAGAAATGACCTCAACAATCTCAGTTATCTCAGTTAATGTGTTAAAATGTACAATTTAGAAGTTTAGTATTGCTTTAGGGTGCTTTGAATAAGTTGCTTTTTGCAGGCAGTTGCTTTGAAACAAAATACAATTCTATAAGCTGTAAGTTCATACACAGTACTAGAATTTTCTGTATTTCTAAAAGAACTCAAAAAACCCATTAGCATCAGTCTTAGCTGTGAACACCATGGCATATTCAGACTCCTTAACAAATGAAAAAATTGTCTTTTTTTTTTTTTTTTTTCACCCAGACCTCCTTACAACCATCTGTAGGTACCCTTTTCTTTGGCTCTTGAGGTTTTCTCATCTGAAGCTTTGAGTTTGCTTAACACAGAGTTGACTGGAGAATGTTGGCATTATTCATAGAACATGAATGAAGTAGAGCAGGGAGTACTGGGCAATTGCATTGGGTACCCAATTGCACTGGGCAAGTTTCCTTCCCATTGTACCTTGTGCTTTTCAGACATATTATTAATTTTGAAGGGTTTGTCTGTTAATAAAGATGAGTTGTATATATACTTTCAATATAAGTGAAAGGTTCCTTCCTTTCTGATGTTTATTTGTTTTGCACTTTGTCTGCTGTAAAGTGACTCATTTTTTTGTTTAATAGATGTATTAGATCTATGAAATGCGACTCCACAAAGTCATTCTGACAGGATTGACAGATACAGGGATGGAGCTCAGCTGCTTTAGACTTCTAAACTCGATCACAGTCTTAAAATAAATAAGCTCTGTGTGGAAGAATGGTGAATGTCAGTTTTCAGTTCATTGTCAGAATAAAGACTTTTATTACTGGCCGCTGCAGGGAAAAAAATACTTCTTATTCAAACTTTACCCTTATTCTGGGGTCCTCAACACCTGAGAAACCACAGAGAAAAGGCTTTGTAGGGATAATTCTTTATGGGTCTTCAAAGTGCAGTTGGTTAAATTTTTTGTTTAGGAAGCATTATACCAGCAATAAAAAATATTTCCTGGCCTTGAGGAGTTTAAAATGTTTCATTTAAAGTAAAAAAACAAGAAAAAACCCAAACAAACAAAAAAAAACACCCAAACAAACAAAAACAACAAAAAAAAAAAAAAACAAAAATAAACACAAACAAACTCAAGCACAACAAATACTTTTGTCAGTTCAGAAGTAATTGTGATGTGTTGTTTGTTTTATATAAATACTTCACCTGCTAATTCATGTTAAGGCTATAAATTGTTTCTTTTCACTGTGGTGTTTATTTTGTTAGCAATCAATCTAATGTTAGGAACATTTTGTCAATATCAGTAATTACTTACTAATGATCATATTTTAGTGATTTCCTTCTCACTCAGGAGGTGATTCTGTGAAAAGATTTTTCCTTGCAGAATAAATCCATTAAGGGAAATAAAAAGTTTAAGAGTCTACTGATCTGGTAGCATCATTTCATAGAGTATTTTCCAAATATTGTCAGCCCTGAGTCTGGCTGTGGTTAGAAAGAAAAGGAAAAGAACTATTTAGGCACTTTTTTTTCATATCCTACAAACTGTATGGAAGACTACACGTAGCTAGAGTTGCATGAAATACAAGAGCATAATGGAATGATGTGAAATAAGGGCTCTTCCTCAGTTTCCATTCAGGGGTCTTAATACAAATAGAAAAACCTTTATGAAAAGGAGGATTGTTTTAGGCCATGATTATGGTATTCATCCACACTTTTGAATCCTAACAACTACGGATTTCATCTTTAAACATAGTTCCTATTGTCATTTCTTCCTGTTAAAATGATAGCCTTTATATTTGTGTTCTGCTGTCTTGTTTTGAAAACACTGGAATTTGTACACACATGGCAGCTGTATAACCCTCCAATCACCAAATAGCTTACCCTTTATTGCATTCTTATCAGTGACTTTGAAGATATAAAAACTAAATACTAGGTAGCAGTAGGTAATGAAAAGGAATTTATAAGACAAAGTAATTGGTTCAGTACCTACATCTTCATTTTTTTCATTAACACTTGTAAGATCTTTAACTTTCCCAAGTATAATTTTAAATGTGAAATTCACACATCCACATTTACAATGTGGATGAGTAGCAAGTGATGAAAAAAAAATCCTGAATGAAATTAAATATAGTTTCTAATCAATGAACAAGCAGGACCTCAGCTGTCACTGCCACATGGATACTTACCTTTCTTAGGGCATGTGCTATATCCTTCAAGCTCTCTTTTCAGAGGCAGAATGTGTAATTATTTCTTCTCATGTTTTCTTTCCTGCTCTCTCCACACCCCTCCTGCCCTGCAGTGGAGCAGATTACTACGACTATGGCCATGGACTGAGTGAAGACACCTACGACTCCTACGGTGAGTGGCTTTATCAGCTCAATCACTGCAGCAACAGACTCTTGGAAAAAAAAAAAAACATAATGAAGGGATAATTTCTGTGAGGCAAGGCTTAGTCCTGCAGCAGGTAATGGCTACTTCAGGGATTCCTGAGATGTCACAGAGCTCCTCATGTGCTTATTATTGAGAAAAATGCCCTCTGTGGTCTGTTAGCTAAAGCAGTCATGGGAAACTAAAACCAAAGATGCAGAGAAAATAAAACTTAAATCATGGTGCATGCTGCCTTTCCATGTCACATTCAATGAGATTTAGGAAAAAAAATGGGGCTGGAGGACCTTTTTCCTGGAACTTTTGGCTGCCAAAAGCAAATGCTTCTGGTGCAGCACAGCTTGCATTGAGACTTGGTACAAGGTTGGAATCTGCTGAAGCTCCCAGCTGAATTAGGGCCTAATTGAGTGTGGTATAGCCTTGTATGGTCCTTTTGTTTTAATTCATTTTCATGCATCAGTCCTGGGAAATCAAGCAGGGAGTCATTATGTAAAGGTTAGGGAAGTACTTCAGGTAGCTAATAGATATGAGGTCAGTGGGTTACTCTGTATAGAGACAAAACAATGCGTAATGAAGCAAAAAAACATATGCCAGTTGTAAAGATCCCTTTTTTTTTAATATACAAATGTGGTAGTGACAGGTTTAATTAAAGAAATCTGTTATGGGTTGGAAGCATAAAGCATTTTAAAAGGCACCTTTGATTAAGGGATAAACGTTAAGTCTCTGGCTAGAAATCAAAATACAGTCCAGATCTCTCAAATCTCAAACATTGGAGGGTTGTTAGTAACCTGTGTAAAAGATGTGATTCTGAGTAATGAATACTTCAGTGACTTTAGAGCTCTACTTGAAATTTTCGGAGGTCTATTTCTTCAACTTCATGTGGAAGTGCTTCCTGCTTGAAACTAAAATGACTTAAACTAAGTTGTGATAAATGCACCTAATGCAGTAGTTTGCCCAATGTATCTGCTTAAACTAATTATTTTGCTTAAGGAGAAAGACAGTTCATCAAAAGAAGAGGTCATGTGAAATTCCTCTGTCCCCCAGCACTTTCAGTTGGTGTTGATAGATATATAGCTTAAATCTTTATTTCAGCATTAAAATAAACTGTTTGCCATTATAAACCTGATATTTCTAAGACTATTTCAGTAATGCAAAATTGATGGGGGAAAAATGTATGAAACGGCTTAATGTAGATAGACTGATGGGGAGAGATATTGATTGCAATATTTAAGGTTGAAAATATGGATTTTTCATTGCTTTTGCATTTAAAATTGGTTTCCTATTTATCAAAGCACAGCCACTCAGAATATTAAGTGATGTATTTATTCAAGTTGAGAGAAAGACTATAAAACTTTGAAGAATTATTATGGGTTGCAGCCACTGTAGTTTTTGCACATATAACTAGCTGTACACTTTATTTCTTAAGTATATCCCTTAAAATCAGAGTTAGAGATTAATAACCGTATCACTATATGTAAAGAACATTAGATGCCTCACAGAAAGTAACACTGCCTAGTGAGCAGGTAGTTGTCTCGTGCTGCTGGGAGGAAATTCAGATTCCCAGGTGGTATCTCAACTTTTCCTTTGAGAAACTGAGGTGACAATCCAGAGGATGTAGGAAAAATACCAGTGTTTTTAGGATTTGAAGCCCTGAACAGCACCAAAATGAAAACTGAGAAACAGTAAGATAATCCTGCTGATTTGATCAACTGCTTGAAAAAAGAGCAAGTATTCCCCTTAAACTGTAACCAAGACTTCTCTTTTCATTTCATCAGTTCTTGCAACAGTGCTTAAAAGCTAGGATATTTCAAATTCCTACCTCTCAGCTGCCCGTACTATTAGGCTCAGTCTTTTTCTTTTTAATGTAAATCTTGCTTTCTGTGTGATGAAGAAGCACAAGAGATTGTTACCAGATGCCCCTGGAAATCGCCTGAGGTGAAAGTTTAATTCTTTCAACCTTATGCCAAATTTGAACTTGTTCCTTTTACCTCCTAGGCAAATGTCCTGACCACCTGGGTATGATTTATAGCCTGGACTCTGCAGGCAGCCACCTACCACCTACATTATTAAACAGCAGTTAGGATGAGGCTTCTGTGAAGGGATTGTGAAACTGAACCCTTGACATATGGGATCCTTGTCATCTAATTTCAGATATCTCATGTCAGAGCAAGTTACCTCAGCATTCAAATTGCAGGGGTTCTTTGAGGTTTTTTTTTTAAGACAAAGTGATGTCTACATTTATTCTGCCATACATTTGGATTCTACCTTCAGTTTCTGGATTGCATTGGGTTCACTGAAGCACCTGTCTGTTTAGGGCAGGGCATTTCAGCAAAAATAAGTATGGAAACACATACACTGTTTTAATGTGTGTTTTCTTTTGGGGATTTTCTTTAGTGCTACTTTTTTATTTTTGTTCTTGCAGATGTAATATCGTACTCTGATTTGTTTACATCATTAAAGTGTAGCCAAGTACTTTTTCCTTATACTCTTCATTTAATTCTGTGTTTTCCCTTTTGCAACTGCCTGGCATAGTGGGCCTGACTCTCATTTAAGATAATTTTTGCTACTTTTTAAAAATATTTATTGCCATTAAAAGGTGGTAGGATCATGAAACACTAAATGCAGCACAAGTTTTTTTTTACAAACTTATTTTTTAGCCAAAATTCAAACAACCAATGTTACTTGCCCATTTAATAGTTTTTTTTTTTTTAATCTGCCCTCCTATTTCTTGCATTTCAGAGGAGATGTAGTTTACCTTCAGAGAACTGGAATACTGGCCCTAGCACGTTAAAAACCACAAATGTTTGTAGTGATACTTGAGGCTTGGTTTGTGTGTTTGAATTAGGCCTAAATTGGCACTGATGCAGAGAAACTTATTTCTGAGGACAGCTTATTTCCTTATACATAATTCATACCTTCCATTCATTTCATCCCATAGCAATTATTGGTGTGTCTGCTACAGGAGCTGACATTTCTGTGCATTTGCAACAAGCAGGTCCAGCTGAATTTCCACAGCCGTAAATATTTTTGCCATTAGCCTGTCACGTTCCCTGCTCCTGTGTGCTGAGAAATCACCGTGGGATAGCTCAGATGGATGTGCTGTACCCAGATTTCTTGTTTCAAGTGTTAGACTTGTACACCTTGATTTCTGTAAACAGAATGTGGCTGTTTGATTCACAGATAAGAAAAATTACATTCAGCATCTGAGAATGTTGGAAGGGCTCTGACCATATTTTCTTTCCTTGTAGGGCAAGAAGAGTGGACCAACTCACGGCACAAGACACCTTCTGCAAGGACAACAAAAGGAGTCTACAGAGACCAGCCATATGCCAGATACTGATTGTACTGTCTGATGTTGTGAAATATCCAATCTCCACCAGTCCTGTATACTGTTCAAAGTAATTTTTTCTATGAACAATCCCTTTTTATTAACTCAAAGTGCATAAAAAATCTGAATGGATGGACTGAACTTAAAACATTTTGTTGAAAGAACAACCTGGACAGAAAGATATGTAAAACAAGGAACTTTGTTATTTCCAAACTGTGTTTGAAAAAATAGGTGATCAAAAAAATAACCTTTGATTAACTAGTGTTAAACAAAAACTAGGTTTACTAAATACGTTAGTCCATTCTTTTTAACATAAGTGTAACCTTTTATTTTAAAGGTTTTCAACAATTTAGTTTTTAGCTTTTATTTTGAGCCATTTGCTAGATTTTCTCTTTGCAAACATGCGTAAAAAGGGAAGCCAACTACAAATGCGAATAATGTGGTATTTTGTAACTCAAGTCTTGAAATGTTCTGTAGTGTTAAGCAAAGTTTTACCCTTGCTTGATACTAAATAAACTTTTGAAAGAAAAATCAGTGTGTGTGAGATTAATTTTATGCTTTATCTTATAATAAAACTTCATAAATAGTAGTAAACAGGGAGAAATGTTTAACAGTGATCAGCATAAAAGGCTCATATTAAACATGGTGCAACTTCTTTTTAAACAAAATGGTTTAAACCTAAATGTATCTCTCTATATACTCACAGTAGATATAAATGCTGTTTAAAATATCCAAATGGTATGGATCTGCTTGAGTGCCACATTAAATCAAAATACTTTTGTTTAAAAATGGTTTAAAATAGCTAATGAATTTTCTGGAAAAAGATGTGACTAGTTTTCACCTTGTTGAGCATTTTTTCACTAGTGCAACTTTGGAATTTTTATGAGAATTTTGGTACGTTAATGACCACCTCGCTCCGTGCTGGAAGCAATAAACACAAAGCTTTTAAAGACTTTCTGACTTGACTAATTGAGGTCGCTTTCGTCAGAGGCAGAGGATGTGTAACCCTTAAAACGGTCTTCATTTGCAAAGGTAAATAAATCAAATAAGATTTTAATCTCACTTAAGTTATCTTAATATAACCAATAAAAACAGGGAGGCTACAACTTAGAAAGTTTCATTTTAGAATGTAGGAAAGACTTATGAGGACACCTAAATTCTCATTTTAAAACGTTTAATTTGTATTAGTCTAAAAAGCCTTAGCTTAGCTAGTTAAATTTGGACAAACTATTCCCTATTAAACAACTGTAAAACCTCATAACCAATAGTTTGTAATATATTATTTTTCCATAAATTCTAGTAAATTAAACATTGCAAATGTTATCTAAAGTTTTTTTTAAGCATTGTTTCTATTAATTACAGTTTTATTTATGTTGTTTTCTTTAGTTTTTATTTGAAGTTCTTTGGAATTTAGTAAAAACATCTTTTTTTTTTCCTCTCTTGTCAGGAAACTCACCTCCTTGGACAGCCAAGAGAACAAAAACCCTTACCTTCTGATGCTTTGGTAGGTATCTTTACTCATCTGTAAAATTACTAGATAGATAATGGAACTTTTGATCAGGTTCTAAATTCTGCACAAAGCTTTAAGTTAGGTGTTGCTGTCTGAGTCAAATTCTGGTAGGAAAAGTAATAGTTTTAAACTTTCATTAATCAGGACGTTAAGCTGTCACAGTGTGTGGACACTCCCCTGGCTGTATATTGAAGGGTGTGCATAGCTTTGGCAGCAGCTCAAACCATTAAGTCTTTGATTGGACAGGGGAAGCTGAAGAAACCAAATGTAATTTGATGCTTGTAGTTTTCAAATAGGAATTTAAAACTCTAATCTGGTCAACAAACATGTCTAAAATATGAAAAATACTTTTTGTAAACTGATTTTCAAAGCAGGAATTTCTGCACAAGTAGCAGACTGATTTCTGGTATTAATTGAAGGAGAACAAATCCATTAAGAAACATTAGCTGAAGAATAGCTGATTCCCGATCAATTCAATATATAAAGAAAGAAATAATTTAACTGTATTTATGCTCAGATGGTGTATATTTTAAATAAAACAGATCTTTTTCTACTTGGAATGGTAATTCTTCCTGCTAACCTCATGATCTCAGTGTTTTTAGTTGACAAACCTCAGATAAATAGAGCTTTATACTGTGAAATATTGCATAAGTTGCACTGCCTCTGTGTACTACAATAAATTTAAGAGGCTGCTGTCACAGGCTAAAGGAACCTTTTGTACATACAAAATGGCTTTAGAACTGTTTTGAGTGTTTTAAGGGCTTAAATCAAAGGACTCGAAGAGTAGGAGAGCTTGAAGAAGATTTCTCCCCTTTGGGGCTCAGATGGCAAAGATTTAATACCAGCTACTAGAATTGCTATGGCAAAACTGAATATATAAATATCTTTTAAAAATATTTATAACAATTGGCACAATCTCTCCTTCTAGTCACATCTTAAATCACATAATATAATGAATTACATAAGAAGTGTTCATCTGCAAACATCATGTATTATTTTAAATAGACAGAATGAAACTTCAGGGGTTGAAACTAAAATACCTAGTAACAAGGGTGGCTAATAGATAAATAAGTGGATCAGAAGTGGCTTCAGTGTTCTGTATTGTTTACCCAACTCTCTTTTATTTAATGCCATATTTTCTTATTGCCTCCAGTATGGAGGATGAATGTGTAATCAGCATGTGTGATTTGTGCCACTTCTCTGCTACTCTGCCCTGAAGTCCCAACCTTAAATTGTTTTAGGTTCCCTTTGGGGTGGAAAAATGTGTCTCCCTGATTCTCCCTGATAGCAGAGGCTCTAAGTGCACCATTGAATGATTACCATGTGAATGAAGTCTTCCTTCTTCCAATGCTCTACATCTTATTTCTCCTAAGAAAATGTTTCCATGCCTCTTCAAAAAAAAAAAAAAAAAAAAAAAAGTATCAATTCTCGTGTCCTGTGTGTGCACAATAAACTACATTAGTTCAAACAAACGGTACTGGATATTCTTCAAAACCATATTTTTGCAGTGCAAAACTTACCTTAGCATTTCCTCAAATAACATGCACTAGCATTGTTCTGCTATTGCATTTCTCTTGTGTTTTTTTTTTTTAATGTGGAGTAATCTCTTAAATTAAACCCATTTGATTTTGAGCAGAGGGAAAAATAATTTAAAAAGGTAGAGACCTTTTTAGACCAATGTAGAAGGCAGCCTTTCTTCCATTGTGACAAACTTAGAAGTGTGTTTTCATTCTAGTAGAGTTTTGCACTCTTACACTGGACTGTTATTGTATGTTACTGGTCAAAAAAAATAATGCTAATGGTCATAATTAATCATGTCAATAATTTGCCTTTATTGAATCTTACAAAGTTTCCACTGAATTTCAATGATAGCAGTTTCTGCAATGCTTGCCTAGATCTACATACATTTATTATATGCATAATTGTCTGATTCCTCTACTTACAGTCTGACAGGCTTCAGAGAATTCAGATCTCTAGTCTCAAGATATATACAAATAAAGGGTATTTTGCTCTTTTTCAGGAACTTCTGCCATGTCAATTATGGACTGCTTAGAGCACTGTACTTACCCGTATGCTCAGACACTGACGAGACCGAGTACGAAAATCCTGCTCAGCATTTCTTGTATGAAAGCCTTAAAGTGTATAACAGCATACACTTTTTAAAAATAATTGTATATTGAAACTCTTAACTGTATAGTGGTACAACAATGTTTTATTTGGAGCTCAATAAAGAATTTCCATCTAAGTTCCTGTTACAAAGCAATAACACGACCTCCTTTTCTTTAGTGACTCTTTTTAGCCTTATGCAGCAAGTATGAGAGAGTGTGTGAAGTTTCATGACTCGGACTTAAATGCTTCTGGAAATAGCTTGTCTAATGTATGAACAACATGGATAAGTTAAAATGAAGATTGGTGTTTTCTGCTGAAGCTTTTTGTAATAGCTAATTGTAAACAAGTCTGCTCCAGACAAGGCTCTTGGGCTGAAATAATGCTCCAACTTCCTTTTCCTTCAAAAACTTGTATAACAAGAAGGTGTTTAATCCCTGTCAATTATACTATGCTGCTTATTCTCTTTCACTTGGTGTTTGATGCATAGAAATCTTTCCTCCAATACACAGTAACAGGTTTTCTAGTAGTAGAGTCATGGTTGAGGCTTTTACACCTTGATAAATCTTGTATCCAACAGTCATGTTTCCTCAGTGCTTGCTGTTTTATATTAATTGTGATTGTGATAATTTGTAACAGAAATAAAGTTCTGATAATTTATTTTCTTTTGTTCTTTTTCATAAATACTGCTTGCAGAGCACATGTGCCCCATTCATCAATTATGGTTCCATCAGATGTATTTTTCTTCACTGAATCTCAATTTATTGCCAACAGAAGTATAATTTGGTTCTGTGTTGTTGCTGTCTTGAACATAAACAATACCACTTGACAGTTTCACACGAAAATGCTGCCTCTTCAACAGGTTTTCATTACTTCTAATTCCATATACTGACTACTGAAAAATAGCTTTGAAGTTGTGGATAAAAATAAGATTTCCTATTAACTGTGGCACCAATCAAATTATCTTGAGTAAGGCAGTTTTTAATAGACTTAGTGAACTGACCACTTAAAAGTCTGTATGTGTAACCTCTGAATATTTAAGGTGATTTTGTCAGTTAATCTCACCATCTGGAGAGGTTTTCCCTGCCTTCATCTCTCACTGTGCTAAAACTACATTTCTAAACTGTTTTCTACAGCCAGGAATAGTAATTATTTAAATAAGGGAAAGCAAAATCAAGAAAAAAAACTTCTTTGAATGAGCACAAGAGATATATAATAATGATTCTGTCAGACTGACAGGCAGGAGCCTCTGGTGTGGAACAGCACCTGACATTTTAAATGCAGGCCAAGTATGAAAACTGTATATAGATACTGTGTGGGGAATTAGATAAGCAGAATGCAATTTTACCTTCTGTAATTTGGACACCAGGATTGCCAGCACAAGCTCATTTGAGGAGTGCTATGAACTGCTCAAGGAATCAAGTATCACCTTTCCCTCTGGAGTCATGGGCTGCTTATTGGTAATACTAAAATATGTTGCTAGTATGACTTATGTGACTGTCAAGGCTATCTAGCAAATGTGGCTTTCCTGGGGTCTTGTCTGATTGCTGAGTGGCCTAACAGGAACCACTGGGGTCTGGTCAAAGTGGGCTGCCTGTGGCCATCCAGCTGTGGGGGTTACAAGTACTTTGCTTTGTTTCACTGAGAGTTTAAGGACTGGCTGTCTCTGGCCTGGACTTCAGCCCCTTCCAACCCAAACCATTCTCTGATTCTGTGGCTCCATTTTTGCTGGGTTTTATCATCACTAGGTAAAAATTTAAGTTCTTGTGATTGTGTTTTGAGTGAAATCTGGGTCTCATTTGTCACTCACTTCAAGAGCACACCTGCAGCCTTGTGCTGCCTCAGTGATGTTATACTGTGGGACAGTTCTGATGCTCTGTTCCCAGGTGCCAGTTCTCGGTGCCATCAATTTACTTCAAAGTTTTTGAGGAATGATGTGAGCCTGCTGCTTCAAATGAGTTGTGCAGTCTGTATCACAGCCTTTCCCATTGTGTCTGCTCTTTTGGGGATGACCCCACCTATGAGGTACAATAAATCTATGAAAAGATGTTTGCTCCATGACTATGAATTAGAACATACTTTGAGGTCAGACATCTTTCTAAGTGATGTTGAAGAACATAAATTTCATGCTGGAACTTCATCTTTCTGGTAACAATGGAAATGAAAATTTAAAGATCAGAATGCAAAGCTCAACTTAAAATGCATATATAATGATTTGGTACAAATAAAATCATATTTGTTCTTGAGTGGTTCTGCTCCAATTTTCCCACACTGAATTTTGCAATCTTTTTAAAACTATTTTAGCTATTATAATTGGATTTCTATAGTAAGTTCACAAATGTGTGCTAAAAGCCCAAACTTGTAGAAGAATTTCCAGGTTGCCCATGTCCAAGAACACCAGCATTGTTGGCAGCTGAGGTAAATACACACCGAGAATCCAAATATCTTTGACTTTATAACTTTATGAAAAAGACTAATTGGGTGAAGGGGCTGAGAATTACTTTCACAGGCTCAGCAGTTTTGTCTGAGACAGCTGCATTTGTTTAATGGGGAGAAAAACCCCTTTGGTAATGGAAATTATTGAAAGTATTTAGTATTAAAGCAGACATTGTGAAGATAAATGTTTGTGCAGCCTCAGATACTTCATTGTGCATTGACCCTTGTCTTCAGGCAGGCTTTCCACATGATTGCAAGTCAAGAGAACATCTCTGGCAAACCTGGATTTTAAAGATGTTTAAGCTATAGCCAGGGGCCAAAATAAAGCCGCTTTGCTGCATAGTTCTTTTTTAGGTCTTTTTTTCCATCAGTAGGAAGGTATTAAAAGTGTGAGATGTCAACACTCCTAAAAATAGGACATTAGGTAATAGGCTTAATGGACACTTTCACTTTTTGGTCAAAGATGCACTTGACAAATAGGAAATTAAAATAATTTATATTTAGTAAAGGTTTATGGCAAAATTTATCAGGAATCTATATATCCAGTAATCAAAAAATCTAATTTTCTTTCAAGATAGCCACTGAGCCAGAAGTCCTGACTAAACAAGATTCTGATCTTATTACAATCTTATAAGAAAAAAATTAAATCTAAATCAATCCTTGGAGTATAGTTTCTACATTTGCAAAGCTAAATACTAAACCTGTTCTTTATGCTTAGAAGCATTTGGCATGGAATAACATAAATAGCATAAATAATTTTATCTTTATATTCCTACTGAAATTTAGAATAAAAAAAACCACTTTTCAACCACAGTGAAATTCCACTCCCTTTGTGAAGATAATGGGAAGTTGTGGGATTTTTTATGACTCCAGAGACTGATTTTTTTTCTCCCTTGGACAAAACATAGTAAACTGCTCCAAATGCTTACTCAAGCAGTAACCCAGGAACTCAAGTTCTTTGTCTTCAGTGGCAAAAGAGTTGTTGGTAACTTGTGCTCTTGCTGTTGATCTGGTTATGAAGATCAACACAAAGATCCTGATGTCCTAAACATCTCAGGAGCATGAAACACTTTTTATTCATTTGAATACCTGCCTTGGTTTTTTTTGTTCCTCTGTTAAGAGTTAAAGATTCTTAGTGTAGAGATAGCTGTTTGTTGTCTTTCTTACTGAAAGAAGGAAAATACATTTGTCCTTGAGTTAATTCTTCTGATAGTGCAATTACCAGTTCACAAATCCATGCATCAAGATGCTCTTGCTTCAGATAGTGAGACTGCTAAACCTGCATTCATGGACTCTGGGCTTTTGTTAAAACATTTTGCAACGTTTATATTACAATATAAATATTTCCTATTTAGAAAATTCGATAGACCTTCAGGATAGTTAATTACAGTTTGAAATCAAATGAGAATACTGTATAGACTTCTGCCTGCGTGCTTCCTGGAAATCATCTGACTAATGCTGATTATCAGAATCATCCACATGTGAAAGTTGACCTTAATCTTCTTAGAAGTTTACAGATTCACAGAAGGAAAGTTGGAAGGGACCCACAAGGATCATCAAGTCCAGCTATTTCAGGGACTGACCCCACAACCTTGGTGTTACCAGCACCATGCTCTGACCAACTGAGCCAATCTCAATTATAAGCAATGAATAAGACAGGACAAGCCTGATTTCAAAATTCAAAATTAGAGTACATACCAGTATGTTTTACAGCACTTGAGGCTCTAACTTCAAATAGTTTGAATAGAAAATTCCCTTAGATATTTAAAATACTCCAGTGATGATTTTCTCATACAGCTTACTAATAAGAAAAGTGTGTGTGGTTTTTTCATTATTCATTTTAAGACTATTTTTTTTTTTACATCAGAAATAGGATTACTCTAAGACTGACAGAATTAATAAGTCAAGACAGCAGAGCTGATCCTCAGGCAGTTCTCCTGAACAAGCTATGGGATGAATGCATAAGGGATTGTGGCAAAGTTTTGTGATGTGTTTGATGGTGGTGACCATGAAATGCATTTACCTTATTAGACTAATTACAGGCTTGAGGAAATGAAGATGTAAAAAATAACACAAGCATATTACACAAAAGGAAACTGAGAAGTGGTTGTTAAAAAGAAAGCTAAATACTAAAAGACAATTTAGATTTCAAAATCTGAAGTTGAAGAGGAAAACCATCATGTTCCAGAACATATCTTTCCTAAGCTAGCTTGGGAAGCCATGCAATAGCTGCTAATATTTTTTTTTTTCTTTCTGTTTAGGTTATTCCATCTATTTTTCCCTGAAGTTCACTCTCAGTTTAAACATATTTGATGTTAGGAAGTTGAAGTGATATATCATAGTCCAGAGGGGCAAGATAAACACAGGTCACAGTTATGGCCTGTGATAACTAACATTTTCTTTTTTTCTGCCTATATGTAACTGGTCTGGCATTGAAATTCCTCACATAGTAGGAACAGCAGCACTAAGTTTTGGTGATAGTCTTCAAAGATATAAGCATATAACTTGCATAAATGCCACAATCAATATTCCTTTGAAAGGTCACTTTGTGTACTGAATAATATTTATAGGCATGTGTACATAATTTAACGGTTTTGGTAAGGGCCCTTCAGAAGAATAATTCAAAGGACAGAAGGTGATATCTTACTGTGAGAGACTTAAAAAGCTTGATTATGGTTTATAATTGCTCACACAGGGAGAAAATAACAAGTACTAAATTACTCTAATCTACTAGTGAAAAAAAAGTAACAACTAATGCTGAGTAAAAACCCTGCACTCTTAAATAGAAAATTAGGCTCAAATGAGAGTGATTAACCACAGCAGCAAGCTACATGAAAAGAATGGGCTTCTCTTTGTTTTCCTACGTGGCAGCTAGATTGGATGATCTCATAACTGTGTCTGAGCTTGAGAGACATGGATCAATGATTATTGTATAATAATTCTCACTTACTTTCTTTAACTGTTTTTCAGACTAATATGTAAGAGTTAAGATAATCAAATTCCTTTTATTCACAGGGGTTAATTCTCCATTTCTATCTTTGTTATTAATGTACTGCACATCCTACTGTCTTTGCAAAGTGAAAGGGAGATCAGTCAGTATTTACTGGTGCTAACACACCAACACAACTCTTGTTCCTCGTGCAAGCTGCACCTAGAAATTCTGGGTACTGCTGTGGTAAACTCACAAATTACACTTTTTACATGACACTCTCTACTTTTTGAATTAACAAATGGCTCTTAATTTTGTAAAAAGAAATAGGCTGGATTTTTTAGTTCTGACTTATGTATGTTCAACTCAGATGACAAACTCTTGACTATTTGCCTAGGCTTCCCTTATCATCGACCAAGAGAAACAATCTCAAAGGATAAATCAGCTTTTTGAGAGAGAAATGGATTGAGCTTGGGTAGTGACTCACCCTCTGAAAGCACCTGGCTCTTCCCCCTTGGCTCATGTGGGTGATTAAACTTATCTGGATGTTTAAACCTTAGATGTCTGAACTGAAGAATGATGAATCTCACTCATATTTCTATTTCAAAACCATCTTTGTTGATACCTTTAAAACAACAGCAAGGAACAAAGAAAGGCAGACTCTTTTTTGATGGCTTCTGCTCCAAATATTTCTCTATCAACCTTCATAGTTTATGCATTGATCAGGAGTTTTTCACGATCAGTATTTGTTTCCAGAGCCTTCTGTTAAACACAGCCACATGCTTTTGGTTGAAAGCATCTTAAATCCCAGGATTAGGTAGAATATTGGCTGAGAGGACTTGTACAAGAGGGAATTTCCCTTCCAATTCAGGATCTTCTCTGAATCTGTATTCTTGGGGCTATCCTGTGCAGGGACAGAAGCTGGACTTTGGTGATCCTTGTGATTCTCTTCCAGCTCTGGATATTCAATGATTCTATGAATTTATGATTATGCTGTAAATGTTAGCTGCTGTTTAAGAGAAAACTTTAAATTCTGAAGGAAAGTCTAGAGACCAGAAAAAGCAGGTGAATTTCTGTGCATAAATACTTAGAACAATGTAAAGTAAAAGTTTTCCTCTTTCAGTCTAGTGTTTGAAATATTAGTATCCAGTCCACACTAATAACCATTAGATGTTACACAGAAGGAAAATAAAAACCTCCAGTGTACTTATCCAGTTATCCAGAGCAGTTTAAATAACATTATCTATCCTTTAGAATATGTGCAGGGTATCTTTTAACTAGGAAAGAGAAAATATGCAGCACTTCTGCTAATGAAAATCTAAGACTTTATGCCTCTGTGGCTCATAACACTTAAGGAATTCACTAACTTTCAAATACTGTTCTGTAAAGGGAGTGGTGATGCAGGTAGATAATTTTTGCACTATACAGAAAAAGAGCTAAAGCAAGCCTGAAGTTTAGCATTGGTGAAATATTCCTTGGAAACTGAAATTTTCCCAGAAAAACATGGGTTTGCAGAAAAAAAGGATTTGGAACAGAGTTACTGTTTAATTTTAAAATAACTGATTTCAACATTTCTTTTCAAAAAATGCAGCTTTTTAAAGGATGACTTTCTTTCAGGACACTGTACTAGTCAGCATTTACCCAACACCCAAATGAAGGTACTTGAGAGGAACCCAAACTGACACAGGTCCTTCCTTCTTCCGCTTCTGTAAAAAAAAATGCATGAGAAGGAGTTTAAAAATACTCTGCATGCTTTCTTGCTGTTACTTTTTCTTCTCAAATCCATCAAGGTAAAAGAAAGATGTTTGCATATCTCTACTTCTCCCTCAGCCAGCAGGCCTTAGGACTATTACAACTTTTATTCAATAGTTTGGAAGGATCTGCACAACATCGGTGTCTATTGAGGTTTATGTGTTTCAGGTGTGTCAGACCCAGATAATGTAACCCCAGTTCTGGCCAGTAGCTGTTCTAGGCTCCTTTATAGGCAGTTGTGGCAGAACTGAGCCATTGAAGCCATTGAAGAGGGGAGGAGCAGTGTGCCAGGTGTGATTTGGTTACCCTGGGAAACATCAGGAACTCTGCTCCTAGGCTAAGAGCCCAATTTGGTTGCCTCAGGTTATCTCGCACCTCCTAACTGACTCAGGAAATGGCTTTTGAAATAATTGCAGTTGTTAATAGAGTTTAAAAAATAATTTAATAATGAATAAACACACTAAATAGGAAGTTGGTGCTCCCTGCTTTGACTTCTGTACTGTGCAAACACAGACTTTAAGTGAGCTGATTAGAAATAACTTCACAGGGATCAGTATATGTCAGCAGGAAAGAGTTTATTTCCTTATGCTACTTCACCACCAGTCTTGTTATTGTCCTTCACTGCTGAAAGCTTGTTCTACTCAATCCAGTGAAGGACTGTGTAAGTGGAAATACTGTTAATCAGATGGTGCTTGAGGAACAGTGCTACAGATTAATTATCCCTGCAGATCTTTTGTTCTACTACAGGTACATCTAGAGAACAAGGCAGAATTTTCATTATATATGCAGGCAATTATTTTTCAAGGAGTTTCTCAGGATTAAAGCATCAGAATATCTAGCAGACTGCAATATATTATTTATTTTCTTCTCAGCACCTACTGAGTATTTCAGGTCTAGTGAGCAGAACACAACTCTGCATTAGTACGTGTATCTGAGAATGTCTTTTTCCTATTAGCTCCATGTAAGAGGCATTAAAATTTAAAAAGCTCAAAATTAAAAAAACTATAGTTTAGGATGTGCATCATGATGTATCGGTATCTTTCAAAAGAAAAATCAGAATTTGAATTCCCTGGCCACAGTATATTTAGTTAGAATGGAGACAGGCTGGAAAGACTTACAGCTTTGATTTAGACAGCTAATCATCGGAGCACAAGTCACTGACCTTTAGGCAAAGTTCAAAATTTTGTAATAAGGTACTTATTTGCAAATCAGGGCTGAAAGGAATAGAAATCTTGAAAAAAGAGAAGAAAAGTAGAACAAAAACTCTGGAAAAAAATATGATCAAATCAAATGCAATTGGAAAAAAAATGCAAATGGAGTGACTACAACCAAATGGACTGAGACAAAATGAGGAGCAGTGAAAGGATCGAAACTTGCCAAAATTATTCTCATTGAATTCCCAAAATCAAGCAAGAAAGGTAAACAAAAATACAGGAGTAGTAATGGAAGAAATTAAATGCTCCAAAAGGATGAGAGAAAATTCTGAAAAAAAAAAAAAAAAAAAAAAAAAAAAAAAAACCAGAAAAAGAAGAGTGAATGAGATGTCATGAAATGCACAGAAATGGCCCAAACCTTGCCCAATTGATCTTCATTGAAATCACAAGATTTCATTTCCTTTCCTGCCCATTAAGCTACTCTTTTAGTGTTCTTTCTAACTGGTCAGGGATGAAAATATAATGAAAGGCCCATTTGTGTGTGAAGATGTGGGTAGATAGTGATCACTCAGCAATCACCATCACAGTGTTAATTGAGGTTGATAAGCATTGCTTACCACGGAAATTTCCAGATTGATAATTTGAATGCCTCATTTGTTTGAGTTGTTGGATCCTGTGTCCATATACAGTGAATGGGAAGAGCAGAACTGACTCACAAATTGCTGGAAATGGTTGGGGTTTTTTGGGTACAGATCAGGTCCCCAGTGAGACTTGACAGCATCTCTTCAGCTGTGTCTCCATCCTTCACTTAAACCTTAAGGGGATATTAGGAATATTTTCTTCACTGGTGGTCAAGCATTGGAACAGTCTATGCAGGCAAATGATGGAATCCCTGTCCTTGGAAGTGTTCAGAAAATGTCAGTGTGGTGCTTGGGGGCATGGTTTGCTTCTGGACCTGGCAGTGCTGGGTTAACATTTGGCCTCAATTTTCCAACCTTTATGTTTCAATGATCCTTACTCTCCTGACCAGGCCTGCAGGTTAGTTGCAGAGTGCCACACTCCCACCACCCAGGCTGCTCAGGCAAAGGCTATTTGTGCAAACCAGACAGCTCTGGTGACCTATCAGATCACCTCCCCTCCTCCTGGTCAGAGCAGTGGTTTGTGAGCCCCACAAGAACTGCCTCAGTGTTCCTTCTCTGGGTGCCATTTACATTTACCAATGCTTTAATTAGCTGTAGGTGGGGATGGGGGTAAATCCATCTCCTAAGGGTCTGGTGAAACTTGTTTGTCTCTTAGATATCCAGCTAGAGTGTTAATTTTCACCCTGCATTTCCCCCTTTAAGAAGCGAGTAAACCACATTGATGAGCATCTCATATTCATCCAGAGCCAGGTATTTATTATCTCATTCAGTTTCCTGTTGACTCAGTAGGTGGTACAGCTTTTGATTCATATTTGGATTGCCGCCTTTCCATTTTTTCAGGGATTTTTTTTTCCTGTATTTTTCCTTCCTTTTTTCTTTTCCTTTTTTTCCCCCACCCCCTTTTGAAAGCGGCTAAAGTTATTTGCACCAGCAAACTCTGCCTGTAATGAGAGGTTGCTTGTGAATGAACTTGTATCTGCTGTTGTGACATCGGAACAGCACTTGCAGCAGCAGCATCAGAGCAAATGGCCCTGTGAGGTGGTGGTTGCCAGGCATCAAGTAAGATATCAGACTTCAGACTTTGCCACAGAGGAGTGTTTAAAGGCCCTGTGCTGCGGGAAGCCTAATTTCCATCTCTGTCCCGAAAATCTGAAAGGGTAATGACTGCACAGTTTGTCTAGAGAAGTTCCTGGTGCTGCTGTGCTTTCACGTGCAATTTTTCCTTTCCTGTCAAGTTCCTGTGTGGCATCACTATGTGTTATTACACAGCTGCTTCTCTTTACCCCAAGAGAGTGGCATTTCAGCAGAAGACAAAGCAATTGCTGTTCTTCAAGCATGTGAAATTCCCTGGGAGTAAAGAGCTCCCAATCTTCTGCCTTATTTGACTTTAAAATCTTTTTCAAACATCTGCAGACTTAAAATCCGATATTGGTAGGGATGCATCCTTAAATTATTATATCCTTGCAGATGACTATTTCTTTTCACCTCTCCCCACACAGAAAAGAAACAGAACAGACTTTCAGGCTTACTAAATCAGACAAAATAGTTGTAATTAAATATCAGTGTACTAGAGGTCATTTGTGTTTGAAACTGAAAAAATAGCCTTAGAATACTACCAGATGTGCTCCTTCTGCCTGTTCTTGGGATAAATTATATTTAATTTGAGTTTGTGTTTATTCCCACTGTAGTTTTTCAGCTGACTTCCTCCATTTATACCAGAAGATCTGACATAAGTGTTTTAGTAAAATTAGATAATAAGTAAACAATCTATTATGCAAAAAAGATGTTAAAAAACCAACCAAGCAATGAACCAATGAAACAAACCACAAAATACATCCATACACCAAGTATCTGTTTTTCTTTTAGATAGAAAGATGTATCATCTTGGCAATTTCACATAACACAGAATGAGGACTGTAAAGTGACCCCGATGCAGCTCCCTCAGATTAGCCATGTGTGATGTGCAAGCTCCTTCCTGTCACATAGAAAAGTCTGGTCATGAGCTGTTTCTGGTTTTCAGGATTAGCCAAGCCAAGCTTAGAAATAGCTCCTGAAAAATTCAAGGATGCTAATTTTTCCAAACCCTCAGGATTGGTCTTTGTGTACAGCTCACCTAAAAATAGTCTTCACACAAAGATTCTCTGTGCATATATGAAATTCACTCTCCTGCTGTGCAAGCTCCATAGCTTGCCTTCATTTTAGCAACTTTACCTTTTTTAAAGTAGAGGGTTGAAAGAATTTCAACAATGTAGAATAAGAATTTGACACAGTAGAAGGGTTGTGTCTCACGAATGGGACAAGTCATGGTCACGACTGGGTTGGATGATGAGTTGGAGTGCTTCCCTAAATGATGGATATCAGATAAAAAATCCAAATGAAGCAAAGATATACATTTAAATAGGTTAATTAAAAGTCATTCAGTTTTGTATGAGATTCTCTGATTCATAGAATGATAAAATTGTTTGAATTGCAAGGTACCTTAAAGACCATCTCATTCCAACCCCCTGCCATGGCCAGAGACACCTTTCACTAGACCAGGTTGCTCTGAGCCCCATCCACCCTGGCCTTGGGGATGGGGCTTCCAGGGATGGGACATCCACAAATTCTCTGGGCAAAAGAGCTGAATAGGCTGTAAGAAGTGGTGAAAGGAGGCAGGACTTTCCCGTGTAGTCATCTAACAGAGTTTCTTTTGGTTCTGGTTCACAGTGGTGGATTCTCAAATCTCAGTTTCATATCTGGAAATCAGCTGCTAAAGCTCAGTGAGGTGGTGCCTGGTTTGGACACTGAGCTTGACTTTGGGTGTTTTAGCTGGGGAGATTTAACAGTGACAAACTAAGCCAATTGCTTTTATCCGTCAGCACTCCCATCCTATTTCCCACCTCCCATATTATGTATGTTTCTGTGGGACATGCTAATGAATGTGTGTTCCTGCAATATGTACAGAGAAACATATCCTGCATTTATTTTCTCTGTAACAAAAGTGGAAAAGGTCATTCTCACTCCCATTTGAATCAAGAGTAATTGCAGTTTGCTCATTAACAACTGTAACAAGCAAACTGGAGGGAAGGGCCACACCAAGTGGAGCACAGAATACCTAGATTTGATGCCTTTTTTCTTGGTATTTTATGAATGTAATGAAATCCTTCTGGAAATTGTAAGTGATAATCTCATAACATTAACTTGTACTGCAAGAAATTATTAAGCCTTAGCTAAATAATTGTGCTATGATTGCACTGAGTGCAGCACAAGGACTCCCAGTCCTGGTGCTTGTATTCATTCAGCAGAATAGGCTCAAAATGTATTTCCCCCCTCAAAAAATGCAAATTCAATAATTCTTTCCAAAGCTGGATAAAAGGATCTCAAACCTTGTTTAAAACACCACAGAAGACATTGCGTGCCCTTCCTTTCCTTGTGTAAGTATTGTGCTTTTTCCAGCTCTTAACAATATTATTTCTAGGGTATCATCACTGATTTTAAGGTTGAATTTTTTTAGTGTCTAATTCCAGGTCTTGTTAGCAATGCCAAAATAAATATTAGGGTGTTTGCATGCAATCCTATGGAGTGAATTAGCCCAGACCTGCTACCAAGTATTTTTATTTTACACTAGAACAGCATAGGTGATGAGAATATTACATTCTGTTTGACTAGGAAATGCAAGTCTAGAAGGTGGCACAGTGATATCTTTTCTAAAATTTCATAGCATGTCACTTCACAAGTGCTGGAACTGACACAGCACAGAGGAAGTCAAGTAGAATCTGTCCCCAACAACACAAACACCACAGGGAGGATAGCTATTAGGACAATAAACTGTTGGGATAATACATAAGAAGGCTTCGGTGGGGGAGAGGGGGGGGAACAAACAAGGTCAAAACCTCCAAACAAAAATCTATCAAAAACCAGAGGGTGATATTCAGATAAAAGATGTCTTGGAGTGTAAAATTCCCTGCCCTGTTCATTAGCCAGCACGTTCACAGAGCTGCCTGTGCAGACAGATGCAAATGCTGTGCTCCATCACAGAGAACAGCACGGGGGAAGAGGGAGCAGCTCCACTGCTCTGGTGGGACTGGGAGCTCTGCTTAGCAAAGCCAGAGCTTTTGGTCCTTTTAATAAAATGACAGTAATTTGATAGTAATAAGCATTAGGCTGTCACCCTAACATAGCAGTTTGCAAATAATGTTGACGTTATCTTATGCTTCATGTCAGGATGTGGGTCTGCTTCATCAGCTGATTAATGGGGAAATTGGAGGAAATTCTTTAAATCTGACAAAAGAAACTTGGATTGCACTGGGAATAAATAATAAATTTTGTTTTCACCTGTACCTTTTAAGCCCCGGTAGTGCTTTTTCATCTGCTTTTGTTGTTTGGGTTTTTTTTTTTGTTTGTTTTTTTATTGTTTGGTTTTTTTTTTTTGTTAGGGTTTTTTTTTTTGTTTGTTTGTTTGGGTTTTTTTTTTGTTTTTTTGGGTTTGGTTTTTTTTTTTTGCTTTTTCCTTATTTTGAGCATTTGTGCAAAGCTGTGACAAGTTCTACATAAACGATAATGTTGTCTAAACTACTGGAAGTGCCATTTAAAGAGGTTCTGGAGCTGGTTTTTTTTTAGAAATACACAGTTCTGAAATAGGGGAGTTTTGCTTTTTGTAGTGAGGTGTTTTTTGGGGGGTGGGTTGTTTGGTTGGTTGGTGGGTTGGTTGGTTGGTTGGATTTTGTTGGTTGTTTCTATAGTTTGGTTTTTTGTTAAAGTGCTGTCATCATTAACTTCTGTCTCCCTGCTGTCACAGATTGTTGTTGTTCCTACATAGTAGTGATCTAATACAAATTATGATCAACCTTCCAGAATTCATTTTAGAACTGAGGGAATTATGGACACAGAAATATGCCAATGCCTTGCCAGAGATTCCCTTTGTCATTGCAGCCCACCATTGTGAGCCAGGTAATCTGTCACACCACAGCCCTCCCAAACTACATTTTTCCAAATCTTAAACTTATCTTTGAGGATTTCCTAGAAATGCTTCTGACTCAACTGACCGGCACCAGGAAGATTTGAATTTTGCATTCATTTTATAACTGTGTGTACAATTCAAATACATTTCTTGGCACTGAAGATGAGGGTCAGGAGTAGGCTACTGGACATTTATACAGATGCCAGATAAATTCATCAATTGTCTCCTTTTCAGAAGCCAAAATATCACCATGTAGTATCCCCCTTCAGAGGTGTTTGAGCTTTGTGCTGGAAGCACATCTGGCTTGTGCTGGTTGCTGTGTGTGCTGAGTGTGGAGAATGATGGATATTCCCACCTGTCCATTCTCCCAGATGGCTCACATAAATGGAGTATCCAGCACCAAAGTGCCCATTTCATGGGCTTGACAGGGTTCAGGTTAAATGGACCCCAGGAGACCTCTATTGAAACTTCCTTCTCTAAACAAGGTCAGCTATGGGATCCTGTAACATGGCTCAGTTTGATCCATTTGGGTCTTGAAAAGTTCTAAGGATGAGAAGGCACAATGTGGCTGGGCAGTCTGCTCCACTGTCTGACCATCCTCATAGGGAAAACACCTCTTTCTATTCAGTGTGAGACTCTGATATCCTCCCCCCACACCCCACTGGGAAAAGCCTGGCTCCATCGTCTTGAGGACCTTGCATGGGAGCTGCTGTGAGGTCCCCCAAGGCCACCTCCTCTCCATGCTGAACACTGCCCATCCCTCAGCCTCTCCTCTGGGGCATTCCAGCCCTGATCACCTCAGAGTCCTCCTCAGGACTTGTTCTGGTTTGGTGATATATTTTCTGTATTGATTCTGTATTTAACTCTTAATTAAGTCAGTTGAAATATGAATTAATCACTTAAAGCCCTGTAGACATGGTACCAAGTGCTCAGACCTGTTCTGTGAATGGTGATAACCTGCCCTTTCCATCTCTGAATCTCATGGGCAAGAGGACAGGATTATCTTTCTTTCAGGATGAGAGATTCAAACATATTACCCAAATTGGACAGAGGCGTTTTAGTCATTCAGGGACAGAGTCACTTAGTCCTTTCCCAGCTTTGCTGGACTGGACCTCAAAAATCCATTTGTTTTTGCTGGCATGGGATGACAATGATGATTGAATTTGGAATGAGTGTCAGTAAGTACTCCCAAGAGGCACTTGACACCCTCTACAGGAAAGTCAGCAGCCAGTATTAAAAATCAATTAGCATTTTCACAGCACAACCTTTGCTATACAATGTACAATGACCTTTATAGTTCAGAAAAGAGTCAGTTTAATGTACTTACTATATAATGCCAGGTGGTAATGTCTTCCCTCACTTAGGTGGCTCATGATTAAACTCAATTATCTCAGCTGCCAATTGACCTTTATCCATCTCCCACTATTTAGTGAATGGAAGTTGGTAAAAGCTAACAGGGTAGATACATCATGTTATGACAATGTCTTCTTACAAGTGGGAGTGAGGCATTTCTGATATGCAGTGGTATCAAACAAATTTTGTATTCTTCCAGATAAAGGAGAACTTGCTGAGATGCAACCAGGTTACTTTTGTGTCTTCTGTGTACATTTTGCTTTCCTCTTTCACTGTCATGCTTAGTTGGAGGTTCAGTAGATAAATATTTTCTATTTAACAAGAGTAGGAAGAGACATTTATCATACCCACCCGGTGGTCCAGTAAACAAGTAGGGAATTTACCCTGCTTATTCACCTTTTGAGGCTTTATTCAAAGTGCATCCAGTAGTTGATACTATGCAGAGCCACAGTGCAAGAAATGGCCTTTGAAGTAGTTGTTTATCTCCTTGTTGATGCAATAGCTTCCCATGATCCTGATATTTGCTAGCCCTGGAGGTCTGACAAAAACTGTTCAGAGGTCAATGAACAATGAAGTATCACAGTGCAGTCTCCTCTCATGTGCAACTAGATTACTTCATCTCACCCCATTTTTAAATCCATGCCAGAAGATAGTTGGAATTTCTAGAACACATATAATTTTTCAACCTCTTCAGTTCAACCCGAGGAGGAAATTATCATTTACAACTGCATTTTTATTGGGAAAGTTTGAATTTTACAAGGCTCCAGCATGTACATGGCACATTTGCTATCCTAAGACTTCTTGACAAAGTGTTTCTATTTCTTGTAATTGTTCCTCACATCACTGTGTCCAGGATAGCAGAGTTTGAAATCTGTTTGAAATGAAAGCTGATTTGGGCTCTCCCTGAGGAACAGGCTGTGGTTAACTCTTCACTCCAGTAAAGCAAACACAGCATTTAAAGAGTATTTTTTAAAAATGAAACAGCACAATTTTGTAAATAATTGAGTATTTTGCTTCTTTGGCTCTTCACCATGTTTCCTTTCTATTGAAATACTCTGGAAGCAAGGGAAGGGCAGTTTTATCATGCCCTATTTCTATGGGCTCATCTGTTCTTCATTTGTTGATTTTTACTCTGCTCACAATTTGTCGATGCCTAATATTTTTCCCCTATTTCAATTGTCATCTGGAGCTCTCACTTGGCAAAGCTCTCCTTAAGATGTTTTCATTTCCTCTCCAGGCTCCAAAGATGCCAGCATATGGCCATGAAACACCGTCACTGAATTACTGTCTCTTCTCATGGTAATTAGTTTAGACTTTTGGACTACATCTATCCTGGTTAATTGAATGGCACCAGGGAATGTTCCCAGCAATGGGAATTTGATGGACTGACCTGTTAAATGGCTCCTGCTATGATTTTGGCTCCATCCAGCTGGCACTCTCCCAAATGCATCCTGGACACAGCTGGGGAGTCAGCACTGACCCAGGACCATTCCCAGAAACCAGTTTGGATGCCCACCCTGTTTCCAAGGCTGGGAGAGTTTAACAGTACAGATAGAGGCAAATCTGTGCCAAAGAATGATCCCAGACACATGTAGCATAATTATCTAGCCATATTGTAACCCAAAAGCAGGTTTGGATTACCCCTTTTCCTCTTTATCTGGAAAGAATTACAATTACTGACTTAAAAAAAAAAACCAAAACAAAACAAAAAAAAAAAAAACCACAAAACTATGTGTTCTTTAAACATGCATAACATATATCTTGGGAATCGCTATAATTTTCTGTGACAGCTGAATTGGTGCAGTTCATTCCAGTCACTGATTGTACAAATACATGCACATATTGCATCTGTGTATGGGACCTGCTCCACAGATGAATCAGGACTAACCAGTGAAAGGGCTCCACTGCCCAGGCATTGTTGCAGCAATGAGGATATGTGATGGATAAGAGAATATGGGCATGGAAATTAGGATTTCTTGCTAATCATGGCTGAGTACTGAACTGAAAAACTAGATACTATCCCTCCACACAGTGCAGAGGTCCCAACAAGTGCTCCACGAGAGAGCCAGTAGTTTAGCCCAAGGTGGAAACTTTTATTTATGACACCTCAGAAAAGTGGCCATTGTCTGTATCTGCTGGTTGTAGACAAATTCAGAATGGGCTACAGAGAGGCAACCATGACTCATTGTCTTCTTTAATCAAAAGCTGTGGAGGAAAAAGAGGCAGGAATTATGTCTTTGTGAAACAATCATATATGGCTGAATATAGGTTGATTTTTGGGGTGTTCAAGTAGTTCCTTGGGGATTTTCTAACTAATCACATGGCAGATGTTTTCATGCCAAGACCTTTCCTTCTCTCAGACGACCTTGCCTTCCCGTGATTACAGCTCCACATATCACTTTTTCAGGTGACCACATACTCCCTTGAATAGGGATTTCTTGCAGTGAAAGCTTTCCTGTGGTATGCATCAACCACACATTTATACAGAGGTTGTGGTATTGGCACCAAAACTTGGTGTTGGCTTGGAATGATCTTAACCTGATTGTGAACTATCCCAGTTGCAGTGGCCTGACAGGAAACTTACAGCAAAACATCAGAATTAGAAAGACCCTGCAAATAATTTGCTTTTCATGGAATGTACAGTTTTCTTTTACATCACATGAGGAGAAATTCTTCTATCATTAAAATGGAACAAAAAGAGTTTTTCAATTCAACCTGCTATTAATATTAAAACATTGTAAAATCAACCCTGTGCTCCAGAGATGTACAATTCAATGTCCCCAGAATGTAATATCAAGGATAGCAAGTATTATTGATTAATTTCATTAAACAGGGTACAGTATTCACTTTGGAGAGCCACTCAATACTAGTTATCAAAACGTATGCAGAGGACAGGGAAAGGTTATGAAACTGCTGGAGAACAGAGCTAACAAAGTGAACTCTCGGCTGTGAGTCCTGTGCATGACTTAGTACTGCTAACAGTGTGAGTATGTGCATATTAGAAGCTCTATTGATCATCAGGAGCTACACTTCAAGTCAGAAATAACAAAGGTAGTAAGACAAACACAGAAAATAATAGCCCATTAATCTGGGTAACAGAAGCAAACTGTGAAGTTTGAAAGTCATTGGTAGAACAGTTTTATTCTACTCAGGTAGTAGCTAAAGAGTAGAGGACAAGGAAAAATCCTTCTATGTCTGAGACTGGTACTGCAACAGGTAAAACTGCAAAGCCACATATTTACTTTTTAATACTATTATTATTGTTCCCAGTGTCCTTAACATCTCTACATATATAGGTTTGTTTTCACCAATTGGCAGTAGTTCCCCCTGAAAGCAATTTACTATCTGGAGGGCAAGTATAAGGGTCCTTTCCCTGAAACAAAAACGCTCTAAAACCACAGGCCATTTGATTAATCCTTCTCTGCTTTTACCTCCTTTCCTTTGCATTAGAAACATTTATCAGTAATGGCTACTTACCTCGTCTTGTTCCCACTGATTTTCCCACTACAGCTGCAAGATCTAATGCTTTATGATAATACAAATGAATAATAGCTCTTACATACCAAATAAGAATTTAAGATTAACTTCCACTTTGGTAGAAACCAAACCCCTCCCTTAACAAACAACAAATAAATAAGCAACAAGAAATACCCCTTCCCTAAAAATCTTACTGTCAGTTCTTAATTTTAAAGTTTCACACTTCTGAAACTGCACAGAAAAATCAGACTATCTGGAAACTTTTTTTATACATGATAATTTTAATCTAAACTATAGCAAATTCACTCACTTTACATGGCCATTTCCAGTTATTTGAGGTGACAGGGACAGTGAGGGAAGTGAACTGTGTCACCTGGCTGATGAATGTGTTGGACACCATTCAAGTTTCCTCTTGCCAGCTGAAATGAGGATCCCCTCCTCTCCCCATATGGATGTGGTCAGCCAGCCACCTGCAGCTGGGGGCAGTTACACCACCCAATCACACCAACCTGCACTGACCCTGAAGAATTAGAGTTCCATTTTTTATTGCTAAAGAGGACAGCTAAGGAAAGACGGCCTAGGAAATGGGAATCAGCACACTGAGCTCTGTAACCACCTGTGTCTGACAGGCTTGCAGGTTCATTTAGCTGGTAGAAACACATGATTCACTGGATTACAGTGAGAAGATGGAAACTTGAACCCACCTGAATCCTGTAAAATTACTTTTCCTTATGATGTGGCAGCTTTGTCATCTTTTACTGTGACTTACGGGAGATAACAAACACCCTCTACAGGGAGGCTACTCTAACTCTCCTATTGATTTTTGCCAGTCCTGTGTGCTTGTTTAATAAGAAAAATGTTACTCAAAACTGAGTCTGATAATCTTAAATATGTTATTTACTTTTTGAAAGGTGAGCTGGATTATGATTAATATGGTAAATAGCTCAAATCTAATAGAGTCAATGCTTCTTTATATCTCACAGTGGTCCAGTCCTGGTGCAGAGAAGAAAGTAACAGTCAAGTCTGAATTAAACACTCCCAGCTTTCATGTTTGTGGTTTTGATTTATTTATTGATATCTATGTAGAGGCCTCCATTCAATCAGAGGAGCTAATGTCATCCTGCTACATAGCTGGGGATGAAAAACTCAGCTATCTGCCAGCTACAACTTCCTTTCACACTTCCCCTGGCCTTTTCTGGGGTCAGTCAGCACTGGAACCCCTCCCTTTTGATGATCAGCTGAGAAACCTGGTACATGTTTTCCTGTGAGTGTATCAGACACACCTTTTACAGGGAATACCTGACAGTTCCTGTCTCTTGTTTGCACTGTGAGAGGCACCTCATGGCACCAGCATAGCCCAAGAGGAAGGGCACAGGTGACCCACACCAACCTGTACTGATCCCTGTCCCTCTCTCCATTTCATCTCACTGCCCTTTTTAACTGAAATCACATCCCACCCATGCACCAAGACCCTCAGCAACTCTCTTAGGAGTCACCCTGGGATGGGACCAGGCCCCCCTCAAATACCTCTTTCCCACTGGAAATGGGAGTTGTTTACCATGGGGTTGCAGAAGATTTAGATTCTCCTTAGCAGGGGAGGCAGGATGGATCCCAGCCTCGCAGTCCTGCCCTTCCTTGCTGGCTCTCAGAAGGGTCTCCAAGGCCCCTGTCAGCCATGAACCTGTCATGGGAAACTTTTGTGGTGTCTTTCCTGTGGAATACACAGCAACAGGAGTTCTCCTTGCTATTGATTAGCAACAGCTCAATGTAAAAATGTTTTAGGCAGCAGAGCTTTACTGGAACTGCAGTTGCTCCTGGTGCTGCTGACTCCCAAAGACAGAGCACTGCTCATTACACTCTTCCTGAGCTCATCTTCCTTTCTCTTGAGATCACTGTGTACATTTGTCATGTTGTGCAGGACCCTACAGACACCAGTGCTTGCTTTGATTTTCCTCTTGGCATCCCAGCTGGGCACTGATAAGTTGTTTTGTCCTGCTGAACAACTGCTTTGTTTTGATTTTTTTTTTGCACAGTGATACAATATTTCCCAACATCTTATGTTGAAACTGGAGCTGGGCCTAAATGGATGGAAAAAAGCCCCTGATAGTAAAACTTTCTTGTTAAAATGGAAAAATAAATAAAAATAAAGTATTGCATAAGACTTTCTGAGTTAATTCTCATAATAGAATTTATCTACAATGTGGTGTGGTTTGCAGTTACAATTTTAAACTAGTGGTAACTTTTTACACTGTCAAAATGTAGGAAGTTACCTACCAACTTTACTAAACCATCTGCTCAGAACAGCAAAATTTCTACCATGTTCAAAATAGGACTGGAAAGAAAGTCAGTCTAAAAGACCAATCAGTTTTTTTTTTTTTCCTTGTTGATGCTGGGAGGAAATTCTGATATGTTTTGTGAATTTGTACCAGGAACATTGACTCTTTAGTCAGGATTCATTCTGCATAAGGAAACAAGCACAATTAAGTTAGTAAGACATTAGTGACACTGTGTTGAAGTCATGAAGAAAAATGAAAACCCTGAATGACTCATGACTGCTGGTCAACCTTCCCAGAAAACTGTGGTTAAAAACATCAGCTGCAGGGGTTTTTTTGTGTGCTTCAGTTAGCTCACTTTTCTGCTTTAAAAGGAATAAAATATACATCAGAAAGGAACCAATACAAAAATGATATTGAAGAATATTTTAAGTAGTTGAGTATTGGTTTAGTAAGTGCTGGTGTGAGCAGTGAAACATACATGGTGAAACATCTGCTCTGGCTGTCATGTCAACATAATTGTTGTCATTAAGCGTGTTTCTATGGATGGAGAATCCATACCATGCCCCTTCCATACGGATTATTTGGTGCCTAAATTATAGCTGAAGTTGATGTTCCTTAGGGATGACACTAACTTGGGTCTTCCTTTATGTATTTCATCACAGCATGAAATAATCTAGTAACTTAAATTTAGGTTGCTTCCACCAATAGAAAAATTTCATCCACTTCCCTACTCTGTCTTTTCTTCCTCAATGGCTCTCCCATCTTGCAAGTATTTACCTGTTCACTTTGACCTATCTGCTCCTTTATCTCACATATGTTCAAAGAAAAAAAGGAAAAGAAAAATAAAATATAAACAAACATCAAAAAAGTTATTTTCCTTCTCAATTTCCTCTCCTTGTCCATCTCCTACTCTTATTAAGGTTGTTGCCTAAAATCATAATCTGAAATTATTTGCTACAGATAATCCCATAGTTCTGTTGAACTTTCAGTTCCTTAGCAGTGTTCAAATTTAAGTCTCACTCGTTCCCAAATTAAAGGCTTTTGTAGCCATTCTGACATTCCTGCCCAGATTTTGATCAGATCTTGTTTTCATAAGCAAGGAAGCTGCCTGTCACCCTGCCCTGTATAAACTGACCTTCCCCTTCTCCGTGTAAGTCGCTGCTGTCAGGAATGATCTCCCAGGCTACTGAGCCCACATCATCCCACCATGACGTCCTTCTGTGCTTCCCTCAGGATTCTCCTTTCCTATTACAAGAAAACAAAAACAAAGCACCTATTTGCCTGAACTGAACCAAATGAACTGAACTGAACTATCTCCCCAGCCTCTTTCAATCAGTATCACAATGTCAGCTCCTGCCTCTGCTCCACCCACGATCTGCCAGCTTCCACTAGTTGCCCTATCCCTTAATGCCATCTGTTTCCCATGACAAATGGCAAAATTCATGGCCTCATCCTCCTTAAATACCCTCATAGTCCATCCTCATCATGAGCCCTACAAAGAGTTTAACGCTATGCAGGCAGCCCCTCTGCAACCTGGATTTTTACCTTTGTTTTCTCAGTTTTCCCACTTCTACCCAGGTGTTCAGTTTCAACTTCACTGGAAGCAGTTTTGGGGTAGAGCCTCCATTGGCTGCCTGCTTGGAAAGCAGTCTTGACTTCTCAGTGTGCAAATTTTTTCCCCAAGTGTTTCGAGTCTAACTTGATGTGGTTTTGCAGTTAAATTTTACAATGTTTTGCTGTATGATTTTAATCTCAGAACACTTAGCTTCAAACTGGATAGACTATAAAACTTACAGTCACCCAAAAGACTGTTCTAGATGTGTGACAGAAGCAGCTCCACATTCATGTTTCTCTTGGACTCTTCCTCAAGCTCACTGGTACTTTCCCATAACTCCCACCTTTGTGAGAAACCTCCTTGTCAAGACTCACAAGCCTTTTTCTTTTGACCTTCATTCTTTTTATTATCAGATCCATTCAGCCAGTTCATTTTCTTCTTATCCCTCCCTCATCTGCCTGAATGACTCATCTGTTGTATCCCTTCTGGCATTTAACTTCAGAGTTGTCTGGGCAGGGACTCTGTTGCTGTGATTTAACTTTATAGCATCGGGTCCTAAGGGACTCAAATCCCCAGTGATGATCTTACAGCACTCCTGACTTCCCAGTGATTCTGTCTCCTACAGCAGGCTGCTCAAGAAGTACCTGAAAATGTATTAAAAATATTGCACAGCGACATATCCCAAAATAATCTGATTTTAGGCCAAATCTTTGTTTTTACTGTACACTTGTTGAACAGTTCAAGTTAAGGACAAAGTGTCAGCCTAAATTTACCATCTTTAGTTGTCTCCTGTCACAGTATTCATCTTATTTTAATGCAGCTTTCTTAGACATGCAAAAAATAAAGGTCATTCCCTTCTACGAAAAAGAATTTTTATTTCCTTATTTTTAAGAATGACCTTATTGCTACTGAAGAGACAGAGAGACAGGCAGTTGAGGAGTCTGGAATAGCTTATTCCAGAGTTTATCAAGCATGGTAAGTGTGCTGGTGACAGCGCTCAAGCAAATGCAAAAGGGCAAAGGCAGCTGCACCTGGTGGTTTCTTCAGAGATGTGTCTGAGCTGAGGGTATGTGTGCCTCTGTCTAAGGACCTGCTTGATCATTAACACTGATAAGGCACAGATTGGTAATGCAAGTGCAGATGGAGAAAGCATTGGGTTAGGAGTGATGGATGTTAATGAAGACATAGCTTTGTGTTCTTGATGGTGAGAGGCTTGGACAAGGGCATGGAGATTTTCTCTCAGGAAAGGGCATGAGGGTACAGAAATGGGGGGTTGACTCAACTTACATGTGTGAATTGTCCAGAACAGAGCTCAGAATGGACATACAGCTGTGCTGGTATCCTGACAAGCCAGTGCTGGGAAACCCTTGTTTAGGTGCAATGTTTTTTCAGACTACACCACAAACTGACTGGAAAGTTTGAGGTGATTTATCCCCCATCTTCTGTGTGCTGTTTTCACCAAGGTCCTGTTCTCTACCTTGCACAAGAGATGATGCTGATACACAAGAATTTAGGGGAAGGCTGCTATCTGCCCCTATATCATGAAGGTGGCATTACATTAATTCCAGGAAAGTAAACAAGGAAAGGGGGAGCTGTCACTGGGGAATTGTAAGGCAATCTGGAGTGAAAGCTGCCTCTCACTCCTGCAGGAAGTAGTTCTTCACAAGTGCCAGGAGAATTTAAATAAGAGTGAGACAGTACAGCTAAAATATTTAATACTAGAGAACTTTTAAAATTAAAAATAAGGGAAAAGGTATATTGAAAGAAATGCCATGAAGGCACACAAAAAGACAGCTATTTTTAAACATCCTTAGGAGTATGAGAGACAGTAAGTTTCATATAATGGTATTTTTCAGTGTCAAAACCAAAATGGAATGAAATAACTATGCAATGGCAGGAATTACCTCTTCCATCTTAGGTTTTATTGTTTTTGACAGCCTTTTCTAAATAGCATTTTTTGAGACTATAGTCTTTCCTCCCTCTAAACCAGAGTTAACATATAAAAGTTTGTTCTGCAATTGTTCCTTTAAGCCTCAGCACTGTATCTGTGTGTCCTGGGATGACTGGGTCATTGTGTAATATCTGAACCTTATTGAGACCAAAGTAAACCAAAGGGTGGGTTAGAGAAATTTGCATCAAGGTTTTCATATCCCCAAGGTCACCATCTGTGTGCTTGGTGACAATTTCAATGATTGCACCAGAAATGAATCACTTGCTATTTAATACCTTCATTATTGGCAGGGAAATTTCCTCTTTGTCTTTAGGGATTAACCAGAATAATGGAATTACTATAATAGGATGAATCTTCACAAGACAAAGGAGCTGTTTCCCAAGTTATTACTTTTATGAGTGGAAAATATAAGTAGTAGTAATAATAATAAGACTAACAATAAGATTCCAGTAAATTATACAAGATGCGGCTCCTTTATATAAAGGCTCATATGAACCTTTTCCAAAAAAAAAAAAAAAAAAAAAAACAAACAAACAAACAAAAAAACAAACAAAAAACCAACCAAAAAAAAACACCTAAGGCCCAAACAACCCAAACCCAAACAGAAGTATAGGAAAAAACCAAATGTATTTCACACTAATTATTCTGCAATCAAGTGATATAGCCTGCTGAACTGAAGCCTGGAAAAGTCAGTGTATTATGAAAAGTGACACAATCCATAAAAACAAGTGTCACAATCAAATTTCTCTGCTCTGGTCATAAGCACATTCAAATTTGTTCTACAAGATACAGTAGAGGAGGTCCTGAAAAGCAGAACTGCCTTCCAATTTCCATGGCATTGAACCCAGCAGACTGACGATTTAAACAAGCTATCTAGATTTCCAACTAGGTATGCTTTCAGAATGTAAATGCACTGGAAATTTTTTTATTCATGTTACACTGAATTTATCTCAACATGAAGACACTTTGCAATGTCCTTTTCTCAGGATTGGTGCTGAAATGTCCTTCTTGCTAATGCTTTGCATAAAAAAGGGATATTCTACAAAACGTGAAGTTGGCTCTCCTAGCAGGTAAAAGAATCAGCCCTGATGGAGGATAAAGTTATAAAGGATACAACACTGGAAATATCAATTATGTATTTTGCTTTATGTGTGTGAAAAGGAGTGGAAGAAGCTATTTTAAATTACTTAATTAAACATAAAGAAAATGTTCAGGCTGGCAGCAACTGTAAGGCAAGGATGTCATGTATGGGATTGCGTACTAATCTCAGTTCCTGCCCATACTTCATTTTGAGAACTATTGCCTTATAATGGCTAAGAAGATCATAGAATCACAGAATGGTTTGGGTTGGAAGGGACCTTAAGGCATCACCAAGTTCCAAGCCCCTTGCCATGGGCAAGGACCTTCCACTAGAGCAGATTGCTGATAGATAGTATCTTGTTATTGGAGAAAGATTGCGATGGAAAAATATGCTAAAATTACAGCAACAGTAATAATACTGCTCTTTTTTTGCCTCATCTTACCCTTACCTGCCCTCCTGCGGTACTTGTTTAAGAAAAGGAGTCACATCAATCAACATAATAAAAGTGCTGCAAATCCCAACCTGGACAGTCCTACATCAGTTTAAATCAAACTTATTTCACATTAAGGCAGCTAGGAATAGTATCTAGTGAGATGCTAAAGCTGCTGTTTTGCATTCCACAGACAGCTCAACAGGAGTTTGCACAGACTCAGCACAATCAGGTGAGGAGTGCTGCCAGACCTGTGCAGGGACTCCCATCTCAGTGGTGTGGGACAGCAGTGCCTGTTGGCTACAGACTGGGGCCATTTTACCTGAGAGCTGTAATTCAGTCTGTGAAATCTCTGTAACTGTTACGGGGCTGAATAAACAAACAAATTACACAGCACCCCCTGGTTTAGTCCAACCCACTATATACTGTATAGAAATGGACCTGATAGGGCAGTAATTGGAAATTAAGAAATGACCATGTATGAACTGCCACTCGTCTGGCAACACCCACAACAAAATGTTGCCTGTGTGCCCAAGCTGGTTCACGCTGCCCCCAGGTTTTGGATTGAGGAGACAACATAGGTCAGTCACCTAAGATCTGATATCCTGAAATTTGAGAAGCTTTACTGCTTCTCAAGGGGAAAAATAAGAATTGAAAATTATCTGTGACAGGGTATTGATCCCTGACTCTGGAGCTGTGGAAACCCTGGAAAGCCTGAGAGCACGGTGGTCTATCAGACAGGGAGTTTTGGCTCTTGAGGATCCATGATGCAGCTCCATGCTCAGATCTTGTCATATCTGGCAGATGAACTGTCAGGAAGCTGGGAATTATCAGAAAATTTGGTAAGATGGTGGACAAAGAATTGGGCTGAAAGGTTAGAATTAGACAAACCTGTAGGGTACCTATGAGAAACCTGGAAAATTAGCAAGTTCCTCAAATTACAAAATTTTTGATAATTCCTAAATTCTGATGAGACAGAAAACTTCAGCCTTGCTTTGCTTACATTCTTTTTAATTTATACTTCTACAGTGAAGAAAAAAAAAAAAAAAGAATTCTTCTCCTTTTGTCCAGCCATTGCCAAAGAAATAATATTAAATACCATTATTGCTCAGATTGGTGTCCTTGGTGTTAATGGAATAAAGCATCCATTGTCTTTAATGGAAGGAAGTTCGGACTCATCTGCCATTTTCCAATTTCTGTTCACTGATGTATCACCCACAGGAATTGCTAAAATGTTGCTAAGAGGTAGATTAGCAGAAGGGAAATGGAGATGAGATCCCATATGGGTGAGCTTGACTCACCAGAATACATAATCAAGTGTTTATCTTCTTTTGCTGGCTACAGAGCTATTCCTACGTCTTTAAAAGGTTCATCTAGGTCCTGATTAATCAAGGTAATCAAGGAAGATAAATCAATTAATCTATCAGATTTTTGTCGATGGTGATATTAATAGAAAAGAGGAATTGAAGTCATGAGTTTTACCAACATAATTATAATATGGCCTTAGATGTGTTTCAAACATCCTAGCCCTAAAAAGACACAAGAAATACCAATACTTCTTGTTATGTACAAACTCTGAATAGAGAAGTTTTGCTCTTCCCCCTAGAGACAATTATGGCTCTTTCTTGATCATGAAATTTTATGGCTTTAGTACTTTTGTTCCCCTTTGCTTTTGCATGCAGATCACAGCCAAACCTCAAGGGCATGTAGGCAGATCAAATACAAACAGTAGGGTTCCTTTTCCTTTAATGATAGGACAATATTTACATATGCAATATCATAATAGAGGATATGATATCAGAGTGCTCAATTCTTCACACCTGACTTTGAAGAAAAGAAGGGATGCATGCAGAAGTTGGTGGTATTTTTTACAGCTTTATAGACACTCTGCAGGAGGCCCCACCTCTGCTGTTAGCTATGTTCAACTTTGATGATTCTCCACATTCTCCATGTACAAGATTAATTAGTTATCCCACAGAAGGTCCCTGTTTTCTTCAATTTGGTAATACATCCATCTGCCAATGCAGACTTTCACTGAAATCCTCTGCATCTGTGAACTGTCCATTTTCAAATAACCTTTTTAACTGTGGATTATCACTTTGTTTTTACTTCAGACAGATTAGGATCTGATATCTTCCTTTTACTTCAGATACAGATTAAGACATTATATTTTTTTTTAATCAAGTGTGGCTAGTATAACCTAAAGACACTTTTTTCATCACATTTATGTTCTTTAAATTTAATTATGAGATTTACCAGCATTCCTAGAAATCCAAGTTACTCAGTTATAGTAACAGAATATGTTTGTATGCATATATGTATGCATATATGTATGTGTATATGTAACGACTGCTATATAATTGCAACAATATTGTTGGTATTTATCAAACTTGTTTAATGAAATTTGCTCACATATCTTTAGGCTTCAAGCTGGCATGAGTCAAAGTGATCACCTTAGCCCTTCCTTTTGTCTGGAGAAAAGCTCTCGGGTAGAATTTGCTGTGCTGCCTCAGCTCCCCCTGCGCGGGAGAGCCCGAGGAGGCTGAGGGGCTGCTGATGGAGGCTCTGCTCAGTGGTACCCGGCCCTCCATCTGCTCCAGGTTGTTGCTAAGGAACGTCTGCTGCAAATAACAGCAGCACCTTCCCCCACCTGCTCCCACGCCAGCTCCAAGGGCTCCGCTCTCTCTCCTTGACTCCACAGGCCAGGAAGCACCAGATGCTGCAGGATTGCGTGGAAGTTTTTCTCTCACTTTCCCCCCCTCCCCAGTCACTCCTTAAATCCTCCAGAACTGAAGCACCTGCTGCCAGCCCCAGAGGAAGCTGCCCAGCCTGCTCCCTCCCAGCCGTGCCAGTGCCAGTCCTTACTGAGCTTTTCCCTCAGGCTCCCTTCCTCACCCACTTTTCCATGGTGTGGTGAAGCACGTCACGATTCAGGCCTTCAGACCCAAATGCTTTGTGCACAGATTTGCAGAGGAAAGTTGAGAATTCATGCAGCAAGTTCCCTCCTCTCCACAAATGCATGAACTAGTCCCGTACAAGAGCTGTGACTTGGATCTCATAATTCATGTGTGCTTGGAGGGAAATGAGAAAGCATGTCTCTGACTATCCTCATACTTTAATGATTACTCTGCTTGAATTAATTATACCCTTTTTGGTATTTTTTGAAAGGTCTGTGGCTGATGATGTGAGATATGATTTTATAAGAACAGAAGAGCCGACCTCTCATGATTATGAAGTGATATACAGTTGAGCAAATATTCTTTATCTCTACTGAGTGCTAAGAAAAAGTTCATAGGCAGAGCACCCTACTATGAATAATCTTCTTATTTCTAATGCCACCCAGCCATGCAGACTTAAAGATAAGTACAGATGAACTAAGAGAGGCTGAAGTTATTAAATGTAATGGAAATGGACTAAATTTGGCGAATCAAAATTTTGGATTAACTTTTTCCTTTAATACGCTTAAATTGCCACCACAGCAGTTCCATTTTGCTCATCAAATTAGTAAAGTGGAAGATGAAGTGATGCAAGTTCCGATCTATCAAGAAATCACAGCCTCTGAGAAGAAACAACTGAAATATGGAAATGGCTGTTGCAAAGCCAGGTCTTGTGAAATGGAGACTTTTGTTCTTTAGAAATTATTCTAAAAGGAAGTTTGTACTTCCAGCAGAGCAGTATTACCCATCATAATTTGACATTTCTTTTAGCTTCAGGTCCTCCAAGCCATTTTATTCATAACTTTGGGCTGTGCAAAAAGGAGCATCCAACAGCTGGGAGAGGCAGAGGTTTGGAGAGAGCATGATCTAGGTCAAAGATGTTATATGAAACTTCCCACAGCTGCTGATGTTTAATGCAGCCCACTGCATGGGTGGAACTGCTTTCCTGGAGGGAGTGGGAAGGCTGGAAAGCTTCTTCTGAGGAATTCTGGGAAACCTATGGACAACATGGACTTTGTCTGCAAGGATGGACTTGGGAGAGCCTGCCAGGTCTCTGCTTGCCCCCCTGGCCAGGGCTGGGGGGCTGCAGCTCTCTCCTGGAGCTGCTGATAGCCAGGATTGTGTCCAGAGATTCACAGCGCATGGGCAGCGCCACATGTGCTGAGTGAGGGGAAATATGGGACATCCATGGCTAGGATGAATGACTCCCTCCTGATCTCCCCCTGTCTGTGACACATGTGCTTGTGAAAATCCTTTGCCTTTTTTAAATACAGTTTTTAGTACCTCAGCAGTAACAGAAGAAACTAAAGCAAACCACACAAAATATAACCTGTTTCCAACCAGGCATGAACTGATAACATGCAAATTGCAGCACTTCAAAATCAAATCATCTTCATGAGAGAGACGCCACTAGAGGAATCACAAAGGTTTTGGGCTTTTTTTCTTTCATTCCCATTTAATTTCCTTTAATTTTCAGTAATATCTCTGTAAAAAATCCCAAATTAATGTGAGAGTGTAAATTTAAATTATTATTGAAATCAGCAAAATTATCTGAAAGCTTTGGCGTTACATAAAAAAAAAAAAAAGTTTCTCTATTTAAAATCAATTTGGTCTCATCTGTGCTGTCCAGAGTTATGATTCCATGAAAAATAAAGTGTGTGAGTAGCTTGCCTCTGGTTACTATCCTCATGAGTCAGATGTCCTCATCTTAAAGCAGTTTTGGGAGCTATAAACACTGTGGTTCTTCCCTTAATTGACTCAATGGGAGTTCTGCTAGTAATTTCAGTGGGAAATGGTTTTTCTAATGAAATTTTTCATTTTTTTAGGGCCTTTCCAAGTCTGCATGAGGATCCATTTCATCTTGGGAGTAGGTTGAGCCCAGCTTTAGACTAGACAGGAGTAACAAGTCACTTCTGTAAGCATATCCCTCACGAAAGCTGGTAATGTGTAGAGCATCTCAGTTTAGCTACCAAAAAAAAAAAAAAGAGAAACAACCAAAGGGAAGCATCTCAGCCAAAAATTACTTCATGGGGACACCCCCACCTGCCCCCAAGGGGCTGAGACATAGATCAGGGCTCTGGAGAATACTGTGAAGGGACCTCCAAGCAGGTTTGTGAGGGTCATGTTTGCATCCAGGGCAAGACAGCAGCATTTGTGGTGCTGAACCAAAGCAATTTTCCTTTCTTGATCTCTGCCCTATGCCATGAGGATGCATTGTAGTCAGAGCAGCTTTCAAATCTCTGTCCTTCACCCTGTTGCTTTGGGAAGATCTGTGCTTTCTTAGTCACTGGGGAGATGATTTTCCTTCTTTCCTGTTTTGCTTATTATAGCTTCTGTTTGATGTTATCCAAGGATGAGGAATTGACGTATTTGAGTTGATTATAAATTTTTTATTGAATTCCACTTTTTTTTTTCTTTAGGATACATTGATTATTGATATGGGATAAAGACTTGTCTATTTACCCATTTGTTCATCAATTAAATTTTCAGGTGCCCAGAGATATTTGTGTCCAAGGAAAAAAGATAATCCCAACTACAGTCACAAGGAAATGTGAAAACTGCAGCTAAAATATCAGTATGGGATGGTGAGGATTATTTGACTGTTCCAGCTCACACTCCACAACAAACCAGGGCTCTGGTTTTTGTTTCTAGTTGCTCTGATCCCTCTTCCTCTGTTGCAAAAATACAAAACAATTTTGTGTTAAAGCTGCTAGCTCCTTATTCCCTATCCCTAACTAAATCCCCCTAATATTCATGGTAAGGAACTGATTATAGGGTGTGCTGTTGGCTGGTGGTTTTTTCCCCCTTTTTACCATCTGTCTGCTGTGAATTCATCTGAAATCCCTGGCTTCACCAGCTAAAATGTTCTCAGCAATGCAATTTTTTTCCTCTTCTAATTATCCTTTTAATTTTCTTCTGCTCAACTCCCACACCTCCTCCCCCTTACCAGATTGTTTATATTTTTCCAAAGAGCTTCTGAGAATTGCTTATCCTGCTCTTTTCACCCTTTACCTACCCCTTATTCCAGAAATTACTCTCTTGTATGCTCCCTTGCTGTGATCTTGCAGGAGTGAATGTGGATTACAACCTTCACAACTGTTTCTGACAAATTGCCCCATGGAGAAGTAATCTGTGATATTAAGAGTATTTTCCTGTTACTCAGACCTCTCTCTTCTGCATTAGCAAGTGGGACAGATTCCAGTAATTATGAAGGGATATGGTACAAATGAATAGTACTTTATCTGTGGAGAGAGATCCTTCATCCAATGACATCACCAAGCTCCACAAGAAGCTGGTAACTGAGAATTGACTCAAAACATGGCTGTAAAGTAATATTTGAGTGGCTGGAAAAGTGCAGCCTGGAAAGAAAACATGGGCCTGGTCCTGGGAATAGTATAGGCATGGAAGATTTAGGAATTAAACTATCTGTCATCTTCCCAGCCTGGGGGCTTGATCTGGGCATGGATGCAGACAACAAGCACAAGGAATAAGTGAGAATAAGGAGTCTGACTCTGAAATCTCATTCCTGTGACTTGATTTTAGGTGTTATTCAAGACTGGTGACATCTGAACTCTCCTGCCTCTTCAAATTTCCTCAGCCTCAGCAGAGCCCTCTCTTTAGCCCCTACCTCTTGTCTGAATCTAATCAGGGAGCAGGAAGGAGGTAGCATGAGGCTGGTGTCTCCTGAGGAGCTCCATGCAGCTTTTAGATATTCCCTAACATGCAGTGACAGAACTGGGTTCCCCAAGAAGCTGTTACTGGTGGTTTTATGTAATAGTCAACTCCATAAACATTTGTAGATATCTATAAAAAGCCTTTGCTGTAGTGTCTGCATATGAACTGCTGTGCACTTCATGTAACATATTCAGAACACAGTACATGTGAGGCATTCATAACAAATACACTGTCCGTTGTACAAAAATAACCATATTAATATAATTATGTGTTTTATATAATACTGTTGTGGTTTAACCTCAGCAGGCAACTAGGTAGCACACAACCACTCACTCCAGTCCTCCCCTGCTCCCTGTGGGATGGGAAAGAGAAACAGAAGAGTAAAAGTGAGAAAAGTCGTGGGTTGAGATAAGGACACATTAATAAGTAAAGTAAGAGCCATGCACACAAGCAAAGCAGAACAAGGAATTCATTCACCACTTCTCACTCAAGTTCAGGCAGTTGTTCGGCAGTGCCCAGGGAAGCAGCTCTCCATCACTCATACCAGTTACTTGGGAAAACAAACACCATCACTCCAAATTGCTCAAGCTCACTGAGTCCAACCATTAACCCAGGACTGCCAAGTCCATCACTGAACTTTGTCCCCAGGTACCACATATACAGTGATTCCACCACTCCCCTGGGCCTTTCAAAAACAATGGCAAGGGTCTTGGCAATAGCATCAGCCACCTCCCAACACCCTAATTAGTGTATCCTGTGATCCCATGGAATTGAAGGTGTTCAGTTGGTTTAGGTGTTTCCTAACCACATCTTCCTCTGGAGAGGTCAATGTTGCCTTCCCACAAAATCTGCTGGTGGGATCAGAGGTCTTGGAGGCCAGAGAACAGACCTTTTGAGTGAACTTTGCAGAGTAGAAATGAAACTTTTCTTTTCAAGTCCATCCAACTCACATCCAAATATTTCATTCTAACAAACACTCAGACTATTGCAGTTCAGAGATATTTCATAGAAGCACAGAATCACTAAGGTTGGAAAAAACCTCTAAGATCATTGAGTCCAGTCATCAACCCAGCACCACCACCATGTTCACCACTAAACCACATCCTCACGGACCAAACCCACAAGTTGCTTGCACACATCTAGGGGTGGAGATTCCATTGCATCCAGGATAGTTTGTTCCAGTTCTTAACAAGCTGTTCCTGAAGAAATTTTTTTCCTAATGTCTAAGCTAAAACTTGAGCTAAAAACCCTGGGAAAACTTTAGGCCATTTCTTTTCATCCTGTCACTTGTTATCTGGGAAAAGAGACCGACACCCATATCACCCCAACCTCCTTTCAGGCTTGACATCGAATTATGTCTATCTAAGCTGCTATGGTGAATCTCAAAAAGATAGTCCAGAGCTTTTCACTCTTCCTCAGGTTGGTGTCCTCACCTCTATTCACTTTCCCTTGAGGCACCATGGTTCCCTTGATAGCTGAGCTGTCCCCATGATTCAGTGTCTTTTTTTTTTTTTGAACAGTAAGTTTTACTGTTTGAGAACCAGAAAGGACATAACTTTTTCAGGCAGTTTTCCTTCATCAAAAACCAAACAAATCAATACAATCAGACCAACTCTCACTGGTGATATTTTCACTGTGTATTATGTTCAAGCTCAGGGACGCTCTTGGAGGTTAAATTCACTTCTGTGAGAATAGAGCAGTGCAATGGAGACCTTGTTCTTGGTCAGCCAGTTGGAGACAAGAGGCCACAGGAATTTTTGCAGCTGACAGGGGACAGACTGGCTTGAGCAGAAGAATGGAGGACAAGAAGGAAGCCCCATACCTGGACTTATATGAACAAAGAAATGCAGCTGAGGGGAAGAGATAGGCAAGATACAAGACACCAGCTCACAGTAATGCAGATTTTATTATAGTACAGCTACTGACCCTGAATCCTCCTGCCAGACAGGGATGCTGCAGTATTGACTGTGCAGTCAGGTTTGCAGCAGAGTAAGGACCCTGACTGCACAGCTGATCAAATGAGCCATCAATCTAGTGACTCACTTTGTGTACTTAAACCTCCTGCTCAAAGTCAGGTTATAATTCATACAGCTGAACACATCCCAGAGCAGCTGCCTTAAACTTAAGGCAAGAGATGCTAAAGGAGGTAAAACAGCTGAAAAATTAAATTGACAGTTACTAATAATAAACATGAGGACTCCTTCTCCTGTCCTCTTTCAAATGGTATCTCATAAAATCATAGAAATGCAGTTTTTTAACTCATTGTGGATTACCTTTATAGCAATGCAAGGAGGAACATTAGAAGATTACTGGAGGAGGATATTGCTGACCATGCAGAGCAGGCAATGAACATGGTTTTAAAAGAGACAGGACAGGTGTGAAAGAGAGGGATTGTTTCCTTGTGTGACTCTGCACCAACTAAAAGCACTGGGGCTGGCTGGATCCAAGCTGGATCTCTTTTTTTTTTTGCCTATAAACAAATTTCTAATGCTACGTGAGGTGGCTTGAGGTGTCTGAACAAGGAAGTCTGAAGTGAGACAGTACTGACAGTCTTCAAGACCAGATGCTAAAAGCCAGATTGTGAGATCTCAAATGGCACTGTCATGATCAGACATAGTACACATCTATAGCAAAGATCACTCAAGTTAGCTCAGGTGAGTCCTTCCCCTTTCATAATCTGTGACTAGCAGTGGGGAAACCTTTGATGCAACACTACTCTTGTGCACAGAGCATCTGCTAGTACATTAGTTGAGACAAATTTCATTTAATGGAATAGGGAAGGAAATTACAGTAGTGTTGCAATTTAGATTCTGGAGTGTGATTCACGTCTGAGGCACAGGCTTTGCATGTAAGTCATTGCAGTGTTTATGTGCTCACCTCCTGTGCACAAAATGAGCATAACTGCATTTTCCTATTTTATAAAAGTGACCTGAAGTACAATGTGTTAATCAGGAGGAGAAGCTCTGACACCTAAATAGAAGGCATTGCCATAGACATGGGGCTGATGTGCAGTAATAGCTGTTTTTGTCAAGTCAGCTGTGTTAGGGTCTTAAATGGAATCCAGTTATTATGAATAACACCTTAACTAGTATTCAGACAGCTCCCTAATATTGCATTCAGTAGGAACAAGGAAATAATGGCTTTCCGGAAAGAGCTTTTTGCTTTCTTAAAAGACGAAAGGCTTAAGAGTTTTCTCCAGATATCCTTGTTTTCCAAGTTGCAAATCCTGTTTTGGTGGATCTGATGTGCTAAAGCACCTTAAAAAGTATGATAGGCCTCTGCAAAGGTGGCATAAGCTACTTGTTAGCAGCTCTTTAGACACCCACTTGCAGATTGGGCTAGTGGAAGAATGTCCCAAAAGTGAGCATAAGGGAATAAATATCAGAATGTTGGCTTTAATTGTTGTACTTATATAGATTTTAAGTCATATTGACAAAAGTAGTTTATCTGCTGACATCATTGCAATGAATGGTACGGAACTGAAGTGTCAGAGAGTAAATCAGACCCCATAAAATGGTCCTAACTGCTGCCCCTAGGAATATGTATCTTTGTGTCTTTCTAAAGCTAAAGCTACTGTAGAAGCTGATGAAGCAGATGTTTATAATTGGACCAATGTTCAAAATTTTGTTCAGTACTTGGGGACTTCTCCTCTGATGTAGTCCAGGGATATTCAGGGATGCCTTTGTTACTTCCTCAGAAGTCTCCTTTCCTCAAGGGATTTCTCTCTGCTACAGAGTCTGTGAAGGGGAAGGCTTAGAATTGACTCAGTCTTTAAGATCCCATGCCATGGAATCACAGAACCATTTGGTTGGAAAAACCCCCTAAAATCCAAGCCCACCACTAAACCATGTCCCTCAGTGACACATCCTCACATCTTTTAGATATCCCCAGGGATGGTGACTCCACCACTGATATGGGCAGCCTCTTTCAATGCTTGACAACACTTTCAGTGAAGAAAATTTCCTAATATCCAATAAAAACATTTTGAACCTGTTTCCTCTTGCTTTTGGAAGATGAAGAATTGTCTTGAACATTGTTTTGGTTCCCTGTTCAGTCCCAGACTTTCTTTGTGTTCCATGAGGACAGCAGACCATTAGGACCAGGAGCTGGAAGACTGCACTTCACATATGGCTTCTCCCTTGTCTGGCCCTGCTACTGTGCAGCACCCCAAAACTTCCTGTGTGACCTCACTGATACCCTTTCCAAGCTGTGCTGTAACTCCTGCTGCCCGTATTCCTATGGTAGCATGGGCAAAATGTATAAATAAACACAAAGGAAGGAGAGAAAAAGCCATTTGCTCCCCTGGGGACTTTTATTCAAGGGAAAACAAGGCAAAGATTTTGGTTGCTCACCTTGCCTCATATTTTGCTCCCATACAAGAAAGGTGTAATATATCAGGACTGCATGTCTATTTAAAGTGTTGGCAGCTATTGCTTCTAAAATAAAGTTGGCTTTTAAGTATTGGGGGTCATATCAAATCCTATCATTATGTCAACACCAAATTGCCAACTGTCATGAAATACTGAAACCTGGCAAAAAGAAGAGAACCTATCAAAATTGTCTCTTAATAAAATCAGTAGAGAAAATAAAATGAATGTCAGTAAAGCCTTTAAGATTGTTTCAGAGAACAAGAGAATTTTTTTCCTCTTAATCTGGTCTTAGCTCCTAAACTCACTTCATATTTTAATAGGTAATTTGGACTTTTTTGGCTTTTTAATAGTGTGTACAATAGATTCAGCACAAACAAACAAAAAGTTATTTAGTGCTCTATTGTAAAGACATGTGGGAATCCAAAATTGCTTTAAGAACATAATTTCCTGATATGGAAAAGCATTTTTAATGTGCTATCTGTATTTATTGTGCTTTTATAGTATGAAGTTTTGTTAATAAAAAAGTTGGGAGAATGAAAAACAAAATGCAATTTTTTTCCCCCTAGTTTTGTTGCTGATGTTTGATTCTCTAGGTCAGAATCTTCTTTCTTGCTTCTGTAAGTTGATCAGCAAAACTCAGTGGAGATGCACAGGTATAAAGCCAGTGCAAATATTTTCTGTGCTATGCTGTGTGGTGATCCTGCCTCTCACCTCCTTTTCTTATAAAATCCCATGGTTCTGATGGAAAATCTAAAAGCTGTTTAGCAATAATTGTATTTTGCTTTTGCATCGTGCTTTTCTTAAGATTCTTTCTGTGACAGCCTCCATTTCATGACAGGACAGATCTCATAGGAAGACCAAGGGATATTTTCAGACATGCTTAGAGGAACTGAGAGCAAAATGTCTATGGAAAGTGCACTAGCCATTCGTCTCTTGTTATTAAGAATTGAAGATCATTTTTGGAAGGTATTTTTTTCTCCCAAATTTGAGTTCCAAGAAGCCTTTTCCTCATCAGATGGGAAAAGGGGAAATCTTTTATGGCTGTCAAAATCAAGCAGCAGCATTCCTAGAATGCTTTAAGGATGCAATTCAAATTTCAAGCCAGGTGAAGTATGGAAGCCTATGTCCCTGCTAACAAACTGGCCATGGTGAGAGCTGGCACACTGCAGATTGTCCATGTGGGGCTGAATTCTCTTCCCCAAAACATGAATCTGCATCCAAACTGCTTCTTGGTTCACGCTGCTCCCTGGTCCAGCCTGACCATTTTCTGTGAAAGTGGAGAATGCAGGAAAATAGAAGTTTGTGTTTCAAACAACACTGGGGCCCCAGTCCTGTGCTGTTCTGGTCCTGTTTATTTCATTAATCAGGATGTAGCCAAAGAGACAGATTGGGAATTAAAAGCACAGACAGGGATCAGATGATTAGAATTTTATCTACTAAAATGTCAAAAAGCCTACTGAGCACTGACCAGGCACCTTGTGCATAAATCAGCAGTGAAAACCTAGGAACCATTTTCAGCTAGTGGAGAATTTTTACTTTCAGTCCCAGGAAAAGACCCTGTTAGATGATGAGGATATATTGGGTAAAAAAGAAAAGTTCAGTGCTTGTGTGTTCAGTTCTCCTTCATCATGAGGAGCACTGAAGCATATAAGAACAGGGTAATGCAAGATCTAGAGCAAACATAGATGCTCTGGTCCAGCTATGTTGTAGTAATCTGGATCTCAGATCAAAGCCAGACCTGCTGTAAATTCTTTGAGCTACCACAACTCTGTTGCTCACACAGCAAAATAGAAAATGAAAGAAGACAGAATAATGAAACTGTAGAATAACAAAATGGTTTGAGTTGGAAAGGATCTTACAGATCATCCAGTTCCAACCCCCTTCCATGAGCAGGGACACCTTCCACTAGACCAGGTTGCTCAGAGCCCCATTCAGCCTGGCCTTGGAAACTTCCAGGGATGGGAAATCCACAGTCTGTCTGGGAAACATGCTCAGAGGCATACAAGAATTTATTCAAGGTCTAATCCCAAGTCACTAGCAGAGTAGAAAAAATAATTCTGATCTCCTGTTTCCAGATGATCACATTGCTAGCTGACTTTATTCATAGCATGCAATAGCATGCTGTTAGAGGCAGATCAAATCTCAGTGGGAAAAAAAAAGCCTCTGAAAGAACCATTTTTTATTCCTTGTCCAGGCAGGGGCCAAGCTACTACAACTTGGAAAGAAAAAGCTTAAAATAATCCCCAAATAGTGTTTTCAGAAATCCCCATACTTCTACCTGTGGCACATAAAGATTACAGATGTGTCTCCTGGAGAAACTGAAATTTGGCTTATAGTTAACCAATCAGTCTACTGCAGCTCTACTGCAGGTCAGTTTTACTCTTTTTTTTTTTTTTTTTTTTTTTTTTTAGACCTACATTGTGCTGGCTTACATCTAAGTTGAAGCAACTTAGTCTAAGAAATATGTGGGTTTTGTTCTCTAAGTCTGATTCCACCTGGCTGTGTAACTATAGATTTCCTGTGTATATGCTGTCTTGGTTTTCAAAAAACATTGTCTTGTGCTGACAATAAAGCCATATCAGAAGGTGAGCTCACAAATAACCTCAGGTGGGATATTCTTGATTCATCTTGTATACAGACCTAAAAAATCTTTTCAAAGTCAATGTACTTTCCTGTCAGTTGCAGCATTCCCCTTACCCCTAGTTCCCAACCTCAGTGTCCTAATTTCCTCCTTGACTGATTGCATGAGTCTTTTTTCCTTCTGCTGCTATTGTTGCTGTCATTGTTACCCTTGTTACTTGGGGAAGTGTTCTGCAGCTCTGTTAAGCATCCTGAAGCCAAAGAAAAATGTGTTAGGAAGTCACAAGTATGGGAAGGGATTCAGTGGGGACATCTGCTGACAATCCTGTTAGGTCAGCAGCCCATGGCATTGACAGCCTGATAGTCCTAAGACCTAAAAAGCTGCAATACTGGAAAGCTGACAACTTCTGCTGGCAGAAATCTGAGGATCACTTGTCCTAGCAAATGCAGGCACAGCTCCTGAGCAGTCAGGGTGAAAGCTGGGCCTGGAAGGCTCTGTGTACCTTCTCCTGCTGCTGTGGAAGATGCAAATTGAAAAGGATCAGACTGCAGAAGGGATTTTTTTTTTTTTTTTTCTTCTGAGCCCCCATATCTGTGTCTGGCACTGGGCTCCCCTTTGCAAGAAAGACTGCAAAGTGCAGGAGATCAGCAAAGCCCCACAGAGATGGCTGGGGCTGGAGCATTTGCCTGGTGAGCAGAGGCTGAGAGGGCCCAGAGAACCTGTGACATCTCACCTTGGTCAATTAAAAAATCAAATGGATGAGGTGCTGATCAACCTGATTTTAGCTGGCCTTTCTTTGAGAAACGCAGTGAAACAGGTGGCCATCAGAGTTCATTTCCAGCCTTGATTATCCTGTATTTCTGTTCACAATGAGAAATTGTTGTTCCAGAGTTCTAATAAAAAGTCTGGCCACTGATGTGATTTATGTTTTTGGACAAAGTTAGAAAAGAAAAAAAAGGGCTAGGAAAGATTTAATGGTCAAAGCTACTGATCAGTTTATGGAAGCCATTAACCAACAAGTGTTCTGTGGACAGCAAAAGGAAACAAAAAGTTGTCAAGTGTAAGCAAAAATACAATATAATTAATTCTTTTGGAAAAATAGAAGAATTTAGGGGACTCAAAATAGAAAATGTTGATGAATAAATAAGTTAATTGAAGACTTTTGATTCCAAAATAATCAGAGTAAGGTTTAGTTGGTTTTTGTTTGGTTGTTTTTTTTTTTTGTTTTTTTTTTTTTTGGCAACTCAAAATGTGAACTTGTAACTTAGAATTCAGTTTTTCAGTCTTCAGAGAGAAGGCTCCAGTTTCATTTTTTCCATCTGCTTCTAATATATAAATTAGGAAAAACCTGTATATACTGAGAGGTAGAAGAAAAATCTCTTGATGTCACATCATGTGACCACAGAGAGTTTGTCAGAATCTCTGAGCAAGGAGCACCAAAAACTTCTAGGGTTGTACTTTGTGAACCAATAGAGCAAGACTTCACTCACCTGGCAGAGTCATGGCCTTCCCTATTGCCCAGGTAAAGTTGCCTCTTTGTTCCACTATTGATTGCAACCATTTTTTATCTTCTGAATCTCCAGCCTTAGAGCTGTCAGGTTTATCCTCTGCCAGAAGGTCACCTTCAAAGCAAGTACAGCAATTTTTTGTGTAAAATACATATTAGGTAAGAAACCAGCATCCCTTTTCACCATCTTCTCTTCCTCCCACCACCATTTATTCTTATCCAAACATTTTGATTTAATCTGCATGTGTGGCTGATGGAATAATTCTTAGATTGAAGCTGGACACTTTTTGTTTACATATTATTATCCTCCCTCCGTTAAGCTGAGGACAATCAGACTCTATTTATGCTGCCTCTGAACTTTTCCCTTTCAGTTCTTACAGAAATAGACTTCTGATCCCTGCATGGCAATTGAGGTAGTTTAGATTTCAGAATGGACTGCTCCCAGAAGAGTGCTAAAAAACCCTCAGGGTCCAGCTGTTTGTGACATCCATCACTTGTTCGTGAGGTGGCATATGCAGGACCTCAGCTAATCCATGGCACCAGTACTCTGTAATGGCTGAACACAGACTGCAGATGGGTCTGCCTTTATTAACAGATGCAAATGGGATCACTTTTACAGGTTGCAATAAAATGTCTATTACACAACACTACAGTACCTACCTTTTGGTATGGTTGGCATGGCCATGTCCCCTTCCTGTGCAGGGAGATCAGGGCTCTTTAAGGCTGCCACTGGAAATACTCTAAAATCCCATACCAGCTGTTCCATCTGGACAGAGACATGCAGTTAGATAAGTAGGATCTCAGGGCTGTAGAGGATATGTCCATGAACTTGAGAGACAGACTGGGAATGCTTCACAAAAATCTCCTGCCTTTGGAGTCTTCAAGGTATCTGTGGAGTCAGACCAAGTGCTCACCCCTATAACCAGTCAAGTCCTGACAGTGACTGGCAACCAGAAACTGATTAGAAAACAGATGGAAAAAGACTTTCCACATGGGGCCCAGCAAGTCACTAAAAGGAAGAAGGACCTGCCTTCCTCAGGGTGCACCAGATCTGATGAAAAGCTGCACAAAGCATGGACTGAGGCTGCAAGAGCTGTCTTGCTTTCTTGTGTTGCTATGGATGATGAAGTAGATGACCTTTAAAGTCCCTTCCAGCCCAGACTATCCTATGATTCTGTGAATGAAGCATTCCCAGTTGCAAGCCCAGCTGTAACTGGGCTTACCTGTTTGTTTGGGCATCTGGGAGTGTGTGCAGATGTGTACAGATGTACAGATCTGTAGAGAAAGGCAAAAGGAGAATTCTTGTTGGAGCAGGTGAAACACTGGTAGAAATCAGAAAGGTGGTGCGTGTAAGGGGTGTTAGCTACACTGCCACTGGAATCTAAAGCAAGCTCAGACCAAAAGGTCAGTACAATTTCTGAAGATTTTAAATACTTCTAGCACAAGTAGCTGGTGCTGCAGATGCTTCTGGTTTCCTATCTTTGCTGAAAAGGGAAATGATGCAGTAAAGAATAATTCTTTCCTGCCGTAAGAAAAATAGCTTTGCCAAAGGAAATAGGGACATGCTGCCATTCAGATTGCCTAATGACATAAGATAATGTTCAAATTCAGATCAGTGATGCTTGGTCTGAATCAGGCAGAAAAAGGCATTTACCCTTGATGTCTTACTCATACAAGTGAGCAGGCAAATAATTTACCAGTCAGTGAAGTAGATCCAACAGAGGGTTTCAAAGATGTTTTTAACTACCTTTTCTAAGAGTTACCACCTTCCAGGCCTGCCTGGTGAATTGCTGACTCTGAAAGAGCAGCACTGTGCTCCCATCCACTGATCCAAAGCTCTGAATTTGATGTAGTGAAATAAGGATGGGACCAGTGCCTTTCTTCTGGGAACTGTTTTATACAAAATGCTCATCCCTGCATAATCTCTGAAGCATCCGAAGTCACTGGGGTTACTCCCTTAACTACACAGTTTTGTAGTAAATTGTACAAAACACAATAAAAGAAAACCACTGGAGACTGGACTCTTGCTAGAGAGTGATGGTGCAGTCCCATGACTTTCTTTACCTGGAATCTCGACAGATCATCCCATAAGGCAGCCCAGTTATTGACTTCACTTTGAAGGATTTCTTAGAAGCACAGGCTTTTTCTTTTCTTCTGCTTCTATGCTAGTAACCAAAAAATCCATGAAGGAAATCAATGTAAATTAAAAATGTTAACTCCCAGTTATTATAAAGGGAATGAAGAGAATACAGTGAGCTGGGTACCTTAATTGTATATCTTTCAGAGTGTTTGAAAAATATGGGTTTACTTGCTATACTTATTGCCTTTATTATCCAGTACAATTTGTAGTCAGAAATATATGAGAGTCAATTAAGGTTTTGAAGAAAAGTTTTCTTTTCTTTTCCAAACGAAAGTGTCATATATCATGGAATATCAACTCCAGTGTTAGAGTAGCAGAAATTTACTGCATCATGTCCCTGCAGTGAAAATTTGCAGCTAGATTAATGTTCCTTTAGCTGGCACTAAATCAATTCCATACATATGCTCATATTTTCACCAGTGACATTCTGCAATAGCTGATGTTTTGTAGGAGCTGTAAAGAAAAAAATCAGAAGATTTTGTTCAAGCTTCATATATATGTATGTATATACAAGTGAACAAGATACTTCATGCTTCACTTGCTATGAAAAAGTTTTGAGTTTTTAAAGTTGGCCAAGTCTTTGTGTTTTTCATGGCTATGCACTGATTATTATCAGCACACCTTCATGTAGTTGAGAAGCATCTAGATTTACATAGATCTAATCTAGATAGAATTGACATTTTCTTTTTCCCCCAGTTTATTGGAAATGCTCTTGTTATGAAACTTGCACGTCAGCAATTGACATATTGGGCTAAAACTGTCACATCTTCCTACCTAATGCTCACCATGCTGTAGCTGATTTCATCCTGGCTGGATGTCAGGGGATCCATGAGGTAACAATCCTCAATGGCAAGACATGAACTTCCCAGAGAGGTTCTGCATGTCTGTGGGACTTCACCTCCTGACCAGGGCACAGCAATCTCCAAAAAGGCCATTTTCCTCCTGAGTGCTCCTTCTCAAGAAAGGACACTGAGGAGATCAGAGTCAGTTCATTCAGGATGCTCTCATGGAGCAACCACTGCAGCCCTGGGGACAAGGACAGTGTCAGCCACGTAGGGCACAAGGAGTGGTTTGTGCAGCAGTGGCATCACCACGACATCACTGGTAAACAAGCCAGAGGAATTTTCTCTTCTGGCAGATAAAACCACACTGATTGTCTTGGTCACCAGTTGCTGTAACTGCCCCTCTTGTGCTGAAAGGGTCTTTCACTGCTGCTTGACATAACTCCAGGCAATATGCATTTTCAGGAAAAAAGCCATTTCCTCATCTAGAGGATCTGGTCTGAAAAAGAAAACATCATTTTATGTCACAGTAGTAAAGGAGTGAGTCTAATGGTTGGAGAAGCCACTGCAGGTGGAAGGAGAACCAAGTCAAAGATTTTCAAGTAGCTTCAATGTGTATTTGCAATTGAGGAACTTACTGGGATTTATGGATTTATAGGCATTCAAATACAGTTATATTGTGCAGACACCCTAGGATGTATGGATAATGTAGCAAAGACAGATTAAAAAAACATGGATGTCTCTAAATATGCCCAGTGAAAATTTATTCATTTTCCAGCATTTATTTGTGTCGTGAGGGACCTATGAAGGATTTTGAGGTCTCTTGGAGTGAAAATGAGTGGAAAGTGCTGATCCCGAAAGCCAGCCTCAGGGCGCCAGGGAGCTGATCTCTCCCCTTTATTTTTGTATGATCTCCATTCTGTAGTATCTAAGCACCTCACAGGCATGCCCAGCTCTCAAGGAGACAGGAAACACTCATTGTATTTTAGAGGAGGGAACAGAAAATATAGAGAAGATTGCCAGAAAAAAAAAAAAAGATTGGCATTAATATCAAGGGCTCCAGGTGATCAGACACAGGTGTTTTGACTTTCCTTGTGTATCTAAATTTTATAGCAGAAGAACTCTAGCTTGGGAAAGCAACACTTTCTGCACAGGAAAAAATTAGCAGGTGAGGTTTCTTTGGAATGCTACTCAATGCTGATGTATTTTTTGTGATGTTTTCATATTTCTAAGGTCATGTATAAAGTCTGTCACTAACCTGAGTAACAAACTTGAGATGCTTGAATGCCTGATTTGCATGCAGTTTCTATCTTTCTCTGTCTTTTTAGCTATGTTGTTAATATCAGATAAAATTGTTCTAAGAGGCATCCAGAAATAGTAGCATCCTCCAGTTTTCTTCAAAGAGGGGATTCAGTTTAATGCTCTGGTTTCATATGTCCTTTGTCACTATTTCTTAACCCTTTGTCCTTTTGTAATAAGTGAGTTTTGACAGCACAGAATAAAGTTGACATCTAATACAGGAAGGAGAGGTTTGGGGTTTTTTTCTGACATGTGAGGCAGCAAAATTATAAATTAAGATAAACTAATGTCTCACAAAGAAAACAACCCATTAAGCATTTATTTTGTCAAATTGCTTGAATGACTCAGCTGTGGTCAGCAGCATTGAGTGTAAAGAGAGGCCTCTTACATATATATTTATCATGACAAATCAAAATTATCCCAACATTGGTGTTATGAATGTATTTTTAATACATATATCTTGGGGTTTGCTTTCCCCCTTCTCCCAGTTAATGTATAATTTTCAGTGCTAGGTGAACTGTGCACTAGGAGAATCATAATGAAAATCTAACTGCAAAAATCCTTAAAGATCTGACAGCCCTGCAAGACAGCTGATCATTAAATATCTTCCAGTCTTTGCATGCAGCAGCCGTTGCACTGGTTCACACACCTCCACCTGCTCTATTGTTTTTAGGAAGGATGTCACATTTTCCACATAGGTGACTGACTCTCTAAAACTAAAGATAAATTGCATAAGAATTTTATTTCTTAAATTTGGAATCTGTACAATGTGTTTTATCTATTAATTTTTTAGCTTTGTTGTGCTTTCAGTTTGTTTTTAATATAGGTTTTATGACATATATATGGTATAGGAAAAGAAAGTTGGAGCATCGTAATAGTTTTAGGCTTTGTTCTTGAAGTGTTCAATTTTTTATCTTCTGTGCTACTTCTTGGGGCTTATTTTTTGCTTATGTATGCACATGCATGCATTATCCATACACATGCTTCTCTATCATTTCAATTGCCTACCCTGCCTTTTTTATAAATCACTTTTTAAAATTACTGACTATTCTCTGTGTCATACGTAATTTAATACAATATTTATAATCATGGTAAAATGAACAATCACGCAGTGCTCTTCCGTGCATAGTTTGAAGCAATCTTCATAAATAAAGATTTAATAAAAAACAGGTTTCATTTTTTACACTCTAATTAAAAATTAAGAAGAAACAAAGTAAAAGAAGAGCAATAAAACCGGACTGAATTCTTCTCTAAATTGCATACACTAACCTGATTGGATTCACTGGATTTACTTTTATTTAGAATGTGTATAAGGGAGAAAAGCAGAGCTTGGAGTAGCCATTCCTGAAATGGAGAGTGAGCTGCAATAACACAGTAGTAATTAAGGACTGCCTCTAGCGTGCTCCTTCAAAGGAGCTCATGTGCCTTTGCTCACTCTCTGAGAGTGTTACCTGAAAATTCATTAAGCACAAAGCTTCAGGTTTAGCAAGGCAGCCAACAGATCAGCAGAGACCAGGGAAATATTTGTTACTGTTCTTTTATTGCAGCTCAGCTGACAGGAGTGGGTTGAGGTGTCTTGGCTGTGGTGACCCCACATCTTTTTCTGGGGTCCTCATTTTATACTTCCCTACCTTTGCCCTGCTCTGTTGGGTGACCTGTACTGGGGACTGTGGGAATTTGATCCATCATGGACTTCTCATCCACAAGGAACTCCTTCTCGCCCTCTGGAAAAAAGTGTCTGGAGTGGCATGGTGCAGATGGGACATTCCAAGGGCAAAGCTCAAATTCTAATTGCTGCTCAGAGGGGTTTCTCATAAGTAATGTGGAATATGCACAAGGAACTGGAAGGATAAATTAGAGTGGGGAAATCTTTGTCCCCACTCTGAAAATGGCCACTGAGACATCTTCACCTTTTCTTCTCCATTGTCTTTTGCCTTCTCTTGCGCCCAGCTCTGGTGCCCCAACACAGGCAAGATGGGAACATGTTGGAGCAAGTCCAGATGAGGCCAAGGAGATGCTCAGAGGGTTGGAGCACCTCTCCTGTGATGCTGCAAGACTTGGGGTTGTTGAGCCTGGAGAAGAGAAAGCTGCAGAAAGAACTTATAGCACCTTCCAGTACCTAAAGGGGACTGCAGGAGGTCTGGAGAGGGACTTTGGACAAGGGCATGGAGTGACAGGGCAAGGGGAATGGCTTTAGGGTGAAGGAGGGGAGAAATTCACTGTGGGGATGGTGAGGCACTACAACAGGCTGCCCAGAGAAGCTGTGGATACCCCAAGCCTAGAAGTGTTCGTGGCCATGCTGGATGGACTTCGAACAAACTGGTCTAGTGGAAGGTGCCCCTGCCCATGACAGGTGAGTTGGAACAAGATGATTTTTAAAGTTCCTTTCAACCCAAAGCATTCTATTATTCTGTGTGGCTTTTTCTGTTGCTTTGTGAAATCCACATAGAGAGAGAATATTATAGTTTTCTGCGTTTTCCCCCTGAATGAACTATGTAGGCATAAACCCATATGGTTTTACTGGTTTTAAAAGATTTATTTCAGTTCCTGTCTCCTATTGGCTATTTTTTGTGGTTTTGATTCTTTGTTTGTCATTTGTTAGATACCTAGCTAATTTGTGAAAAGGAAATGGAAATATATATTCTCAAATTTATTGTATTGGATACATTTAGTATTTATAATGCTCTTTTTCCATGTCGAGCAAGAAGACACAAGACTTCTTTAGGAGAAAAAACAGAAAATGAAAACACAGAAAGCATTTTATTTGAGCAGCAAGCTCAAATCTTAATTACCTATAGACATCTAGAGATGGTTTCAGGCATTCACACAGGTGAAGAGGCATTGTTCATATCAGCTTCTTGTAATTATATGAAGACAAGAGAGGAAACCATCTGATGAATGAAACCAGTGGAGGTGGTACTGGATGATCTTTTAGGTCCCTATGAACTCAAACAATTCTATGATTCTGTGATTATTATGGAGCAATCCATGGCAAACATAGATAATAGCACCTGAGATATATTCAAGATTGTTTTAAAATACATAATTCTTTTGTTTCATGGGAGAATGAGAAAATCATAACCAAAATAGCACAAACCCCAAACTTATTTTCACCTCCAAAACAGTCTGGTGTTGAGTGATTTTGGGCATATCTGAGGAAACCAAGGTTCGCTGCTTCTCTGGAAGGAGCAGATGAGTGTAAAATGTTGTATCCAATCTCTGAACCATTGAAAACACCTTTTGAGTCAGTGTGACTTGTTTGAATCTGAAAGGGTTACTTGTATGTCTAGAATTGCCATTTGTCCAGTTCAGAAAAAAAATCTTTCCCCACCATTTTCACACTGTGGAAGAAAGTAACAAGGAGTGGATTGGGCTATCTCACTTTTTAAAAACTGAAGTATTCCTTATGGGACAGCACATTTCATATGGAAGTAAAACACTTTTGATCTGCTAAATGCTTAAAAGTGGAAGTCTTCATCCTAAGGGAGAGAATGAAGTTTCTTATAAATTAAAATGTTCTCATTTGGGTTATTAAATAGTTTCTCAGTGGGAAAAGAATAAAAGTAGCAACAGGACTTTTAGTGTGAAAAGTGGGGGGAAGGGTGTTATGAAACTGCTTTCTCTTTGGAACAATGAAAAAGGCTTTCTATGTTTTCAAGGCAAGCATTCATGGTCAGTCCTCAAAGAACCTTGCAGATATTACTGAGGTGTTGAAATGCTGCCTGCGAGCAGCAGGCGGTGTTTGGGCTGATGGAACTGAGCATCACAGAGGGAGCCTGGGGCCCACGGAGCTCAGAGGGACTGGCAGCTTGGAGGTCATGTGAGAGCTCTAAAACCACTAAGGCTGAGCGGCTTAACCCCTTCTGAGAGTGGCATTGAAGTCACTTACCCTCTTAATGCCTTTGCAAATGGTGCTCATCGTTTGCAAGATGACTTCACCTGGATAAGAGCTGGAGACAACCAGAGACTGGGTGCAACATAAAGGTTTTTCCTCAGTTAATTATTGTTAAAATGAAGGATCATAATAAAGAAGTCAGAATATAACCCTCCAAAGAGAACATTTGTTTATGCTTTATGTACCTACATGTGCTAGCATTTATTATTTTTTGTTGCAAGCAAGCAATAATAATCCTGTGTCTGGCTTCATAAAATGTATGAATTTGCAAATATGTCTGTATCAATATATAGCAATGCACAGTTGGCTAGAATTTGTTTGCATCTATCTGTATTTCTTCAGAGCTGATCTCAGCTCCTATCCAATATAAACCTGTCAGGTCGTCTGTTGTGCTAGGAGATCATTTATATTTCCACTTGTGCACAGTTAAATCATAGTTTCCAAAAACTCCAACTCATTCTTGTGTGTGTGTGTGTGTGTGTCTGCCTCTGCCTTTCTTTAGTTCAAACAATATGGTGTTGGCAACTGCCCAAGGAAATTTGGGCACTCAGCATCAGAGCTGTTCCATCATTAAAGTCTTTCAGGCATATGCAGACATTGAGAGGTTAAGAGATAAAGTTTCTTGTTTGTTAAAGCCTCAATGCAGTATGCCTTATGCTGACTCAGAAAAAGTTTTTACTAAAGCCTTGTGGAATTAGGAAAGGGGGCTAGAATCTAGTCTGATTACATCAGAATTGATTAAATGTGCTGTAATCCTCATTCTCTCATGACAGACTTTTAACTGAATTTAGTTTCCCTGCACTACAGTTTAAAACAAAGTTCAAGGGCTTTAGTAACTAAAGCCCCAGAATTACAGTCTCTCTCTGATTCATAAATGTGAAAAAGTATGACATGAGGAAAAAAGGTAGATAGTATCAAAGTCATTATTTTGACAGTTTTATCACAGTACAAACAACTGCTCAGGTTTCTAAGTATTCACTGATAGGTATTTCTCTCCTTTCTTGCATTCTTCAGTTTGGGTCAGCCTTTCAAAGCAAAGGTAGTCATTCTTTTCAGAGGCAGAGCACTATTTAACTTGCCTTTTCACAAGCAGCTGGAGGTGTTTCATTGTTGTCTGGAATGTGACAGTAGAATCCTCCACTAGCAAAATATATTTTTTTTTTTCCTAGAACAATCCCCAAATTCTAAAGATCTAATCAGTAAGAAAAAAAAATTGTGCAAAATTGAAAGATTTGAACCTCAGAAAGCAGAGACATGCAACTTTGATGCCTATAAAGAATTTCCCACAAGGGATTTCAAAATCCAGGCAAGATTTTCATCCTTTGCAATATAATATTTATAAAATGAAGCCTGTCATGCCATCATTGTGTTTGTCAAGTGCAGACTCAGTGACTCTTCTGCAGAGATGAGGTGGCAGCAGATACCTCAGACTGGAGGTGCAGCCAATTATATCCAGCAAGTTGAAACATGGCAGACCTTTAAACGTGGATTTCTCCCACTTGCAGAAAAATTTCTCTTTTGCTTATTAGGTGACTTATTACAACTTAGTCTGGCTGAAGAATAAGGATTTTTTTCCATTAATCCCCCTGGCAGTGAATGGAGCCATAGTGTTGCTTAAAGTGTAGCTTTAACATTGAGGAACTTCTTTCCTTCTTTTTTTGTATGAAGAGACTTGGATTTTCCCCTCTTTATACAGTAGTGTTGATGAGCCATGGAAAAGTAGGTCTTTATATGATACAGATGTTTCTTCATTTAAAATTTAAACATAGCTGCTTTTTGCTCCACTATAGGATGACTGTGATTCTGTGATTCTGTGATAATATGTCATTTATTGATCTGTTTGGCCCACAAATATCCCTGATCCCATTGGGCACAACCCAAACGTCCCTGTGCTTATCCTAGCAAGAAAATGCTGGGACACAGAGAGCTGGGTTGCTTTTTCCTCCATGGGGAGCTCTGTCCTATTACAGCTAAATTTGAAAAGCTTCAACCCTGACAACAGCAGATGAAACCTGTTGGTCCTGGCATGATGTATCTTCCCCATAATCATGTGTGCGTGTGTATGTCCTATTAGAGGTAATCAGGGTTATGTATTGAGAGCAGATGCTCTTTAACCAATAACTGTCTCATACTATTATGTCTGGATTTATTTAAAAGCTGTTGTCTACCCATACCATGTGAGCATTAGAGTGCAGATTTCCACAACAAACCATAGAGAAAATTGTCACTGCTGCTGATTATCACAGTGCAAGGATAAATTTCAGATTCATAAGGCTGACTTTTTTTCCCGAGTTGACTTCAGTGGTGTAAAACAAAGCCTTGAACCACAAAAGATGAGTGTTCCCTTTACGACAAAACTGCAGTTCAAAACCATCTTGGATATGAGAAGGTGCACCTCAATGTTACATTGCATTTGAACTTGTGCATGGGTGGGGTTTTGACCAGAGTTAATAAAAAGGCAGAGGTTGGAGAAAGAAAAAAATAAAATCTGTGATAAGTTTGCTCTTGGGTTGAAAGTGCAATTTGGTGTGAGCTGGGTTTGCTCACTTCTCCATGTCAGTGTCATGAAGTATTGCAAAGCTCACTTTCCAGCTCAGGTCACTCAGGGCAACAGGTTACAAAAGCCTCTGTGAGAACTCGGGGGAAAGTAATGGGAAATGCTGTGTTTCATAAAAAAAGGCAAAGAAAGAGAGAAAGAGACGTAGAAGGGAGAGTGTGGGTGAAGAAAACCAATAACAAAATGCATTTACTGTGCAAGGGCAGCTCAGCATGGAGAGCTGAAGTGAGTCAGGGAAAGTAGGGGTTTTGTTATCACACACATTTTTCATCTCAGTCCTCATCTGTCCTTACACACAAAGGCAAATGGTTGGGCTCTGTCTACATTGCACAAGATTTCACATTTCTCCTTGAGCAGTGACTGCAGATCTAAAAACTCAGGGCTGCCCTGGATTCTGTCTTTTGGAGGTGTAGACTGTCTCTTCTTGAGACTGTGGACTTCTCTGATCTGCTGAATGCAGACATGGCTAGATCTTTTTAAAAACTACTTATGAATCATTAAATTCCCTCCCTCTGCGCCACATGAAGTCTCATGATGCACATCTTCTGACATTTAGAGTATGCAAGATTCTCAAACTCACTTTGCAAAATGCCCTTTATTGTTGGTTCTTCACTGGCAGGTCATGAGGATTCAGGTAATGTTAGTTAACATAGAAGGGAAAGCTGTCTGTGCTTTCTCTACCAGAGTCCTGGGATTATTTCCTGCTATAGGAGAAAAATGAACAGCAAGAGGGGAAGACTGCAACCTCCAAAATGCCTTATTTTATGTATTAACTTGTTTACATAAAACTTATACCACCAGACAGAAAACCTCAACACTGAACTTCTAATTAGGAGGCACTCAGAAATCCAGTCCTTATTTCCACAGAGATAACAGCACAGATGTATGGACACATTCCCGCACTGGGGTGACAGTCCCTAGAGGACTCCTTGGGACAGCACAATGAGGATTCACTATTGTCTACCCAGCACACAGGACTCAAACATGGCACCTCTCCTTCACAGACAAATCCTCTGTTCTCTCTTAGGTGACCAGGAGCCAACTTTGAAGGGGAGCCCATTCTGTATGAATCTATAAGAAAATACCTTAACACATTGTTCAGTCTGGCTTTAGAGCAATTCAGATTATTTCAGCGACAGCTGTCAGTAAAAATTCATATTTTTCCATGCAGTTCCTTAATGTGGGTTCAAATGCATGGCTGACCCATACATTTTTAAGCAGCCCTGTTTAAATCCTGGGATTGACTTACTTTGTGCATAAAATATATGTTTTTTTCTGAATAAATATAATGTGCTGCAGAGGGTAAGTACATGTCAGTGGTTAAATTTACTGAACACTCCAGAGCAGCATTAAAAATGACCTTTCTGGCTGGGTCTTTAGGTGAGCAAAAGAATGTTGCTCTGATGTTTCTGTCTAGTGTTTCAACCTTGCAGGGCTGTTTTTTGTAGCACAGATGTCTGAGCAGTCTCCCAAAGGCAGAGGTGAGCAATTCCTTAGGGGAAGAAAGTCAGGCACTTAAGAGATGAAGAGTTGTTGAATTCACAGTACTTCTATCTGCTTTTCTAACCCAAACCCAGACTTAACAGATGGGTCCTAAGGTCTGTTTCATGACCCCCCATGCTGTCACTGAGATCAGAAATCCCAGCTGCAATTACTGGAAAGTTCCCTTGTTCTCATCTGTTAAGGATGTTGACTCCCTGGGGAGAACATGGAAGTCAAGGAACTGAGTAAGGCTAACACTGTGGTAGTGAGCTCACAGGATGGACCCAAGATACTATTTTTTATTTTGGGATGGATAACTTAATTTTCCTTTTTTTTTTTTTTTTTTTTTCATTTTAATAGTCTTTTCTGGTCTTTCCCAGCTTAAAGCTATTAGCACAATAGCAATCTGCTTAAAGAAAGGCCAATTACAACAAGAAAAAATAAAAGGAAAGGGATGAGGTAGACCATTTTGCTATGAACTCATTAGTAAACTGTGCAAAATGCAGAGCCCCAGGAAGCTTCCACCAGCAGCCCTTGATCTAAGGATGAGTGGCTCTATCTCCTCTTCTGCAATTGCAGTCTTTGCTTCAGTTACATTATTCCTGCTCAGCTTGACTATGTTTTTCTATATTTCCCCTGTCTATTTTCTGAAGAGGCAATTGTTGTGAATGGTGGAGAAGGTTGAGTGCCTGACTGAAATAAAGGAAAATTAGTTTTTAAGGAGAGTAAATTGGATAGAATAGGACCCGTAAGGATAACAAGTTGGCGATAATTCAGTGTAGTCTTCCTGTTCTGCTCCTGTTTATTAAATATTCTTATTGACTTCTGCTTCTCAGTACTCTCTGTTCTAGTGTACTAAATTACAGTAACTGAATATTCTGTCTACATATGCTGACTGGTCATTTGAGAGATGAGTGCACTTAAGACAGAAATGTTTTCCTTTAGTCCTTGGATCCTTGAAATGCCTGCTATAAAATGTACATCTGCAAGAAGGCACTTCTCCTTGCCAAATAAGATTTAATGCTGAAAAAGCTACAGAGCTAAATAAAATAATAACTTTTGAGAAGGAGCCTTCTTTTTGACTCATATTGCTCTTTTCTAGCCACTGCTAGGATTTTGGGTTAGGAATTAATGCCTCCATACCCATATTCTCCCTCTAGTAAAAGATGTCCTAATTCAAATATATACCGTGAAGCTTATTTTTCCCTTGTTATGGCCTATTGATTGAGTTTCTCAAACTTTATAAATTTTGGGTTCTGTTGCTTGAGGAGCAAGATGCTCTAAGTGTCAGTCTCTTTGGCAATGAAGGGTAAACCATACTGGGCCACGGAATGCTGTCAAGCACAACCAGGAATTTAGCCCTCATATTTAACTCTTACTGTTTTCTCTGAAATAGTTTTGACAAGCACATTTTAAATTGTTTTGGATAATGCTTGGATATGACAAGGGGAATAGCATAAGCCAGTGACTGTTCTCAGTAGACAACATAGGTGACACTGTCCTGTTCTTGGTTCAGAAGCCTTTCTCCATGGATTTACACCACGGTTTTGTGGCCAGCCAACAGGTCTTGGTCAATTTTCTTTACTACTGCAGAGTAGATTAAATGTTCCAACTTTCTTCCCTTTTCAGAAGAAGGGCACAGGGAGAAATTCCAGTTCTCTCACTTCCCTAATTTACTTAGTTCAAGGCCAGGTTGAATGGGGCTCTGAGCAGACAGGTCTGGTGGAAGGCATTCCTGCCCCTGGCAGGGGGAGTTTCACTGCCTTTCCACCCAGCCTGCCCCATTCCTTGGAGTCAGGGAATTTCCTACAAGGGTACAGCTTTGAGGTCCCACTTTCTGATGAAAGAATTGAAGCCAATTCTTCTAAGGGCCAGGCAGACATGTGACCATTAGGAGACTTTACAGGAGTGTGGAATTTTCTTAACTGTAATTCTCTTTTTTGAAATCAGTTTTATCTGATATGTTGGTTATTCTCTGAGAACCCTTTTTACAATAAACTCCCAGAGGAGAAAATGAGGGGACAAATGCCTGCTTTCCTAATCTCAGTTAAACTTGTTTGTTAATCTGATGTTGAACTGCTCAGCAAACTACACAGCAAAAAGAAGAAGTGCTCCTCCATTTGCTCAGAGATAGAACTTGCGGGCTTGTGAAATATTTGGCACTGAAAATAGTCACATTTATGAACTTCAAGTGCCTCCAAATACAGATGGAAGAAGTACATTACTTTGGGAACATATTTAAAATTATAATGTATAAATATAAATTCTATTCCTCAATGCCCTCCTTTTATAGGGCTGCCTTTATTCCCTGTATTGGCGATTGTGATTTGTCCTTGCTCCTCCTGGATGACTGTTCCTTGTCTTCCACTGCTGAACTAAATATGTGCTCCATCTTGCTTTGCTGTCTCTGCAGCCTAGGCCAGGTCTGCATCCAAATGGGAATTCAACATCCTCAAAGTCAACATTGAGCATTGAGTGATTTGAGGGCAGCTGCTCAGCAAACATTCATCTTGCTGTCATCGGTCTCTCTCTTCCATTTGGAGGATCAGTCTTTTAAACCAAATGCAAGACTCTCCCACTGAATTAAGCCCCAGGCCCCAACACTTCTCACCAAAGCCATGAGAATTTCCCTGCCTTAGAAATCAATAAAGCACATGCAGTCTTTTATTAGGCGGAAGATAATTTTTCCAGTAGGAAGTAGAATCATACAATCATAATGGCTTGGGTTGTAAGGGACCTTAAAAGATCATGTTCCAACCCCCCTACCATGGGCAGGACACATTCCACCTGACCAGGTTGGCCAGAGCCCCATCCAACCCGACCTGGAACACTTCCAAGGATGGGGCATCCACAGCTTCTCTGGGCAGCCTGTGCCACTGCCTCAGCACCTTCACTGTAAAGATTTTCTTCCTCATATCTAATTGAAATCTACCCTCTTTCAGCTTAAAGCCATTAAGTCATCCAAGTAGTTGCCATTAAAGACAAGTAGTTAGTCATCTGTTTTCAATGACTTTATACAAAACTGCATGCGAGATTAAGATAAATGTATCTAATTAATTACTCTATGATGCTGTACCTAGTACCAAGTACCTGAGCTCTGGTAGCTCAACTTAGAGAAATGCTTGGGGGTAGAAAAGGTAATTCTGTTCTCTCTCTATGGATACAAGTTTTAAGTTTTATACCCCTGGGATTCTTTAAGCCAGTTAAGACCTTGAAAGTGTGTTGCTCAGCCTTCCCAGTTTAATGTATCCCTCAGCTCCACATTGTAGTGTTTGGAACGAAGAGTAGGTGCCAGCTCCCCTGTTTGCATCAGAAGAATAATTTTGAATTACGAACCCAACCTGTGAGGCTCAATTCTTTCTCAGGGTAGAATTCACACCATACAATTGAGGTGCCTATTTTATCACTCTCTTAAGGGAGAAAAAAATGAAATTAAGAGCACTGAAGTGACATGGGTAACAACAATCATTTAGGCACAGCAGATTTCTTCCCTGAGTTATTTTCAAGATGCAAGTTTCACTTGCTTCTTTCTCTGTGTCACAGGGACTAGACCTGGAAGAGCTCTTCTGAGTCATTCTCTCAAGTCTTCTATTGCAGAAAACCTCACCTCTAACCTCTGATTTAATAAACTCAGAGTAAATTCAAATATATATATGTATGTAGTTACCTTGAAAAATTTTAATTTCCCTTTCATGACTCAAAAATCTTGAAAAATATCTAAAGAATATAGACTCTGATCATACATAGTTGACCCTCATCTAAATTGAACTATTTAACCTCCTTATGTCAGTTTTCCTGAATTATTCTATATATGGAATTTCATTGAGTTCTTAAATCTCATGATCCTGCAGGAAAGAAGTGAAAATTTTATAAGACCATTGCTTTTGCCAGTGCCATTAACTGCTGTTATTTTGTTACACCATGCTAATTTCTCTGAGATGCTTCAGCTTCTTCTGTTTATTCTGAAAAATAATTCAGAGCAGAAGCTCTACAGAGATGCCAACAGTTGGAACAGAAAGAAGCGAAGAGTAATAAAAATCTGTTCAGCAAGAGGATGGGGAAGCAAAAATCACTTTTTATTTCCTTTATTACCACTACAACTGTTTCTTTGTCTTATGTTAATTGTGAAAATGGAGATCTCCAGAACACAGGGAATAAGTGGAAAATATTTCTATTGTCTTTAATAGAAGAATTATTGGTTTTAATTGTCTTTAATATTTTTATTGTCTTATTCTTGACTTTGGCACAGTTTGGTTGTCCACAGAAGGCAGGAAGCATATTTCTTGACAGGAACACATCCCTTCACTGAGTCTGCTAATGGTTTGTTAAATGCCACACTGTGCAGGGCAGTTGACCTCTCTGCCTTCTCGTCCCCTGCTGAGAAAGAAGCCATACCAAGCAAGTCATAGCAAAGGTAAAATACTTTTAGAAATTATGTGTCTACATCTGCTAGAATTTAAGTCCTTTAGGGCCACTCCAAGTTGAGTATTTCTACCCCCACTTGTACTTGTGCTCTCTGGTTTTGCAGTTCCATGGCCGCACTACTGTGGCCCTGTAAACCAGCATTTCATTGCTGATTTTGTTACACAACTGTACATGTGGTGGTCAGAAGAATTTTTATCCAAGGGGCACAAAATAAAACAGAATGTGAAAATTATCCATCTTATGGCAGCAGAAAGAAGGGTGAAGAGCTAAGATCAGTTTTGGTGGGTGTGTCAGTCAGCATCTCTATTTGTGCTGGAGAGATACAGAATTATTGTGAACTTCTCAGCAGGCCTTATTAGCTTAGACTTGGCCACTGTGAGAAAGCACATCTGCCTGCCATGTTTTGCAGATGTCATGGGAAACCCTCCTCCAAGTCTTCTCTTGGGTCTGTCTAACTGTGCTTTGCTCCCAGGATAAGGACTGGGGCGAAACTGTTGCCTTTCCTTTTGCTATATATTATTTGTGTGGTGAGGGTGGTTTGCAGGGAGCTTTAAAAAACCCTCTCTGTCCATGCCTATGCTTGATTAACAAACTGAACAAAGTGATAGGTGAAGGAGGGACAGCCAGGGAAGGGCTGCTGCATTGCAAAGCCCTGACACAATTCAGCAGGGATACAGAGAGCTGCACAGCAGAAGTCCTACAAAGACTGAGAGCATTTGGACATGGATTTCTAGGAAATAAAGCTTTATCTGTCAACTCTGACTCTATGTATTCCCTCGACTTCAGGTTGTGCAGTTATTTCCTAATCAAGATGCAGTAACTTAAGAAGCTATAATGTAAAGATGTGGGTGGAAAAGATCCTCTCCCGAATTTCTGCTTCTTTAGCATTTCTTCTATGAGAGCCAGTAGCATCAAGCACTATATTTCAATGCTATTATTAATTAAGTGATATTGATGTAATCACTGATGTGATCACAGTTCAGCCTGAACCAAAGAAAGACTCTTAGTGAGACTATAACCTGTTAAAGCAGTAGTCTGCTCCTGACAGCTGGTGAAGGAAAGACAAGAAAAGGCAGGGGTGATGTTTCTCCTAATACAACATCCTAAACACCAGGAGCCAGCATCTTGGGTACTTCTCTGTCTGAATAGTGTATCTGTATAGTTATGTTTAAAGGTATTGATGGACTTTGTTTCCAAGAATCTGTCAAATCACATTTTGGCATATCTGGAATTGTGTTTCTATCAGTTCTACTATGTCCTTGTGCTCTATATGAAAGAATAAATCCTTTTTATGTTTGCTAAATTCCTGCCTCATTATTTCACTTATCATATACTCACAGAACCATCAAGGTTGGAAAAGACCTCCAAAATCAAGTCCAACCTTTGAGTGATGACCACCTTGTCAACTAAACCACATCACTAAATGCCACATCCAGTCATTTCTTGAACAACTTCAGGGATGGTGACTCCATCACTTCCCTGGGCAGCTTATTCCAATGCTTAACCTCCCTTTCAGTGAGAAATTTCTTCATGATGTACAAAATGAACTTCCTCTGGCACAGCTCGAAGCTGTGTACTCTCATCCTGTCACTTCTCTGGAAGAAGAGCCTGACCCCCACCTTGTTAGAACCTCCTCTCAGGCAGTTGTAGAGCATGAGAGGGTCTCCCCTGAGCCTCCTTTATTCCAGGCTGCACAACCTCTGCTCCTTCAGATGCTCCTCATATGACTTATGCCCCTACTCCCTCTTATTTTTAGGTTGTGAGAAAAAATGCATGACCATTGCCTATTTCCTTTCTCCAAAATTTTCAAAAATCACAATTTTACCATTGTGTCTCCCCAACTTTTGTTTTCAGACAAATTTTCTGTTTAGTATCTATCCATATAGAAGATGGTCCATCTCTTTAGTATATTTTTTTCTTTTTGTATTTCTTCTGGTCCTATTTTTTTTTTTTTATATGGGATGTGAATTGATGCAGTATATAACATAAAGGACTATTAAGTTTTTATGGATTAGCATGAAAATGTTTTCTGGCTAGTTCTCTGCGCTTTTCCTGTAAATCCTCCTGATAAGGATCGGTCTCTTCTCCCAAATAAAAATAGGGTAATAGGAAATGACCTCTAGTTATGCCAGGGCAGTTTAGATTGTATATTATAATAAAATTTCTTCACTGAAAGGTTTGTCAAATATTGAAACAGTCTGCCCAGGGAAGTGGTGGAATCACAATCCTTGGAGATATTTTAAATACATGTAGAAGTGGCACTTAGAGACTTGCTTTGTGGTGAGTTGTTAGTGCTGGCTTCACAGTTGGACTTGATGATCTCAGAGGATTTTTACAAACAAATGATCGCATAAGTCTATTACCCTTGCCATTTTGTTTTCTCTTGAGGACTAAGGAGGCATTTTCAAGATGTGAGTCTGTGTTATGAGGAATTTGTTCAATCTAATTCTATGAAAAGACAGTGTTTTTTTTTGTAATCTACATGCAGAAATAAAAGGGTCTCTAATAAAGTTTTTATATAAAGGCATAGATGGGATAAAAAGTGGTGACAGAATATGAATCAAAAGGTGGGTTATAAGGTCTTACCTGATGGACTCTTTCTTGGAATTGAGAAGAAATTTCTCTTTGAGAGGATTGGAGGTCATCACTGAGTACAGTTCCATGGTGATTCTTGCATTCTTTGGGTGTGGACATCTCTAGGAAACCCCCAATTTGAGAGACATTAGTAGGGGTAAGACTGAATCTCCTACTAAGCAAAATACAGAAAATACAGCACTGTCATCTCAGTTGTATATAGGAGACAGAAAACAGTTTAAAACTGGGGAAAAAAAAAAAAAACCCAAAACACAAAACCCAGTAAAAACCAGGACTTTTTCTCAAAATGGTTGTGTTCCAAAAAGTTGTTTCCTGCAGGTTATGGCTAATCTGGGAGTGAAGCTCATGGCACCTGTTCAAGATGCCAGGACAGAGGGTGTTGTTCAGGCAGGGATGAAGCTGTCCTTTATCAATAACTCCAGCACATTCAGTATAAACAAGCTTATTCCATCTGTGCTGCATCCTGTCATTGCCTGAACAATGCTGAAAGGAAAATCCTACGGCCCACTTACTTCCTGCTTTTGACATATGCAGCACCAAGAGATTGAAGGCAGCACATGGTTGAAAAGAAGAAAAAGAAATGAGCTAATGGCTGAGCTTAGCACAGCACTCCCAGCTTGCTGTCTCCTCCAGAGATGACAGAATAGATTCACCTGATGGTGACTCACCACCAGGAAAGCCATGATGCTGTGAATGTCAGGTATTATCTTTTGCTCTGGTTATATTGCAAAGGGAAAATAAATGGCAGGTGGAGTCTTTTTGTTTCCCAGTTCCAGAACTCCACATTTATGAGTGAAATCAACATACCTTTCACACATGGTGTATCTGAGATGTCAAGGTGAGGAATGCCAGCCTTGTCCTTCTTATGCTTCTTATGAAACACCTTTTTATGGGTTTCTTATGAAAGCAAATAAAATCCTGGGCTGCATCAGAAGGACTATGGGCAGCAGTTTGAGGGAGTGGATTCTCCCACTCCACTCTGCCCTTGTGAGACCCCACCCAGAGTGCTGTGTACAGTTCTGGTGCCCCCATCATAAAAAGCACAGGGAAACTGTTGGAGCAAGTCCAGAGGAGAACCATGAAGTTGATATTGATAAGAAGGCTGGAGCATCTCTCCCACAAACACAGGCTAAGAAAGGCTGTTCAGCCTGGAGAAGAGGAGGTTCAGATAAGAATTCAGAGCGACCTTACAGGACCTGAAGGGTCTGCGGGGAAGACAGAGAGGGACCCTTCATCAGAAACTGCAGTGACAGGACAAGGACTAATGGGTACAAACGGAAAGAGGGGAAATTTATGCTGGATGTTAGGAACAAAGTCTTTTCTGTGAGAGTGGTGAGACACTGTCAGGCTGCCCCATCCCTGGAAGAGTCCAAGGCCAGGTTGGATAAGGCTTAAACAATCTGGTCCAGTGGTGACCCTGCTCACAGCAGGGGAGTTGGGACTGGATCATTTTCAAGGTCCATTCCAACCTCTTAACATTCTGTCAGTTTGTGATTCTGCGATCATGCAAGCTGAGCACTCCGGCTTTGAGTGAGAAAAGGAGAGACAAACATCCAGCATTTGTGGGCCTGAATAAACTATCCATGGATTAGTCACAAGAATTGTGATGGAAGAAAACTGCATTGCAGCAAGTGTGAGGAATAGCCATGTCTTATTTCTGCTCTTAAAGTCTGCTCACTGACTCCACTGACCCTTGCTCTAGCTCAAGGCAAGCTATTATAAAATGTAGTTACTGTGTTTCCCCTTGCACTCTGAAGCACTTTTTTTTTTTTTTTTTTTTTTTTTTTTTTTTTTTTTTTTTTTTGAGGTTCTGGGAAGATTTCTCCAACCTGTTGTACTGGCACTATTCAAGAATGTGATGAAATTCTGGTATATCTTCCACAAAGAAGAAAAAAAAAGCTCTGTAGTCCAACAGTTAGTTTCATACCCATGTAGGCTGGTCCTCTGCCACACTATCTGGAGTAGGGACAGACATCTCAGCTGCACCACATTGCAGACTATTCCTCATTGCATTCTTTTCTCTTTCTTCTTCAGAAAAAAAAAAAAAGAGGAAAAAAAATCAGTTTCTGGACACCTAGGAGACACTTCATCATGCGAGTGAAATCATAGAAGCAGGACATTCCCATGAAAAGTCTTTCTTTTCAACTCTGACCTCCAAATACCCTTCAATTTCTGTATCCTTGCTGGCAAGCAGAGGTTTTGCAGCCCCTCACACAAATGAAGGACCTAATGATGCACCAGGCTTGGCAGACTGCAGGACAATGGCAGTAAACTCACCAGCTTTCTGCACTCCTGTGCTTGCTGACAAGATGGACAGCTCACTCTGTTGATAATCAGGAGGACCCACAGCAGGAAATTGGTTTGGTCAGTTCTTCATTCCCCAGACACAAAGCTAATGATAAAGGTTTTACCCAGAAGAAAGTGGTAGGTTAGAGTTATGTAGAGTGCCTGGCTAGTGCCTGGTTAATGGGGGAAATGTTCACTGGAGCCCCCGTGCAATAATTCCCCAGATAAGAAAAGTATACAAACTAAGAGGGGTATTTAGATTGAGACCTTGTACTCTTCTGGAAGATCTAAGTTTAAAAAAAAAAAAAAAAAAACGAAAAACACCTGTTCTTCTCTTTCCTTAGAAACATCCTGCCAAATGCACATAAGCAGCTGCAGCCTCAAGGCTGTGGTTGCACAGCTCCTCACCCACCTCCAGTTGTGTCCCCAGTGGGAAGTAATTGCCTAATGAAGCCTAAGGGTGGCTGAAGCCTGAAAGCACTTAAGGGCCTGAGCAGAAACTTAGGCGTCCTCTCCTCAGAATTTCCTATTTCTGCCTCAGCTTGGAGGATAGCTTTGTGGAATCAGTTTTTAATTTCTTCTCAGTCACTGTACAGGAAGCTCAGCTGTTTAATTCTGTGTGGTGGTTTGGCTGAAAATCTGCAAAGACTTCGGTGTTGAGAATATGCCCTTCTTGCTTTCCCCTGGCGTGTCCTTTACAGCCTGTCCCCAGTTTTGTGTCACAGCAACTGATGATCTTTGGTTATCTATGTGCTGAAATAAAGAATTCTCATTTTTCAGGAGAAAAAATTGACAACCAGAGCTGCTGAGGACTGAGGAGCCTGGTGGTCTGCAAAAATCATGAAGTGAAATTAAAAACCCAGCCAACAGTTCCCCTCTTTTCCCTACTCCCTGTGGCATCTTAATAACAAAGGGCTTTGGCCTCTTCTGTTAAATATGAGAAAGTCTTTGCATGGAAGAAAGTTATATTTTGGCTTCCTCAACCAAAGTATGACTTTTATCCATCTGATTATACCTTTTTTTGCATCAGTTTAAATATAAGGTAAATGCACAATGTGGTCACAAGTGACTGAATTAAGGCCCACGATTTTTTAAATCTTCTAAATGTATAAACAAGAACTGCAGCAGCAAAAGCAATAAAATAACCAGAAAAACCAACAACCTCTTTTAAAAATGTTGTCTCATAGTAAAACTAACTTCTTCCCCCCAGATATCAGTTCTATTGAGGTTTAGATTGTACATGGCACCAGGTAACCCCTACTGAGGAAATCGGGGCTATTGCAAATAAAATTCTGAATACAGAGAGAATATGGTTAATAGCCATATCAGCAATAATAGTAATGTCAAGAAGAATATTCAGTTTTAGAAAGGGACAAATAAACCTCAATATCACACAGAATTTAGGGCAAAGGAAACTCTATCCTACATTTTGTTGATGGTAGTGTATCACTGTAGGAGGTGCTAAGTCTGGCTTTAAAGTGCCTGAAAATATAGAAAAGAACATACATCAGAATCTGCCCTCATTATAAACTGTGTTACTTCCCTGACTTTAGCAAAAGCAGAATATTGGTTTCTAAAAGCAGATTCTAGCCTCACAGATGACTCTGATCATATACAGTGCTATAAATTGCTAATGGGCTTGTGGATTCTGTAAAGCAGGAAGGAATTGGGTGGAAAAGTGCTGTTTTCAAAAGCGCTTCTAAAAGAGGAGAGGAGTGAACATAATCAGGATTCCTGCAGAAATCCAAGGTCAGGCTGGGAGTAGAATTTTGGAGAAGGAAATCAGAAGGGAATGAAAATTAGAAGGATGAGAATGGGAAGGCAGAGAAAGGGTGAAAATGACAATAGAAATAAAAAGGTTACAAAATGTTGATCATGTGGCAAGGGCTTCAGAAAACCCTTGCTCTCTGGGTAAGCCACTTTGCCTGTGGTCTGTTCACAGCTCCTTGCTGGGACCATCTCTCTATTTGTACAAACTTCAGCACAACAGGGCCCTGCTCTCTGTTCTCTTATATCTCCAGGCATCGGCATCACACAACTAATTAACAGCAGTAATAAATGATACTGTATTGGCTCTTAACCCTTCACATTTATTTTTCTGTGGGCTGCATTAAAAGGAACAAAAAATTAAAAAAAAAAAAAAGAGGAAGATTAATAATCCTCAGTCAGAGTGAACCTCCGAAGAGATGACACCATCTGGATGATTACTACTTGTTTCATTTGCACATTGAACTCAGTACTCTTCCGGCACTAATTATTGCTTACCCTTTCCTTATTCCTTGACTTCTGGGGCTCTGTGTGGGATATAAATAGCCAGACTAATGACATGCTGCATGTTGCTCAGGAGACCTCATGTTAGTTTACAGCATTTCTCTGATTATTACTTTTTTAATAGAGAGAAGATAAAATACTGGTCTCACAAGCGCAACATGAGAGCCTTAATTTGTTCACATTTTTCTCAGAGCTAGTGCATGATGAAATATTTATATGTTCCTCTCTGGCTGCAGCATTTTGAATGTGCTGGGTTGTTTATTGTTGTAGTTAAAGGCTGATGGTGAAAGAAGTGCTGGAGCTCTCAGTAGCAGGGTATCCATGTCAAGTGTGAAAGTAAAATGGCTATAACCAAAGCAATCATAACTACAGATGGTGTTAAGGGCCTGACCTGTCCTTTACAGGTAGAGAATTTAATAATGTGTCAATTGGTGAAACATTTGTAGGGGAAGTTGCAGAGTCAAACGCTGTTCTTAGCACTGAAATGCAAGACAAACATAAGGTCATTAAAATGGCTCGTAATGCCGACTAAAATAATGAGGTTTCTCATCTTACGGGGGTGTAACACAAACTATCTGCAGTGGCCAAGAGAGAAAACAAAGCCACAGCTTTTGGGTGCTGCCTGAAATATTGGACACTGCTGATGGGATGCCCATCCTTGGCTAATCTAAATGTGACCTGGTGGCACATTATCCTTTTTAAGGTTTCACCCCAGTGTGTTAGTTTCTAGCTGTAAATTTACAATTTACAAAAATAAGTAACTGATGAGGCTTGGTGTGGCATTTCCACTGCAGTGATGACATTTCTGTGGGTTAACTCATCGCCCTCGGGATGAGTTAATTAGCACTGATTGTTATTCACTCTTTGTTTGTATTAGGACTAGAAAAGATTTCTCTCCCTGTACAAGGCGTGGGTTTAAGAAAGATTTTGAGAACAGTATCATGGCATGTGAACAAGTGTATATTCTAGCTTTAAGACCAGACTGGTAATCAGAAAAAGAATTAATATAGTTTTCTGCTGCTGATTTTTGCCATAATTCCCCTATTTGACTGTCTTCTGCCCAACTCCCTCTCTGCTCAGATCCCAGCCCAGTGCTACTCTGCTGCAAGTCTGTAAGTCTCTGCAAACACACATTCAAACCATGGAGAACAGAGCAGTCTTGAAAATCACTGTTCCTGACTTATAGCCAGAAAGCTCTACTACCCTTTTCTGCACTCCTTTGGGTCTCCAGTCCTTTATCTCCACTGAAGCCTTCACATCCACAGAGTCCAAGGACCAAGAAGCGAGGTAAGGAGAGGGAAGTCTCCTTACCACTTTCTCTTAACTTTTTGTGCACCCATGCAGTGCCAGCTGCAATCCTGGCTCTCTGTGATTAATAAACTATCCAATTCCTTTTTTTTTAATAAAACACGCTCTCTTAAATCAAAGAATTTTGTTTCATTGCCTCCTACTGCATGAAGGTCAAAGCCTAGTGGTGCATACTTCACTGCTTCTTTATAACAGTGTGCTCTTCAAGATCGGTTTCATTTGCCATGTGTCAATGGTTTCCACTCCTGTCTTCATATAATTACAGAAGGTGACTTGAACAACCCCTATTCACCTCTGGGTATGTCTGAAACTATCTGTGGATGTCTACAGGTAATTAAGATTTGAGCTTGCTGCTCATTTAAAAGTCTTTCTCTGTTTTGATTATCTTTTTTTTTTTTTTTCCTAAAGGAGCCTTATGTCTTCTGGCTTAGATTTTATATCTGGGCATGGAAAAAATCAGTGTGTTAGAAGTGCTGAATATATCAGGTACAATGAATTTGAGAATAAATGCTTCCATTTCTTTTTCATGATTTATTTTGGGCCCTAACAGAAGACAGACAAAAGAATCAAACTCAGGAAAATAACTAATAAGGAATTGAAGTAAGTAATTTAAATTAAGGAGAATTATATGGGCTAATACAAATACTCGGGGGGGGGGGGAAGGCAGATAATTATAATATAATCTCTCTATTCAGAATATAGGATTTTATGGATTTTAAAATGCAGGCAAAAAGCCACATAGAATCACAAAATGGCTTGGGTTGGAAGGGACCTTAGAGATCATCTTGTCCCAATACCCCTGCCATGGGCAGGGACACCTTCCACTAGACCAGCTTGTTCAGAGCCCCATCCAACCTGGCCTCAAACACTTCCAGGAATGGAGCACCCACAAGTTCTCTGGGCAACCTGTGCCAGTCTCTTAGCACCATCACAGTAAAGAAATTCTTCCTAACAATCTAAATCTTTTCTTTTTGATCTTAAAGCCCACACCTTTTGTCCTATTCTTTTACTCAAGGATATGGCAAAACTTCCATTGGTTTAATAAGTTGAAATTAAGGTCTTGGTGAAAAAAAAAAAGCTTGCTCTTATTTGTAGTTTTTTTTGTCTCTGATTATATTTCAAATAATATACAAATACAGGTAATGTGTCGTGCCATAACACATATTAAAGTGTGTGCTGTAATAAACACAACACATTATAAGGCATTGTTTATATCACAATTGCATACATTAATATTAATAAAATACATATGATATAATGCAATAAAAATATATGGAAAGGATAATAATATATCACAATACATACGGGAACACATGTAATGCAATCCCATAATAGATGTCATAATTTTTCCAAATATCTCTTTTCTGATTATTATCAAACAAAAATATGATCAGGTTTTCATGGGAGAGTAGTGTAAGAGATGAGATGAGGATGATTTTACAAAATGTACTAAATTTTAGCATGAGAAAATTCAAATATCATCACTAAATATCAAGAAAACATCATAATGTATATGTGGAGCTACACAAAACAGGAAATATCCCTTTTTCCCTGATTTGCTAATACCATCTGCCTGAACAGTTCTGGCAGGAGAAGAGACTCTGAAGGAAAATGCTGGGATATGTTAAGACTAGATTGGACAAAACCCAAGCAAAAATTCTGTATCAAACAACTGATGGATTAGATAATTTAAAAGGCTTTTCTGGTCTCTGACTATGTGCTATTTAGTGGCTTTGGATATGAACTGTAGAGTTTAATATTTAATATTGAAATATTTTGAAAAGTGTCATAGAAACAGTATTGCCTTTGCATCTTGCTCAGCCCAGGATGGAAAAATGGCCAGCTCAGTGTAGTGAGGATTTTGCAGGACATAATTTTATCTTTTTACACTAAGTACAATCCCTGCCATGAAGCAGAGGGTAGGAGCAGCCCAACCAACTTTTACGATAGTCTGAGCCAGGTAGAGGTTTTTGATCCCATGATACTCTCAACTAACCATTGAGGTTTTCTAGTGATGAAAAAAGCTTGCAGAGGAATGGAAACTTCCAGAAGAAAAAGACATATAGATTTGGTAGGAGCAGGAGTGAAGAAATGAAGGATTTGATGGCAGGGGATTTATGTAAATACGACAATAAATATTCACATTATATGCAAAATGGAACTTTGCATTGCATGCAGAGTGTCTCCAGTTTTCTCAGATTATTGCATTGACAGCTGTGAGAGAGAAAGAAGGAGAATGGCCAGTCAGGTGTATTCCCTAATTTGCACATCCAATCCTGGGCAGGATCTGCTTGCACACATGAGACATGGCTACAGATAATGCTGTCACTCTTTAATCACATGTCATATTTCTATTAATCTTGCAAACAGGCAATATCAAGGCACCCAGCATTCTTGCCCTCCGATATTTTTTATATAGGCTTCTTAAACACACTGTAAATGCTGGAAAGAACAGCTAAGGCACTCTCAAAATCCTTGTATCAAGTGTATTTTCTTTCTAAAGTAGCAGGCAAATAATTTCCTAAATTTTACGGAAATCAGCTGAAAGTGGTCACCAATCTTGACATTTTCTTGAAAAATGTGAAATGTTTAATTTGTAGCAAGAATCTGTGCTGTAGGAAAGCTGTATTCAGTTCTATATGCAAGAACTTGGCAGGACAGGGAAGGTTCCCATTTCGCTTTCAGTGTGCCATAGAAATGTCATCCATACTAAGAGAGAGGAGTAGAGAATGGCGTTGTGAGCAGCAGTGGTTTGTTGTAAACAAATTGTTTCACTAATGATTGATGCCAGTGATCACAGCAGCAAGTGCTCACTCACAGGAACCTACACACTTGGATAAACCCAACAAACCTTCAATACAATGCACAGTCTTTTGTAAAGGTATTTTAATTTAGAAGCGTTTTCTTTCTTTGTTTTGGTTGTATGGGTTTTTTTTCCTCCATATTATTCAAATCCCTTCACTATTCACAGAAAATAATTACTGTTTCCTTCTATATTGAAGTTATTATTGTTTACCCCAGTGACAAGCTCTCTTGAGCAGTGAAATTGTGTTTAAGAGTCAAGCAGTTTAGAGACTGTTGGGTGCTTCAAATCTCTCTTAGCTTCAGTGCTGCTACAACTAACAACGATGACTCGAGAAAACAGCAATGAGATTTCTCTGATTTGGGAAAGGATTTGACTTCAGTGGGAGCTGGTCTGAGTAGAGGCAAGGCACGGGGGTAACTCCACTGGCAGGGCAATCAAGCTGTTACTGAATGTGACACAAAAGACTCTGCTGGGAGTAGCCAGACAGAGCCCATGTGTACCACATCCAGCAGCTCGTCCCACGCAGCTCATCAAACAACCCTCAGCTGGTAATAGATGCTCTCTGAGCCTCTTGAGGTGGCATTGTAACATACTCCAGCCTGCCACTTTTCTAGATGTTTGCTCTTAATCAATAGTATCTGCCTTTTCCAAAGGTTTTGGAATTCTGTTTTCGCTGCAAAAACTAATGTGCAATAATATGGTGAGCTACTCACATGTCAGGTGAATGCTGGGGAGAATGAACTGAGATCTAAGGATCCAGTACAAAGCAGAGGCTCAGTCAAAAGTGAGTCTGCACAATGTCCTGACCCAAGCAATATATAGAGAATATTGACATTAAAAGGTGCTAAGAGATGAGTCCATTATTACACATGAATACAGCTATCCTAATTTCATTGACTTCTAAATTATTTTCAGACTACTGCACTCCTCTCTGCAGTTCTCTCCTTTGTCCTCTTTTCCTGCTGTTTTCATCTTCATGTGTGTATGATTGGCAAAAAAAGGAGGAGGGTTGAGAATAGCTAATGCTGAGCACTAGAAAATATCTGGAAGGGAAAAAGGAATTCTCAGATCTGAAACTTTCTAGATGCTTTCAGTACAGCATTTACCACAGCTGCCTTTTCCTTTGAGGATGCTGGAGAACTATGCCAGTGCAGGAGTTGTAGACCTTCTTCAAAATGCCCCTTTTGTCTCCAGATTCTTCAGTTTTTATTCTGATTGTTCAACACATATGGTAGTGCACAGCTCAAAACTCTAAAAAGAAAATATTTTTTCCAGATAAATGGTCACCAAACATTGATGAATCTTATTTTACATTAGAGGAAGAAAAGGATATTCTCAGAAGAAGAGACGGGAAAAATTCTACATATCAGTGATTTTAACATTTCATTTTCCCCACATTTTTATGTTGGTGGTGCTTGATGATATCTCAGTGTTACTGCTTGATCTAATTTCTTCCTAACAATATCTGGTAATAGCAGAGACCTAATAGGAAAAATAAAAAAAGCCCAAAACCCAACCCCCAAGAAAGCCTTTGTCACCGAACAACTGCACAATAAATTGAGCTAATCATTAAGAGACTAATTTTAAAGCAGCTACATACTAAAGAAAAGAGTTCATTATGTGTCAGTAAAAAATATTAAGTATCCGTGACCCAGGAGAAGAAAAAGGGAAATTGAATTTGACATCTGAGTGAAAACCCTTGGAATAAAAACACTTAGAGTATTCATGTAAAAGGATTCAGCATTTTTTAATGTAATTGACCTTTGAAGCCCTGAATCTTTTTTTTTTTTTCCTTTTTTTTTAAATTTTTTTTTTAAGATGGCAAAGCATCTCTAAGAGCCCATTTGGGAACATGACAATTTAGAAAATGGAAAATGCATTCCTTAGCCTGACTTTAGTGCATTTGCAGCCTCCCAGCATTACCCATGAGAAAACACTTCACTGCTCCTGTTTTTCTGTTTCCCAAACTCAGACAGTTGCATCCCCAGATACCATCTAGGAGCCCTGCGTGTTTGTTCATCATTATGCTGTCTGCTTCACTCCTTCCCACCCCCAAATTGGATTAGGTCCATGATCCTTAAAGGCAAGGGATAGAACATGAATCATCCATTGCACTAACTTTGAGAAAACTGTAAAGTGCTGTAGAGTTCCAGAAGTGGCTTTTAATAAATCCATCAGATCATACTCAGATGCAGCCTGATGTAATGGTTTCCATGGACAGTAAGCCTGATAATGAAACTGTAGATAATGAAGAACAAGATCTAGTAGGATGTTACAATAATAGAAGGTTTGGGCAGGCACTGTCAATCCTGGTGACACCTATTTATAATGTTTCATTAGTGCAAATGTAGCAAAGCATAAAATAGGATACAAGTCCTTGATGCCTTCTCTGACAGTTTCTTAGTGCACTTAAGCATTAGGGTATACCTTAGTGCATTTTATAATTTAAAGGACTGGGTTCAATTTCTTCTGAGAGATCTAGTGGCACAAATAAAATGTTTTTAGTTCCAGTCATTATTCCAAGATGTGGGTGATACTTCTCTAGAAAGTAGTCAGTCTATGGCTTGAGAGTGAACGGGACTTCATCATAGTGGAAAGGGACTGCAAAGTCAGAAGGGCAAATTATAACTTAAGAAATACCATGAGACATTGCTATTGCCAAGGGAACCCAGCAGAAGTCAAGGACTCATTTACTCTTCTTTTGTTGATGAGTATTCACTCATCAACAAAACCAAGCTTGGGGCACAGCAGCCTCCACATTTTCCCCTTGAGCATTTCTTTTCAGACTTGTAATTATGCAGATTTCATTCAAGCTAATTGCAAATAGAAGTTTCTAATATCTTCATTAGCATTTTATTTCAGTCCACCACCCATACTGCTTTTTTCTCACCCCTCTTTTGCCTTGACCCTTTTGTTCAAGGATCTTCTTGACACAGAGCCAGATGCCCAATTCACCCTGTGATAGTCCAGGTATCCCTATTCTGAATTTTACTGAGTGCTGTGCAGCGGAGAGACATCTGAGATACCTTTCCATGAGGTCATTTGAATGTTTGGGACAGCACAGTATAATGCACTGCATAAAGCACATGAACATCCATCCCTCTTTCACAAACCTTTCTTGTTGTTAATAGCTTTTTCATCTATTAAATCTGCAATTAATTTAGTTATGTTTGAGCCACCTTCCTGTGTATTTGTTTCTGTGTGTAAGAAACTTTCTCACATCATCTGGCCATGTACAACGGGTCAAATTTTGTCTTTCACACTTTTATATAACAAGGTTGGAGCCTGTAGGGCTAAGTGAAAACAGCCTTAGCATCAAAGTCTGGTGGGAGAGGGTGTAGGAGCACTGAAATTATAGCACTCTGAAGAATTAAGGTTTACTGGACATCCACAGGCCTGTGAGTGACTTTGGATGGCCTGTGAGGACATCTAGGGGAATAGCCAAAGAAGCAATGTCTGTTTTGGATGAAAATCCTTGTCTGGAAGATTCTGTTCCACATTTTAGTCCAAGCTAGAAACTGTCATAGCTGTTGACTGGGATTAGGTAATTTCTGCTTTTACAACTGAAGGTCTTAAAGCTCTTTGCCCTGAAGGAGAAAAAATAATGAATTTCTATTTCTGTAAGAAAGATATCTATTGGAAGAATGACTTTTGGCACAGGCAGATAGTGATAGAAAAGGCAGGACAGTTTTGAACTAAAGGAGGATAGATTTAAAATAGATGTTAGGATGAAATTTTTACTGTGAGGGTGGTGAGACCCTGGAACAGGTTACCCAGAGAAGCTGTGGATGCCCCATCCCTGGCAGTGTTCAAGGCTGGATGGGGCTCAGACGAACCTGGTTTAGTGGAAGGTGTCACTGCCCATGGCAGGGGTGTTGGAACAAGATGGTCTTTAAGACCCAAATCATTTTGTGATTCTATGTGCCACCTGGAAAAGGAAGTGAGGTGCTTGCTCAACCATGGCTTCTTATAAATCTGGTATAATGCTAAAGGCATGATGGCAGTGTGTCAATATTTAGGAAATATTGCTTTGAATACATGCGGTACATTAGACTGAAGCACGGTGTCCTGGGGGATTCACTGAAAACATTGCATCTTGAGACCACAACCTGCAAACCATATCACACATAATCTACCATAATATATTAAAAAGACTGTTGTAGTAATGAGGGAGAAGAAAATATGGTTCAATAAAATATTTATCTTTATTTCTAAAAAAAAGACAAAATATGTTGCTCTTATATCAGAACTAGAAGAATAGGAATTTGATCAGATGATAAGGTACTCTTTCTTTAACTAAAAAAAAAAAAAAAGAATTAATTTGCTTCCAGGAATTTTTTTTTTAGTACACTTGACATGAATAATTCATAATTTATCTTATTCACATAAAGAGAGGATTCATGATGTGCAATATTGTTCATACAAGCAATGGAGCCATTTTATATACTGTAATTAGCGAATGGTGCTTTGGAAGCCTGTATCAGCACCAAAACATAAACCTAAATCTCTTGAATCCTGATCTAGTTCCTTAAGTTTGGGAAAATGATCTCTTTGTTTGAAGCTGACCCTTCTGATAGAATACAGTGGTCAGAGGCAACGATTATTCCTCCAAAAAAGAAAGAAGAAGATATTTAACAATTGTAGAATTTTCACATCTATTTTCTGTATCTGATGAATATAAATTATTTTTGCAAAACTTAAATCTCTGATGACTGACTGTATTTCAAAATAAGATTTTTTTAGATTCTCTGAGAGAGCTTTTACTTGCATAACAGAAAACAGAGTTTTGTAGGATAACACTGGAACTCAAATACAATGAATAAATATTTTGGTATCTTAAAACCCTACAGAAAAGCTCTTCTGAAAAAATCTCATGTTATTTGAGTAAGTGAGTCTTACTGTTCTTCTCTTTCCTCCTCTTTGTGATCATACATAATATATTTTCAGGCAAAAAAATAATACAGAAAATCCCCTAAAAATCTTGAAATAAAGAAACCTGTAAAGAAATAAGACCTCAAAGACTGTAAAAGTAAAAATATTGGCGATATGCTGACTCACAAGAATCACAACAGGCTTATGGGGAATGCAGCATAGAATTTTATGTTTGTGTTAAATTACACAACATTTTAATGCAGTTTTAATATGTATTATCGATGAATTATGCATTCATACCTAATAATTTAAATAAACTCTGTAGATAAAACAAAAAATGTGTAATATAAATGAAAAAGGCCATGTTTGTAATGTATATGTGTGGTAATATTTTATTTTAGATGCACATATAAGCTTCTGTGTTCATGGAACTGATTTTACTTACTATAAAGAGTATATCTTAAAGACAAAAATTTCTCTGACTTGTCAGAGAATACATCTAGTGTAGGTGGGTTATATGATATGGGTTGATGCAACCCCACACATCTCATGGCCATTTGCTGCTGTGTGAATTGAGTATCTCTCTGATCCAGACAACTTACATAAGTTCTTTTAAACTGCAGCAATGAAATTATTCATAATGACAAAGAAGGGAACTGACCCAGTTTACTTGAAATAAAATTCCCCTCCTTCCCCCCAGCAATAAATGACAACAGCAAGTTTCACTTCAAAATGGGGCTAAGGAATTCTTTAAAACAGAAGAGCAAACTTACAGAAATAACTGTTGCAAATGGGAAATAGGTGATTGTAAGCAAATGACAAGCTTGGGTTTTTTAAAGCTGATGTTATGAAGCTGATTGCACTCCTCAGTTATTTATATCTAAATGCCTTCATTCTTTAAATAGTGTCCATTTATATTTCAAGTGGCCTACATACACAATGCTGGTGTTACACGGCTGTTCCACATGCATTGTAATTGAATTACTGAACAAAATACAGGCAGGAGTCGTGGCTTCTGATACTCTGTAGTCATTGCAGCCTAATAAGGTCAGCATAGATTAATTGTGAAATCAGACTGCTCCATTTGAGGAGGAATGACAAGAATAAAGCACCATCCATAACACCTTTCAAAGTTGTGACTGTTTTATCTTCTTGTACTCTCTATTTTGTGCAAGTGAATCACAGAATTATAGAATCACAGAACAGCTGGGGTTGGAAGGGACCTTAAAATCATCTTGTTCCAATACCCCTGCCATGCCCAGGGACACCTTCCACAGACCAATTTGTTCAAAGCCCCATCCAACTCAGCCTTGGATACTTCCAGGGATGGGGCATTCGCAACTTCCCTGGGCAACTTCTGCCAGTCAGTGTCTCACACCATCACAATAAAAATTTCATTCTAATAACTAATCTAAATCTACCATCTTTTACCTTAAAGCCATTTAAAAACCTTAAACTAAAGATGTGTTTTGTACCAGCTCAGGAATACAGGAGTTGGGAAATGGCCATTTCCCAAAGTCTCTTGCTGACTTGCATACTGCAGGAGTTTGATGGGAAAAAAAGCTCAGCATTTGAGAAAGAAGGTTTTTGCTCTTTCAATTCAGGTTGTAAAAAGCATCTTTGGAAATCCTTGGTATGCAGCTCTGGGGAGGAAGGAAGTAGGAGCCTGGGATGTGGTTAGCCCATGGTTAAAATATTCACTGGTAACAGGGAAAATGTTCACCTGGGACAGAGAATCAAGGATTCCTTCAACTGCAGAGATCATGGAGGGCTTAATCATTAGTATATTGGATACTGTAAAGTAGGTTTTCTCTCACTGGGAATTTTGCCCTGAACACACAAAAAAAATCTGATTAAAATTCAGTTGACACATTTCATCATGAAGTGGTTCAGTTTAGACAAAGTAGCATATTCTAAGGAGAATAATTTGCTAAAAAGATTTAGCCAGATCTCTGTTTGCAACCTTTACAAAAATAGCTCCCCAACAGGCAGATGTGGGATCATCTGTTTCCTCCAGTCCCTGCTGTGTCCCCTTTCTAGAAAGTTACAGTTCTGGATATGACACAGGAGTCCCTCACTGCCAGTCCTACATTCAGGGCATCATTCAATTTGAATAACTTATTGGATCTGAATTTGCATTCACATTCTAGAAACTATAAGAACAGTTTTTTGACCTCTGCTCTGCTAGAAATACTTTTCCTAAGGCAGCTCCAAGGAGAATATCTGGTGTATCCACAGTTTCTACAGATAGTTGCCATTCTGTGCCCAGTCTGGTCTCTCAATTTACAGTATTCTATTTCACTCCCACAGGTTCTACTCAATCAGTTTGTTTTCCTTTTACTTCAGCTCAGAAGTATATATGTTTTCTTAAGTAACATAAATTTCCTTAATGATCATCTTGTTTGAGAACAAATACCAGCTTATGTCTTACTCAGAGATAACTGAGCTGTGGATTTACATTTATTTATTTATTATTTTTTTTAAATTAGGGCTGTAGGAGGTTGTTTCACTGGCAAACACAATCTGTACCTTTTCTTTCTCCTCTAATTATCCTGATGGCCATATGCATGGCTCTAATGTGCGCATGGCATATAAATCCATCAGGATAAGTAGTACTGCAGCCCCAAACAGGGCATCTCACAATCTGAATGCCATTCTCATGGCAAGCAGAACAAAAGAAAATGAAATGAATAGATAATTTCAAGTTTTAAAAATGTCTTTTATTTGGTTGATGTCACATTTCTAACTTTAGTAAAGTTTCTACCATCTACTGAGGGAGGTATGTAAAATTATTATAATACAAGTCTGTGCTCTCCCCTGTAGAAGCCTTTGTGAAACCTTAACAGAGGCTGATCACGTGGCAACTTGTTAGCTCTAAAGGCTGCCCAGAAATTGAATTTATAAGGGCTAAGAGATCAGGCCATGTTTCTGTAGCTTGTAAATGCAGGTGACACACCTCTCAATTGGCAGGTCTGGGAGTCCCTGAGCTCTATAATGAATAATGTGTGACATGAATTGCCACTAAGATGTAGCAGAAAAATGCTGAGACCACATGATGGAGTCTCCTGCTGGTGCAGCTCACCCTCAAGCTAACCTTGGGGAAACACTTTGAAATGGTAGCTGAATAACAAGGAAACCAGTTTTCGTATGCCAGAGGTGTTTCAGACACTGACTTAGCAACATTTAGAGCTATTTCTTTGCTGAAACTTTTATATTCCACTAAGAGAGAACTACTGAGGAACACAGTATCTTGAAATGGTCACTGTCTTTTTTCAGCTTTTTTCCAAGCAGAAAGGAATTGCTACATTTGCCTGAACCCCAGGCGCTAAAAACATCACTCTGTCATAATGACCTAGAAAAAAATTGACTTGTTCACATGAATTGCTGGATCATTGTAGTCACAGGCTCAAAAATCAGTTCCCAATTTCCCAGAGTGTTGAGGAAAAATAATGGTAAAAGGTGAAAAAGAAGCATGCTAAGGAAAAAAAAAGGAGAGCTTCAAGGTCTTTCAGAATATTTTGCATACCTCATTACATATATGTTATAATTTTCCAAATAAATATCTTGGGACAATATCAGGCAATACAAAATACTTAGGCAGATTTTTTTGGTTAACTTTAGAAGGAGTGCTGTAAATTCTAAAAAGGTATATCCACAAGTGAAGACAACCCCATGAATTTAAACTGACTTAATGTAACAAACTACACCTCTTCCCCATATATGCATATTTAGGATGCTTTTAAGTAACCTTTTAAGGAAACATGAGGTTCATATATTTGAGTTGGCTTAAAGAGTATAGGAGGAGCTGAAGACAGCTGTTGATACTTTATCTTGCCATATTACCATCTAAAAGGCAAATGTGGTTCCTTAAACATTTACTGTATCCTAGTTTGTTCAAGCTTGGAAACCTAACAAGGGAATAGAAGATGCTTAAAAGGTCTGATAGACATGAATTCCCTTGCCAAAACTGAAGCAAGCAGATAAGGATTCTACATCACAACTTTTCTTTGTCTCTCATTTTTAGATGACCTACTTAATTTAAATTATTTGGTTGGAATCAAAGGTGTGGGGAATTCGTGCAAGAGCAATTTTAGAGGAATTTATAAACCAAAGAAAATCTAATTTCCAAACTGAAGCCATTCTAAGGACTGTGAATCCTTTGAAGTCGAACCAGGTTCTGACTAATGGATTTTAGTGTATGTATAATACAACAGGATGTTTGTATGATGACTCCCTCTCTCCCAGTGACAAACATGCACTTTTCGTGTTCACATGCACAATTTTTCCCCTTTTGCTTACACAGTGGACTCTTGACAGAATAATCCTTTGATGACAAGATCACTCTCCAGGCTTTCCCCATCTTGGCTGCCTCCAAGGCTCCACATAAATAAATTGGGATCTTTCCACAGCCTGTATTTACGGGCACCATTGCAACTAGAGATTAGAAATAAGGAAGAGGTCAGGCAATGGCAACGCCTCCCTTCATCTTGTCGAATCCTTTGTCCACACTTTTGTTCATCTTCCCCATCTCCCCTGCCCCTGTGACACATCTCTGTCTCGTTGCTTGGTAACCTCCCAGAACTGCTCTGCGTGCTGGCATCAACAGCTCCCTGCTCCCCCTTCCACTTGCTCAAAACACCCAGCCTCAAATCAGATGAGATTTCCTTCTCTCCGCTTCTGACAGACAAATCAAATTCAGAGGAAACGTGGAAAGCTCTGTCAGAGGGTAAATTCTCAATTAAGGAAAAGAAATAGAGGAAGATAGACATTCAGAAACAGCTGATTAGCAGCATGGGACTTCTACACGCCGATTATTTCAGATAGAAATGGAAACGGATGGAAAGCGGATGGAAACTGAGCAGCTGGGAAAAAGATGAAAAAGGTTAAAAGAAAAAAAAAGAGTAAAAAAAGAAAAAAGAAAGTGTAAAAGAGGAGAAAAGAAAAAAAGGAAAAAACAGAAGGGTGGAGAGAGAAAAATTGTTTATTACTTGCATAGCAGCAGTGGCTAAAGATCCAGCTGGGAATGAAGCTGTAATCACTTAGCTATTATACAACAAAAATAAAGCAGATCTTATCTGGAGAGGCAGCAGTCTAAAATGATTGACTGACTGTTTAAGCATCAGGATGTCATCTTGCTACAGGACACTGTATCTCCCCATCCTTTTTCAAAATAAATTGGCAGTTTCTCATGCATCTTGTGCTTGGTGTTAGTACTCAAACTATTATAGAAAATTATAGATTAGTAGATTTCTTTTGAGAATAGCTTTCAAAATGGATACTTAAGAGGAAAATGGCAGGATTGAGACACCTGCAGGCACAAGTGGGATTTTAATTCTCTGAGGAACTAGAGTATTGATATTGGACATTTTAATAGAGTGGGATGCTTCCAGATCTGATCCAGACTGGAGGAAAATCAGATCCAGACTGTACAAAAACCATCATTTTGGACTGAGGTGTGGCCTGAAGTGAGGTTGTTGGAGCTGTCTGAAGATGTAGTGTCCAGCACAGGACAGGTCCTGGCCTCTTCCTACACAGGCACCTGTGCTTGGACACTGGACATAGGACCTCCAGAAGATCAATACCTAAGAGCAGAGGAGGTTAGGTAAGGATATTTCACACAACAGTAGACACCTAATCTCTGCAGCCAAATTGTGCCTCCAGAGTTGTATCTATGTTCAGAGTAAGACAACTGAATTTTGGCACTGGTGTATCCAGCTCTGCACAGTCTTGTCTAGGACAGCCTGCTCCCACTGCACTCAGCAGAGATCTGAATGGAGTCCATCTTTGAGACGATTAGACAGAAGAACCTATTTTAGATGAGTTGCAGACAGGCTTTATTCAGTAGCCAGGTGTGTTCCTAGGAGTATCTCAAAAGCTTTAGACATCTCCAGATGTGTCTGCAAAATGGTCTGGGTCTCTGGCACACAATCTTTCCCAATTTTCTTTTGAATAGAGGTGCCTTGCATGATCTACAGGGATTTAGATAGTACCATATATGTATGTGCAAACCTAGACTGCCCTGATGCCTGATAAGAGCTTGGATATCTAGCACAAATGTAGGCATTGCAGACAGAAACCTGAGTTCAACTGAATCAATCTGGGAGAGAATTTCACTCTCATTTTTTGTCTGTTTCTTAGGGACTTTTTCCTCAGTACCTGCATTCCATGAAGTGAATCTGTAGAGTGAAATTGTAGGGACATTTGAAATCATAGATAAGAGAGTAAGAAGGCACACTGCAGGATTTCTGGGGCATAAATTTGTTGGAATTGAGTAGTAATTTAGTAGTGCATGAAGAGGAGGATGACTGATGTTCCAGTAATGACAATAAAATCTCTGTATTGAGGCAGATCTCTGTGTTTATATGTACAGACACACATATGCACACAGCATACACCTTCCTTTAAGTGCAAACCAAAACCAAGGCCTATATTCCTTTAATATTCAACAGACCTTTCTCCCAGCAAGCCCATGTTGCTGCTCAGCCACCTCAAAAGAAGCTGATGAGCTCTGCAGGGCTGTTAGTGAGTGAAAGATCAAGTCATTTTTATTCCCTTCCTTGGTCAATAAGGAGTTGTATCTTCCTTGCCCTCATCATTTTCTTCCACTTCTTAGATGGTTTTTAGAATAATTTATCTTTTCCCCCTGCTTTCTTCCTTTATTTTGTAAAAAACCAAACCAAACAAAACAACAAACCCACACATGGAAACACAAAAGGTGGACTTTTATTTTTCATAAAAGAAGGGGGTAAAAAAACCTGGAACAAGGGAGAGAAAGGGGAAAGAAAAAGGACAAACAATATGCTTTTTTGTAGTCTTTTGATTAAAAGCATTGACAGCAGCTTCACCTGAGGAAAGCTGTATTTTACAGAGCACCTGTCTAAACACCATATGTTTACAGGCTTTCTCCTTCTAAGATTCTGTATTCTTTTTAAAGAAGAGGTTTTGATTGTTTCAAACTGTTCCTATATCTCATGATATTTATTCCAGCTGGCACCATGTGAATGTCATTAAAGGTGAGGAAGGGCCAAAGGATGCAAGACTATAAAACCAATCCTCTTTCTTTCAGAGAAATTGAGTGATTCATATCTCATCAATTATTCCTCTGTGAGATTTTTTGCCTGAGTAGAAGAGACCTCCTTTTTGGAACATATGGGTGAATCAAACTGCAATAGGAAGAAACCACGTCTCTGTAATTTAGCTTCAATTGCTCATTTACATCAATAAAAAAATATACTGTAAACAATGCAGGGTTGTTTTCTTTAGCAATGCAACAGAATAGCTGTAGATGTCTGCATGAATATACAATGGGATCTGTCTGACACATCTCATTTATGCTTTTATTATTTTGCAAGGAACAATGCAAGTCTTATTAGATTCTACTGCATTCACTTAATGGGGAAAAACAAAATCCCAACATCTTTCTTCCCCAGCAAAATCTGATGTGTAAGGATAAAGTCACTCTGACTGCAGACTGCAATGGGATGAGAATAAATTGCAGCACATATTACTCTCCCCAGTTTCCTGCCATATTTAACAAGTTCCATACTGACAAAAGCAAACATTAATATGGGCTGACAAGCTTATGGGAAAGAAATTGTATAGCCACAAATGACATCATGGGTATCTTTGTTCTCTGCAACTCTGATAAAATTTTTCATCTGAAGTCTTTTCCTATTATCTGTGTAACAAAATGGATTCTACTCACCAAACTAATTCTACAATAAAATCCTGGACAATAAAATAAAATATTTCTCTTCTTGTAAAGGTGGTTTACTTGGCTGAGAAATGGAAGAAAAAGTAAACTTGTGACATTTCTGGAAGATTTTTTAACAGCAAGGAGGATTTACTTGTTTTATTCTGAGAATGACATAAAATAATTAATAAAGTTTTAAAGAATAGACTTGTTATTTCTAACCTCTAAATGTACATAAAAAGTGGCTGTACAGGTTCAGGAAACTGCTCATTTAGTCTTCCATTTTGTGTTCAACCCCAGCTGGAAGTGGAAACACAGAGGCAAATATGATCAGAGCAATTGTGGCACCTCTATTTAAGCATATGTTATAATCACTAATTGATACTTCCTCTATTTTTCCAATCTTCCTTTAAACCAGTGAAACTGTGTTGCATCCACTGAGATCCTTTCTCAGGGAGTTACACTGATCTATAACCTGTTGTGTGAAGAACTAAATCCTCCTCTTTGTTAGTTTTGAACTGGTTCTTACTCACTTTATTTGATTGCTTTCAGATCTCACACTGAAGAAGAGTAAAAGTGGCTCCCTGTCCATTTGCTTCATGCCCCTCATGGCTCTGCAGACCTGTCACATCTCCTTTAAATGAGCTCTCATAAGAAGTTTTGCTATTGCTTCCCAGTAGCAAGAGCTCTTCCATGCCTCTGATCATACTCTCTGCCTTCCTTGATTCTTTCCCCCTTCTAATACAGCTTTTTACTGAGGGGAACAGAAGCTTCTCACTGTCTCTGAGTTATGGATTAAGCATGGATTTGCCAAAGGAGCACTCTGAGTGCTCACCAGCTCATAGCATCAGACCTTTTGAATGCCCTGTTTAAATCCTCAACTTTCCAAACAATTGTCTAATGTGGGAATTTTGATTTAGTAACGGAAGCTTCCCCACTAACTTTAATATTTTGGCTTTTTGTGCATGATCTTAAATTTATTTGATTTGGAGATTAATTTCACAGGGTAGGCTGTTGGTTTTTCCCTGTCTAAATAATCTTAATAATCACTGGAATAAGGGTAGCCTATGCAACATATTGTGTAGGGTTTGGAGGATTTTTTACTGTTGTTGAGGACATGTCAAGCTGACCACCCATCAATGGGATAACTCATCTAGTCTTCTCCCCATGCAAAATTACTTACCATCAGCCATTTTTTTTTTTTTCTGAGAGGTAGTGCTAAAATATCAGAAAAACTGGTCTGCCAATTTCCCAACCATTCTTAAATCTGTAAGAGCTCACAATTTCCAAATGCACTCAGATTAAGGACAGGTGCATTCGAATTCCTAGCAGTCATATTTCTGTACTAAATAAGCATAGTAATTTTTCAGAGGTTTTTTTTTTTTTCCACATGAAGAAGGAGACTATTAGGCTAAGAAATTTGATGTTATCTCCCTTGTCCATTTTTTTTAAACTTTCTTGAATTCATGCACTGAATTTTATACATTTTAAACTGTGATCCAGGTTGTAAGTTTAAAATTATTTTGTTCAAGCATTCTCTGTGGTCTTTTGAACTAGGAAAACAACTATGAAACTGCTCTGTATCCTTTAAAATAACTTATGTCAAAATATTAACATTTTCTTAATAACATCATCTTCAGTGAATAAAAACAAATATTATAGTAAGTTCGCTGTAATCTGATTGTTACTTTACTTTGTTTTTTCCTCCTTCTTCAGGGTGTACTCCATAGTTCCTCTATGATTGCCTTTTTATCTATCTGTATGAAAGAAAATAACAGAAAAACAGAAGGCACAAACAATTTTTAGGTCTAAGATACCACATTTGCTGTTACAAAAAGGTACATTTCATAGAGGCATAAAGATACAGAGCACAAAAGAATCACAGTGATTTATGCTATGATACCACTTGAATTCACAATGGTGGGATACTGATTTTTAGTTTAATTCTTGAGCAAAAGTAAATAAAAGAGCACTTTTACCCTTTTATTAGAAGAAAGAACATAATGCCATTTAATTTACACTTGCTTCTACTAAATAAAAGTAGCTATCCTGGGAAGTTATTTTCTGTGTTTCTTAGGTGCAAACATGAGCTCTGGTTCCTGAGCTGCTTTCCCATGGCCAACACCACAAAGCACCACCATGGCACTGTGCTAAATGCCATTCATCACGAAATCACTCTTCCCTTCTCTTCATCAAAAGCCAATTTTGAGCTTTTCTAGGTAATGCAGGTGTTACATTGTGCACTGTGATCACCCTTAGGGAGGGCAGTATTTGCCACCAGCTGTTGCAAGAAAGTAGTTTAAATATTTTTCTTTATTTGAAAGAGGAAAATGGGTATTTCCAGTAAAGAAAGGGTAATGCAGACTTTGTAGCGTGACTGCTAAATTGATAGCAGGATTCTAAATATGGCATTTTAAACAGTTCTGTTCAACAGACGTGGACAGTGGGACTGAGCTCACCCTCAGCAAGTTTTCTGATGACACCAAGCTGTGTCATGCTGGAAGGAAAGGATCTGCACAAGCTTGGGAAGTCCATGTGATCCTCATGAAGATCAACAAGGACAAGAGTAATGTCCCGTGCTTGGGTTGGGGAAACAGGTGTCAAATACTATTGTAAAATGCAGGCGAACCCAATGGGAAGGAATGATGATGTCCAACCCCAGTTCAGAAGGCTGAATGATTTCTTTATTATAACTATGCTATAATACATTAATATACTATATAAAGGAAGATACTAAAAGTACATACCTACTTTCTCTAACTACCATATCTAACTAACTACTTGTGACCTTCTCTCAAGAGTCCAGACACAATGGATCTGATTGGCCATCAGGCTCAAACAATCCTCACCAGGATCCAATCAAGCAATCACCCCAGGTAAACAATTCTCCAAACACATTCCATATGAGAAAAACAAGGAGCAGAAAGAGAAATTGTTTTCTCTTTCTTTCTCTCTGTGCACCTCTATGAAAAATCCTGAAAGAGAAATGTGTTTGCTACAAAATACCAGCTGGGGAATGAAGGAATTGAGAGCAACTCTGCTGAGAAACATGTGGGGTATGAGGGGGTAGAAGGCTGGACATGAGCTAGCCATGTGCACTTGCAGCCCAAAAAGCAAATTGTGTTCTGGGCTGCATCAAAGGAGGCTTGGCAAGCAGGCTGGGGGAGGTGATTCTTCCTTGCTACTCCACTCTCGGGGGGCCCCAGCTGGAGCACTGGATGGGGCTTTTGGGTCCTCAACACAGGAAAAACACAGATCTGTTGGAGTGAGTCCAGAGCAGGCCCACAAAAATGATCAGAGAGATGGAGCACCTCTGCTGTGAAGACAGACTGAGTGAGCTGGGGTTGTTCAGCCTGGAGAAGAGAAGGTTCCAAGTAGAACTCATGGCAGCATTTTGGTATTTGAAAAGGGGTTGTAAGACAGATGAGGACTCCCTTATTTTTGGGACCTTATATTTGTGATAGGGCAGGGGGCAACAGTTCTAAACCAAAAAAAGGTAGACTCAGACTAGACATGAGGAAGAGAATTTTTACAATGACTGTGGTGAGACACTGGCACAGATTGCCCAGAAATGGGCTCCATCCCTGGAAACATTCAAGGTCAAGCTAGACAGGTCTCTGAAAACCTGATCTAGTTGCATATGTCCCTGCTTATTGCAGTGGGGCTTGACTAGATGACCTTTAATGTTCTGTTCCAACCCAAACTATATTGTGATTCCAGCTGCATAATTAAACCCTCAGCTGACATTAGTCAGCACAACTACATTCCCTCTGGAACAGACTCTGGGTAAGAATTTGATTCTTATAAGATTTTTTTATTCCATTTAATTAGACTTCTCTTTTCATGTTTCAACTTCTTCTTTCTTCCCACTTACATATCCTATATGTAAAGAAAAATCCAGCTCTCATATATTCTAGCCATATTTCCAGTGTTCAGCTGGTTTTAAAGTTAAGCTAAATGTGTTCAGCCAGTTGCCAGACCCTACTCCCCTCCTCCCTGCCAAAGTAATGACTTTCTATTTCAGCAGCCCACTCATGATTACAAAACCAGACGGATTGCTCTCTATTACATGAGTGCACGTATTCTTGATCAGAAACTAGCAATCATTGAATATATCATGTACACTGGCACCAGGGAGGGAATAGCTCTTCATTCTGCCCAGTGAAGCATGTGGAAACACCTGCTTCCTATCCTGAAAATGTTTGCAGCTACTGCCAATGAAGTTAGTGCTGAAACAGCACCATGGAGCCAAGTTATCCTGCTTGGACACCTGTTGGAAAAGAAAGCTGCCTAGGTAAGTCCAAAGCTCAGCTGGCCCCAGGGATGCCACACTTCTCTCTGCTTATGGAGAAATTCTCTTATCAGTGAAAAAGTCCGCTGTTTGAGAAAAAGGAAAGCAGAAAGGGAAGTATTCTGGTTTATAAAAACTTCCAGTTATGGAAAACAAGTATCCTTTGCTAGGCAAGGTTCAGAGAAAATACAAGAAATGAATCTGAGAACTGGTGTATTTAAAGAAATCATGTGAACTTCATTCTTTCTGGGTGGAAGAAACCTGAGCTGCAGTCACAAAAGCAATTCAGAAATCTTTCTTAATGCAGGCATTTGCATTGTGTGTTTTATTACCTGTTAACAAACATGTTCATTATCTAGCTCAAATGCAGGCATGTATTTAATCACATGAGCTCTACTCCCTAAACTGATTGAATGAGAAATGCATTATGTTTAGAGTGTATAAGAAAAGCTCAACTGAACACCTACTATTAAGGTGATATGAGGCCATTACCATTGCCACAGAATGTATTTTACCCAAGAATGGATGAAAAAGAAAGATTGGTGATATTTAGCCTAGCAGAGTTTTATTAGCTCCAGCATTGACATTGAAACTAGGGAACAAAACTAACTGAATTTGTGGTCTCTTGATTTAAAGAAAAAAAGAATCAATGTATTTAAAACTGCAAGTCAACTTTTTTTTTTTTTTTCTTTTGGGTGAAAATTTGAACTCATTTGCAGTGTATTGAAAGCTATATCATAAAACAAATAAATTAATTTTTTCTTTGCTTTTATTAAAACTTCAGTTATTTTTTATTCTTTTAAAATTTTTATTATTTTTATTTATATTCAAATATTTTTCATTAGTTCAAAGTTAATGTAATAATAAATTTGCAGCTTTCTGTTAAATCAGTTAAATTACTTTCATTTTAAAAAATCTCAAACTTAGTTAATCTCAGGACTTCTTGTTTTTTTTCATGAAGTCATTTACAAGTGGAGCAAATCAGTTAATACTTTCTCCAGCTAGAGAATACACTCTGCCTTAAAAAGTGACCTCTGGGCTTTCACACATAAAGTTCTTTATTTTTATACTAAAATAGTTACTTCTGCTCTGAGATTGAACAATGATAATTTGGGATCCCAGGATTCAAATACCACAGACAGGTGCTAATGTTGCTTGGGAGCACTAAATATGGAGATCAGTATACAAAAACATAAATCAGTTGTTTAGAAACATGATTTGCACAACTGGGTATACTTAGGATTTTCTGGTAAAAATAGTGTTTATGGTATTGTAAGACAATGGCTGTCACAAGCAACTACAAGAAACTCAAAGCAAAGATAAAGCATCAGGAAACATTTTCTTTGTGTCTGAATTCAATTAACTAGTAAGTCTTCTATGAGAAGCAATATACATATCTTGCCAAAGACAATACTGTGTCAGAATTAATCATAGCATGATTGTGATTATTTCAATCTTTTGATAATTCCTCACCATGTGTTTTTTTCTTGACTATTTCTCAAATCTTCCCTGGAGACCTCACAGCATAAACAAGCCAAAATAGAAGTATCTTCTACTCATTTTACAAATTGCACTGTGATGTGAAACTGAGTCTCATATGTGTTACTCAGTATGAGGCAATAAATAAGGTTTAAAGAATGCTGAACCCATGTCTTAGTTGCAGGTTCAAATGACACAAATCTCAAAGAAATGCACCAAATAAAATTTCGGTGGCATGTGAATTTATCTTTGCTGATTGCATTGATGGAGTAAAGCAAACAAAGGCAACAAAGGGGAAAAAAAAAAAAACCTGCCTAAAACCTACCCCCCTTAATGAGAAAACTCACAGGTAGTAAATAAGAAACAAAGTAGTAACAGAGGGAATTTCACCACACTTCATGAGAAACTCTATTTGAAGTATCATTTCATATGAAGAGTTCATGAGAAAAGTTTATATAAAGCCACCAAAAAGACCTGTGGATATGGTGCTTGGAGATGGGGCTCAGTGGTGAACATGCTCATGATGAATGAACAGCTGGACTTAATTATCTTAGAGGTATATTCCAACCTAAATGATCTATGATTCTGAATGCATTTACTCTGTATATTAGGGCTTAGTTCCCAGCCATGAAATCTATTGTGGAATAATCTTAGAGGAAATTTGATAGAAAAGCTATTGCTTAAAATATTTTTTAGATGAGACTGGACAGATCTGGAGGAAAGCATATTATAAAAAGTAAAGTTTCCTTTAGAGAGAGAAACACTGATAATCAAGCTGATTATCAAGGTCTCTCTCCCATCTCTGGATTCTGTGGTTACAATTATAACTTTTCTTCCCTGAGTTGTGAAGACCCAGGCTCAGCACGGCTGCTGAGCAGGTCCCTGTTATCAGCTGCTGGCAGTCAATGGTCACTGATGCTTGAGTTCTCAGAAATGCTGAGTCTGCTATTGACTGGCCATTTCTGCTGATGAGTTGGTACCTTAACTTTAGTGTCAACCAGGTCAATAGCCAAAATGAGTCTAGTTCCACCAAGCCTTTTATTAAAAAGGAATCACCAGGTTATTTCTCTTTTTTTCAAACTGTGAAATGCTGTCAATGCATAGGAAACCGAAGACTTTGTTTTAATGGTTGGAGAATCCCAGAAGACAAAGGTTTAATTTAAAAGGCTCCCTTCCCTTCCCTTCCCTTCCCTTCCCTTCCCTTCCCTTCCCTTCCCTTCCCTTCCCTTCCCTTCCCTTCCCTTCCCTTCCCTTCCCTTCCCTTCCCTTCCCTTCCCTTCCCTTCCCTTCCCTTCCCTTCCCTTCCCTTCCCTTCCCTTCCCTTCCCTTCCCTTCCCTTCCCTTCCCTTCCCTTCCCTTCCCTTCCCTTCCCTTCCCTTCCCTTCCCTTCCCTTCCCTTCCCTTCCCTTCCCTTCCCTTCCCTTCCCTTCCCTTCCCTTCCCTTCCCTTCCCTTCCCTTCTTTCATTATTTTTTCATCATTTTTCACCTCTATCCATAATCTACTGCTGTGTGCTTATATAATTTTCACCAATTCCCATGCCAAGAGTGTAATCTATCAATAAAATTTGGTGAGTTATTGTAAATCCTGTGACTTTTGTTGCTCCTTTTGAATACAAGGAATCTAAGAATCTTGGGTGCTCCCTTCCCCTTAAAGGTGGGACATTGCAATGATGAAGCAGAAATGAGTTCAAGACACTGACAGTTTTTACAGATACTGGGTTCTCTGCCCTTGACATTTCAGAAAAAAAGATTGGTGAGAAGGTGCTCACAGGAAAAAAAATGAGGCTAAAAATCTGAATCTCTCAAGAGGAGGAAGGAAGAAAGTTAGTGCTGGATTGATTTAAACTTGGAATACTGAATAAGAAAGTGAAAAAAAAATCACCTCTGGGATTGACTTTAGGCAGCTAAGTCAGAAAATACTGACAGTGGAGTCAATTTACATCATCTTTAATTGGCTGCTGAGAATCTGTGGTGCAAGGTGAATTTCATTGTCCTGAAAAGATTTGAAATGCAAATATTACTTGGAATTAATGATTGTTATTTGATATGTCTCATTACAGAGATCTCAAAGCATGCTCCTTAATTGTTTGCTTTAAGAATTTTTTTTTAATACAGGCTGAAACTTCTAATAAGGAATACTTCTTTGTGCTATCACAGTGCATATTTGAACTGTAATGCACACCTTAAAGTACTGCAAGGCATCAGGGTCTGATAATACAGTGCCAGACAAGTAGGAATTTTGTTTTAATTTGACTATTGTCTCTCACCAAACACATAGAACACTAACACAGACCATCCTTCCCAATGAATAGGGAAGGCCAGGGATCCTATAGCATCTCAAAATGGTCATCATGTAGATCAATCTTTGATAAATACTGTTTTGACCGTAACAGTTTATTTTTACAAGATTATAATGCTTTAATGTACGTTGCTCATCACTACAAGAGAGCTAAAATGAGAGCTAAGGCTGTGTTTGTATACAGCCAGGTTCCTGTTATGATTCTCCTGAATATGTGCCACTCACTGGAGCTCCTCAGACCATTGGAGGCCCATAACAATTTAGAAAGAGCACTGAAAGTAGGTGAAAACTATCATTATTTTTCCAAACACACATGCATATACGTTCCTGCAGTTGGCAGAAATGCCACTGCCGATGGTGGATGAAACTGGGAGATGACCCCTGATGGCTGTTAAGAGTGTAATTAGAGTGCCTGTAATTATAACAGTAAAATTAACATTTTTGTAAAGCACTAACATTTTGATTATGAACATGCTAAGTATTTTATTTATGTATCATTATCCCTGACCTGTAACTATCATGCTGTAGGAGGATTGCAGATACTTTTCATTTGAAAAATTGGATACTTGTTGCCATACAATTGAGTCGTACCTCTTTGAATCCTGACTTTCTTGTTGGAGAGGAATGTTTTGTATTGCTTCTATACGAGGGTGTGTATTTGTAACTCTTGAGAATCAGTGAAGTATTTTCTGACATTGGATAAGGTTTTCAGACAGTAAAAATTCGTATTTAGGAATTTCACCTACATTAATTGAATTGTAGTCACTACAGTATGGAGGGGAAGATCACAGAATTATCAATCATATCTTGAGTTGGAAGGGATCCACAAGGGTTATTGGGTACAACTCCCTGCTCCTTACAAGGCTACTTATAAACCCCCCATATGACTAAAAGTGTTGTCCAGGCACTCCTTGAACTCCTACAGGCTTAGTGCCCAGACCAATTCCTTGGGGAACTGTCTCAGTGAAGAAACCTCTCCCAAAGTCCGTCTGAACTTCCCCTGATGCAGCTCCTCATTTCCTCATTATCTTATTTCTGGTTACCTTAGAGAGGAGATCAGCACTCCCCATTCCACTGCCTCCCTTGGGGAAGATGCAGACTGTAGTGAGGACACTCCTCTCCCTCTCCCTCTCCCTCTCCCTCTCCCTCTCCCTCTCCCTCTCCCTCTCCCTCTCCCTCTCCCTCTCCCTCTCCCTCTCCCTCTCCCTCTCCTCCCCATTCTTCCCCTTGAGGCCTTTTACCACATTGGTTGCCCTCCTCTGGACACACTCTTACAGTTTCATGTCCTTCTCATGTCAAGGTGCCCAAAGCTACACAGAGTACTCAAGGTATTATATTGCACTTGTGCCAGAGGGCTCAAGTCACCTCACATTAGCCTTGTAGGGTGTAACTCTGCTGCCCAAACAGAAATGCTGGTGCTGTTTGGGAATCCTAAGATATGCATGACACCTCCATAGCATATCCTAACTGCAGGATACCAGTGTCCCTCTGGAGAAACAGGCAGGATATTGGAATGCAGTGCTGTGGTTGTAGCACTGAACTCCTAGGAAGCATCTAGCCATAAGGCATCAAGACAATACAGTATGTGTAATACAGTAAAGAAGTGAAGTCAGAAGTTCCTGGTGAACTGCAATTATTCAACTCTCCTAAATATGGTGGAAAAAATGTGCTTGATTTTCAGTGAGAAAAAAACTACCTGTTCCATCTCTTCCAGTTTTCCTAGTGTTTGCACTTACTCACCTGCTCATTCACTCTTGTTACTTTCTTGAGTTTCTCTCAGACCATGTATGCTGTGCTGACATGCAGACAGCATTGATTTTTTGACATTTTAATGTTCAAAACCAGGGTTTTCAAAACCAGCCATACTGGTCAGAGCTCAAAGCCAAGGCAAGCTGTGTTTTTGCTTCCAATGGGTGGTTTGAAATTGCCAAAGTAAGATCTCAGAATACTGCATTTGAGAAATTATTTCTCAGTTTGTTTCAGTAACAGCTCAAAAGTGAATATAGGATGTATTCCACTTGCTAAAACTGACAAAATTTCCTTTGTTCTCAAAAAACTAATACAGTTGGAAAAAGAAATCCGAATTCTGCACTCTAACCAGCTAAGGCTTGCAAATAAGTGACATTACATTTAGCCGCCCACAAATCTTTGTGACTGGTGCATCTATGCAAGATGTGTAATTATTAAGGCCTAGCTTATTAAGCACATGTGGAAATTGGCTGAATTGCTTGATTTGGTAAAAAATTACATGCTACATTTAATCAGCCCTCCTTTAAGGAACAAATGTCATTAAACACCACTTAATTAGCTGTTCCTACATCCCCACTGTGTGAAAAATTGTATCCTTGATGACTACAAAACATTTTTAAGGTCAAATGTAGTGAATAAAAATATCATTGAATGCCCTCTGGTAACAGTCTACATAAAAGTGCAGCTCATTTGCATTAATTGAAAAGATTAGTTCTGCATCACAGTTAATCAGAATCTGATGTCTGTACTGTACAGATGGAGAAGACCTTCTATAGTTAAGCTTTTCTTTTCTTTTTTTCTTTTTTTTTTTTTAGTTGTTTGTTAGTCTGTTAATTTGTCATGGTGGATAGATATGAAAATACAGTCTTACGCTATTAATTTTGGATTCCTGCTTTCTATTACACTAGAGTGTCACATTTGGAGAGAGGAGAAATGTACAGTAAAACATAGGAATTTACCATCTTGAATAAAATAATAGTTATTTTTCTCTCTCATGCAACTAACATGATTTCTTCCTCTGGATCTGTATGAGATCAATTATCCATCTCACTCTTTGTTATTCACAAAAGCCTTTCTTGCCCATTTATCCTCTCCTTTCTTCTCCCTGTTACTATGTAATGTGCAGTACTGTGTGCCTGAGACTCCAGCCTGTTTATTTTGCCAAAATCTCTCAGTGTTATTTCTTTTTAAAAAAGGTGCAAGAAGCCAGATTTTTGGCAAGCTCCAGTAAAACAGTCAAATAGGCTGAACTACTGATGTATAAAACAAAAGAGAGAAGAAAAAGATAAGCTACAAGCTTCAGATTTTATTTTTAGATAGGGAGTTATGGCAGGTGTTGTGGTTTGTGACAATGATTTCATCTACTTTCTAAGCAAATTGTGGGAGGGATGTCAGCATGATCCCTGCAAAGAACAGCAGCATAGACCCTAGCAGGCTTGCAGATAGTCAGATTTCCTTAGCTAGTAACAATGAGTCCAGTATTACCCGAAAAATGTACTGATCCAAAGTTTCACTGTGACATTTGGTTTCACAAGATGCGTTCACAAGGCCATTTTTCTTCTGGGTATATTCCTAGAGACATAACCACCAGGACAGTGAGTTTGCCAGGGATTTTTAATGGAGGAATTCTTTCTGATGGCAGTTTCTCAGTAGTTTTATTTCTCTCTTGAGCCAGGAGTGGATAAAAATGTGGGAAGAATGGTTTTATTCCACCTTATTGCCGCCTGTATTTTGTGATTCTACAGCAACTTTCCTAAACTTTGGTATAAAACCAGAAACTCCCCTCTGCAGTTTCCTTAACTTACACTTTGCAATGCTCTTAGAGATTGGGGCATTTGAGGTTACACTGGTGTGTAAGACTCATGTATAGGCTGGAGCAAGGGTTCTTCCAGCCTGGATCAGCAACAAGAAGGCTCATGATAGAGCAGCTTTCCTCAGAGGGCTCTGCCTCTTCCCTTTCCACCTCTTCCTTTACCCAGTCAAAGAAACAAACTTTCTTTTTCTTCTGTTTAATCCACTGAAAGCCTTTGCTATTGAACAAACACTTGAGGACATCATGTAGAGAGCCTGTTTCTTATTTTTGGGGTATTCTTGGGTCTTTAAAATTGTGACATCAGAGTGGCACTCTGTATCTGGGAGAACCTACTGAATGTTTTGTTGTGATATACAGGTGATATATGTCTCTCATGGGATCTTTTGTGTTTTAAATTTCCATGATTTCTTCTGTTTAAGGTAAAGTTAAAGGATACAGATGAAGAAGTTTCAAAGCCCCTGAATGACTGGAAAAGTCTTCCTAGAAAAGTGGCTGATGCCTTGTGTCCATCAGTGTTCAAGAAACATTCAAACGATGCCCTTCATAATGCAGTTTAACTTAGTCACAGTGATGTCCTGAAGGGGTCAGACAGTTGAACTAGATCATCCTTATAAGTCCCTTCCAACTGAAATATTCTATTCTATTCTATTCTATTCTATTCTATTCTATTCTATTCTATTCTATTCTATTCTATTCTATTCTATTCTATTCTCCATTCCATTCCATTCCATTCCATTCCATTCTGGTGTGTGAATTAAATTGCCATCTCTGGAAGAAGAGTAATAACAAAAAAAGAGCAGCTATAACACGACACCACCCCCCCAAGTGTCATGGTTTGACACTGGCGCAATGCCAGCGCCCCCATGAAAATACACCTTCCCAAATAAATGCTGTGAGATGTTATCAGGAACAGAGCAGAGCAGGCCCAAGCTTAATAACAAAGGAAAAAAAAACTTTATTAAACTACTACTACAAAAGACATACGGACTAAATCCAGGATGAAGACCTTTTAAAACACCCCCTCCTCCCAATTTCCAAAACACCCACCATGAAACATCACCTGGGATTCCTGATCAAATTACCACCCTTCAGATAATCAATACTCAGTCTATCAAGGGAGAGAGAAGTCTCTCTTGCACCACAGACCCCCCAGGAAACACAGCTGCCACCTCCTGTGTTTCCCTGTCACACATGGCCACCGCCCGGAGAAAATCTGCCAGTGTGACACTCTCCTTTCCATGTCACAGTGCTCTCACCACCGTGCATGGACAGACTGCTCATAGGGCTCCTTTAAGGATGCTTTGCCATGGACCCAAAGATACAACAGTTCAGCTTCTCATCTTGGGACTACAGTCCCCCCCCATTTTCCCCTGGGGCCAAGGGTCCAGGAACAGAGATCATCTTCTTTCTAAAGACAGAGGGCATCACCATTCCCTCCTCAGCTTTCTTCTGTTCTTGCCATTCCTGTGCTGTTAGAAGCTGAAACAGGTCTCCTTGGGTCACCACTGCATCCCCCTAAAATGCAGTCTCTATTGCAGGAGAATTTGGTTCAGTCTATGGCTAACAAGAAAAGTCCAGCCAAAAGCTACTTCATCATCTCCTCCCACCTAAATATTTCTTCTTCTAACATCTCAGGTCCCAGACTGTCTCTCTTCCACTACAAATCGAGGAGGAGTAATATTTTACAAAGCCCTCATTTCCTGGAAAGGGTTAAAAGTTCAGACTCCCTGGACGGCTGAAATCTCTGCTCAGCATTCTCGACTCCCACACTGGGCATCATCCCCCCACCCTTTCTGCTTTTCTTCTGCTGGCAAATCTCCAGGTGCCGTCAGGCTTTATGTCTCTTTCCCTCTTGGGGGGGCGGGAACAAAGGCATCTCCGCTTCTCTCCACCCTTCCGTCCAGGAGCTGGCTCGGTTCCAGACCTTCAGCCCCTCGGCCTACCTGGACAAGGCCGCGTGGCTTCCCCTGCATTCTCTGACGACCGGAACCAAAGAGATAGATCTCCTGGGAGTTCTTGCTTTTAACCCCCTGTGTTCTCAGAGGCGTGTCCATACTTTCAGTGGTCACTCCAGGTGCCAATATCCAAACCTGACCACTGATTGGTTTGACCCAACTTCCTGGAAAAAAATTCACTTCCATGTCAAACCACGACACCAAGAAAAAAAAAAAAAAAAACAATAGACAACAACAACAAAACCAACCAAAGAACCCAATCAAACTCCCCAAAGAAAACAAACCAAAAATCACCACATATTTTCCTTGTAAATTTAGAAGTCATAATTAAAGAAACAACAATAACAAAAAAATCCCTCATTAATATATCAATGTTTTTGTAAATTAACTAGCTCCCAGTGGAAACAAGTTTCTTTTTCAATTACTCTCCTATTTTCTTATAGATGCACAACTTTCTCACGAATACATAAGACAAAAATAAACTGCACAATGTTTTCTTCAAAGACAGAACGAAGTTTAATGCTCACAGTTTTGTTGAGAGCTAGAAAATCAAATTCTCTTTGGATCTAGGAGTCAAATCTTATGCTTACAGTGATAAAAAATAAATGTACTCCTGAAGTAAAGATGTAGGAGTTGAAGGGTGAGAAAGGACTGTAAGGGAAGTATTCATATATAAATGTAACATTGTAATAAATATTATAAATATACATATTTTTAACAAAGTTGAAGTATAATTTAAGGAAACACAAAGCATTAATTAGTTTATGGGCAGAGGTCACACTCTCCTTTCCTTTCCTGATGAGGATGTGTCCCAGGCACATTTTTGCTAAGCAGGCAAGTTGATCTCAAATATTCTTCCTTTTCTTACAGGGCAAAGGTCTAACCCCTGAGTCCTTGTTATCTGCTGAGCTCTTCTGAAGTTAGTGAATTGCTTAAAGCAGGTCTTTGGTTCTACTCTGCTAAAATTCCCCAAAGACTCTAATAGGAGTGTTTCTAACTAATCTCTTAGAAAAAAAACTAAGAACAAACTCTGTGAAGTTAAATTGTACCAGATTTCTCTTTCAGCAGCAGAAGGCCTTCAAAGTCCCCCCTTGGTCTCTTGATGATGAACCTTTCAATGTAATGAAACAATACTTAAGGTACAAATATTTTGAGGCTTAATAATGAAATTATTTGTGGTGTGAACTATTCCTTGGCTAGCTATTTTTCTTTAATGTTTCTTCTCTCTTTTCTAATGGCATCTCTTTCTTTCCAAGCATATGTAGGCATTGCAAGCTTAGTTTAGATACTGCAAGAAAAAATAACCTTCATGCATTAAGTTCCTACTCTTATTTTTACATGCTTGTAGGCTATGTTTGGATTTTTACTACTATAAATATGTTTAAACTCACAGATTACCTTAAAAAACTCTGCTCTGTTGTGCTCTGTGAACTCACCATGTTGTTGCACATTACCAAAATACTGCAGAAGCATTAATTTTAATTAGTGTAAGTATAAAATAGGTTAAATGGCATGATTGATTTAATATACATACAAAAGCATACATTCACTTTGGATCTTATCCACGTAGCAATGTTCACCTGATTAAAATCATTACATTTTTCCTGATATTTTGGCAATTTGGTCTCACACCTTGACTAGAAGTATTTTGCTTCAACTAATAATGTTTTGTATAATTCATCTTTACTATTATAATCCTGTTTTATTAATATATTTCCATCCATGACAGGTATTCAAGAGAAATATTGTCTGTCTCTGTTTTCCCAGAATTGCCTTGTCCTGTCAGCTCTTGTTTATGAAGAGGAACCACTCTGTTACAAGGAAGTACTGTTGTGGGTACTTTATGAACACAGATAAAAAGGGTTCTACAAAGGCAGGTACAAATTTAGCAGTATCTTATCTGTGACCCTCAGCAGAGTAGTGAGTGGACATGCATGAAATATTTCCCATTCTCATGACTTTTAATCTCTCTTCATCATGATCAAGGTACACTAAAATAACTGAAGGAAGCTCTACACTGAGGTTGTTACTTCTGTAAAAGTTATACCACAGACTTCACTAGAAATGTGTAGGTCTATTCCCTTTCTAGAGATCTCTCAATCTCCTCCCATAAAGTTAACTTTATATATTTATTTTTCCTAGAAAAGGTTGGACAGAACATTCAATGTATTGAAGTTTCACACACAACTCTGCTGAGTGTGTGCAAGTCTGTGTGACACCATGATCTGTAGCCAAACCTTCCACTGGTATAGCTGGATCTGTTTGCTGAAAATTACAAGTGTCAAACGTGGTTGAAATGATGCATTAGAGACTCGCTGATGGTTTATGTTATATTCTTCAGTCTGATTGGACTATGCCTGGCAAAGAACACAGAGGAAAAACAACATGTTATATTTGGTCACCCTGTATATGAAAATAGTTAAAGCATCCATAGAGACCCTCAATCTGTATCTGGAGGACATATTTGGCAAGCTTGCAATCTGTCCCTAGCCAAAAGTCCAAATTTAAAATAAATACACCAAGAATATATATTAACTTTTTTGACTACTTGGGTGCATGAACAGTAGGTACCATGTTATGATTTCTTTTGGTTATGCAAGCATTTAAAGAACAGCATATCCAAGACATTAATGTTCCTGATGTGTGACTCACAACAGGAGTAAAGCAAAACAATTCAATGAAATCCCCTTTCCAGTGAATTCCTGATCCCCTCTATCAGTAAGGTGGAATAATATGAACATAAATTTTGATAAAAAACCCCACAAACAAACCCATTCATATTCATCTCCTGCATGGCTGCTGAATCCATCTCCTCACCAGGCTGTCTGCTGGTGAAGGAGGTGACCTATACATTTACCACTGAGTGCCAGAATAAGGTATCTTTTATTTGGGCTTGACTTTAGCATCACTGCAAGCCCTTTACTTTGATTGATGCTGATGGGCTACCACGTGAACCATAGCACTGAGTAGGACTTGGAGACCTCAGAAAATAATGCTATGTCACACCACTCCAGGACATTTTGTTTTGAAAATAATAAAAGACACAAAATAAAGTCAAGCCTGTCTATGCCCCCAAACCCAAGAGAATGTCCTTCTATCATATTGCTCTGGCAGACCAGCAGGTATCAGCAAAACTTGTATAATTAATTTGTCCTATCATAATCAAACTAATCCTCCTTTCTAATTTTGGGGTATAATCACTGCATGCCCATTTTGTAAAAGATCTTTTTTATGATGGCAAACAGATGATTTATCTTCCTTTTATTTGAACGGCTGCAGTAGAATTGAAGGCTGATTTATTTTGTCTGTATTAATATGGGCAACATCACTTGGTCTAATGATTAAGTATTCATGTCTGGAAAAAATTACTTTCTTTGCTCTAGATAATAACAGATTATTTTTCACTCCTGCTATATGTGAATTATGAAAGATAGTTATTTCTTTAATCTCCAGAATATCTTGCTATGAAAGGGCTTATGCATTTAATTCATGATTCAGGGAAGAAGTGATCTTTTAAGACAAACTAGGATGAATGTATAGTTTCTGTCAAAAATATTTTGGTTTTTAAACATATTTTAGGAGAAAAAGAAAAATATCAGAAAGATAGAACATTTCTTTTGCCTCATTTTCTTAAAAGTAAAATTCAAGTGGATACACAAAAATATTTAGAAGCCATTCAAAACTCCAGAATATCCATTTGCTGCACCAGGATATTTTATCCTGCTGTATTCAGTATCCAGCCCTTCAGCAAGGAGATGAATCTTCCCTCCCCTGAGCTGTCTGGTGAGCCAGCTTTGTTGACAGGCTCTGAATTAGGCTTCAGAGAGATGGGAGTTCAATTCTACACTAAACTGTGTAAAAACTCTGCAGCTCTGAACATTTCTTGTCCTGGCTTCAGCTGGAATAGAGTTTTAATTTTCTTCTGAATTCTGAAAACAAGTCCAACAACTGCAAAAGCAAACAAATCAACATTGTGACCAGCAACTATTAAACAAATACAGGTTTCTATAGCTGGTAAACAGATGTAGAAATTTGGGTAACAACTCTCCCCTGTCATGTCGAGAAATATTCTACTGCTCCTTAACATGATGGGAATTGAACACAGTAAAAAAGCTGACTAGATCTTGTTTGATTGTAAAGGAAACCAGAAGCTACTCAAGTATAGATATCTCTGCTGTAGGCAAGTTTGTTTAATCAGGTGAATACCTTCAAGCTAAGGGCTGGCTGGCCGGATGCTGTCAGCCAGTTCAATACATTGCTTTTAGAAACTGATTTTCATCAGTAACAGCTGGTAAAATCTGCTTCTTCTGCATTGATTGTCTTTATGCTGTACCATCCTCACATAGCCAGGAAGAACTGCTAGATTTTGTTTACCTCAGAAATTGCACAAGTTCATTCACAGAGTGCATGCAATCTACCCACTCCAGTGCAGAATTTTATATTGTATTTATTGCATGTGCTATAAAGATACATTTACAACATCAGTGTATGTTTGGCCAAGTATCTTTCTCCAACTTGTTGCCACAGCTGCCAACTAACAAAACATCATGCACACATTTTAAAAGAAATTAGAGCAGACTAGTTGCACAGGCAACAACAGACACCTTAAATTCATTGCTTTTTCCTTCAAATTAGGATTTTTTTCCCTTGGGCACCAGATGTAGCTAATCTTAATATGGCCTACTGCTTTTCAAATTGAAAAAAGGTCATTATGGAGTGTAAATGCTGTTGGCAACATACTGCTATATTAAACTTCCAGACGTCAGCTTTGACAGAGGAAGCCATCAACAATTCATGACATTGTAAAAACATTTTTCTTGCCGACCCATTTACGATGAATTATTATGTTGCCCTCTTGACAAATAATGCAATATCATGTTAAGTATAAATAAATCAAAAATACAGATGTACTTGCTTGAATTATGATGGTCACTAATGGCATTTTGGGGAGAAAAAGCAAATTCCAAGTCTGACTAATGTCTCTGGTTACTCCTGCCCAGTGTTTCTGAGGATCTCTGCAGTCTACAACAGCAGAATAGAGCTTCAAGGGCACAAATGTTTGTGTTTGTTGGGTAACCCAGATGGAAATACCCTTCCACAGGTTTTTCTTTTTTAAAGGGAAATTATGGTATGGCAAGGCCACTGACCTTCTTCTGACAATGGAATTCAGAGATTTCCCCGGGTGAGATGGGAGTGGACCAGCCAGATTCCCTGGTTCTGAAGGTACTGCATTCCACCCAGCCAAATTCAGCCTGGTGCCTTAGCATGATAGTCTCTCTCAGGGAAATGTCAGTGGTGATGCTGCTCAAAATCTTATCAGCCACAATCAGTTTTTCTCTGCCAGTTAAAAGGAGAATATATACTAGATAAACAGTTCCATCTTTGAACAAATGTAACCTTCTAAGAGGAAGTTGTTAACAGATCACCAACATTTTTCTGATGCTATTTGCTTTTAGAAGGGTACCCATAATTAGTATGGAGAAATCTTTTTTAAGGACTAACCCGTTCCATAAGACATGAAAAAGTGCAGTTAGAACATGATGAATATTTCTTCGGAAAAGGCTAAAAAGCATTTTGAGCTGTAATATTTAAACTTGGTGATTCATGATCACAGAATACTTAAACTGTATAAAATGTACTCATCTTTTGAACTTGCTTTGCTAGCATCTAAAATGATGGATTCAAACATCTTCATAATCTGCTAGTTTATTATAATCTCTGCTCAGTGTTCTGGAAGTACTATTATCTCATTGGCTTATTTATTATTGTGTGTAATGTATTAAAAAGAGGGTGTTCTATTGACCTTAATCTCTGAAAAAGTAATATATGAGAGTGAAAAAGCAATAGTTGGAATTAATTATAGAGCTAGGCATGATGGAGGACTCTCTGCCAGTGTCTATTGGCATAGTCCCATTGAAGTCAATAGAGTAAGACCAATTTACATCAGCACAGGAGCTGATTTAACAGGCATTGGAAGAAGGTGTTCTGAGCTTTGCACAAATGTGAAGAGAGAGACAGAGCACTGGAAATATCAGACTGTTTTGTATTTTGTTTGTATGTCTGCAATTAACCTTCACACCTGTTTGTGCATGCACTATAAAAGTAACTTTTTTTTTCCCATGTGCAGGAAAGGTGCAAAATTGCAATGATATCAGGGATTTTGCATGAATGAAAAGCTTGTTGAAATCCAGTCATGATGTCTCATAAGATGGTAAAGCTCTTCTTTTTGAACATCAAAGAAGTACATCAAAGTGTACCTCCTGATGCTATGGAAGCTGGTTAAACAGATTCAACAGTTATCCTGTAATAAGCTTTGAAAAGATATCTATGCATAAATGAGACAGAATATTTTGAATCATGGAAATCTTTCTAAAATTATGTGGAGTGAACAAATAGAAGGTCTAGTTCTTACCTCCCTCTCATTTTGCTTGAGTGTACTTGCACTGACTTCAGAGGCCATATACTGGATTTTCATCATGCAAGGGTAACTCAAAACAGGCATTGTAAGGGCAAAGTGACAACAAGATTATTTCTGATAAATTGCAGGAGAGCAGTAAGGAATAATCAGATAATGTCTCTCAAATATTGCTAGAAATATAAGGCTGATTTTGGTTACACTCTGTGAGTCAGAGTGCCTTTTTCTCTTGCTTTGCAATCTGACTTCAAGAAAACTTATTGTGGAGCTTTTGGTGAGGAAGCTATTCTTATAATGCAGTGATTCATGCCTCCTGTTTCATACGAAGTGTTATTTTGTGCTAAGCAAGGGTCTTCCTGTGGCAGTCTGGGTGCAAAAACCACCTAAAGAAAATAGAGACCTTTTATGTAGCAGTAGAAGAAGTTGTTCCACAGCCAAGCTTCAGACTCCTTTAATGGAAATAAAATTTTTGAAGAACACTATGTATTAAGAGTCAACCCTGCAAATTAGTTGTTCTTATTTATTTTGTTCTTTTTCTTCAAGCATGAATGACACTGGCATAAGTCCAAAGACTTAATTTGCAGTTACAGGAATCACTCTATTCTTTCTTCCTGTAGCCATGTGAACACAGAGATGATGCCTGGAGTGATTGATCTCTGATTTTCCAGGCAGTTGCATAGAGCTGCCTTAGCAATTTCAGAAGAGGGGGTTCAGTGGGGCACAGCTATGCTGATGGTGGGAATGTTGATCTGTCTGTTATGGAACTAGGAAGGACAGACAGAAGGAAAGGCATCCATGAAGAGATGACAGAGGGAGAATGATGAATAAGTGAAGTCTCTGCCTCAGAGAGATACAATCCCCACTGTACCTCTGGAAACAACAAGCCAGTCTTAACTGAAAGGCAAGAAAAACAAAACAAAAAAAAATCTAAAGCTGATCTCACACATAATGTCATCCTTTTCAGAATGGAAAGACTAATACCACTTTTGGTTATCAAGGTCTCAATTTGGCAGAAATCTGTAGTGCTGACCTGTGCAATTATCAGAGGGCTTTGCTCCTGTGGCTTGTTTGAGCCTTCATTACGCATTTCTGAAGAAATTAGTACAATCCCACAAACATAAGACTTTTAGTAGGCAGAACCAAGATTCTGGAATAATATTAATGAAAAATGTAACACGTGAACAGGACAGGACAGGAAGACAGTACAAAAGGGAATGTGTCCATATGAGTGCAAAGAGAAATCCATAAAAGAAGCCTCCATTAGCCTTGAGAAAACCTGCTGAGATCCCCAGATTTCAGTTGGCTGAAGACATGTCCTTGCTAGTTTGCATTCATAAGGATCACCACATGTACAGCCTTTCTGCCATTTTGCATTTCTCTGATGAACCCCAGCAACACATCAGGAAAATACCATTCCTCTGGTAATGTATTGCCGTGTTATGCTGTTAAATGACCTTGCTTGGTGACACACTCAAGTAATACATCTTCAGACAGATGAACTGTAGCAGTGACCTCTCTGTCACATGTAAGGGAGTATGGGGAGTAAAAGATGCAATGTCAGGGGCTAGGGAGGAGCATGAGGCTGAGCATGTGCCAGCCTCTCTGGGACAGAAAGGATGCTAACCAGGAAGTATACAGGAAGTCACTGAGGACAAATGTAATGGGCTTGCCAAAAAGCATCTAGGCACAGGCTTTAGCAAAGTCAACAGCAAGGAGTGCCATGAGAAAATTCAGAGCATATTAAAAAGATGGCTGTGAAGAATATTCCAAGGGAATGTAAAACATTGGCTTCTCTTAAGACCAAGATAATGTGTTCAAGCTGGAGCCCAGGAAACCCAGCGTCACATCAGGCTGAGATGAAATGAGTTGGGCATTGCAAATCCATTCCTCTGGTGAGTTTGTCTCCACAGCTGCTCTGTAGTGCAGTAGCTCAGGGCAATTAGAAAGTTGTGCTCAGGATCAAAAGGATCTCCCTGCTGCTGAGTTTCTGAACTTGAGCAAACACATGTGGGGGAAACTTAGTGACTTCCAATCAGGAGGATCCTACAGAAGAATGTGCATAAAAACCACAGTGAGATTCTCCTTTTTCCCTTTTCCCTGAAAGTAAACAAAACAAATTCAGGGAGAGGAGGCAATTCAATTCAAAAGCATATCCTTTTTTAAAAATTGCTCAAAGAATAATGTGTTCCAGTGAAACCTGGATAACTCACCATTGTAATTAGTTGCTACAAGAGGGTGGTGTGTCAATACCACTGGGTAGATTTGTAGGTTTAAGAATAGACCTGGATCATGCCACAAATACAAATAACAGTGGTACAATTACAAGAGAAAAAATATAAGAGCTATGCAATCTATTTTTAAGGAATACCATGACCTGCTGAGGTTAGGCAGAATTGTTCTTCAACATCTTATACCGCACAATCAGATTTACTGCAATAATTTTGCTTCTTCTGAAGCAGCTGTACTGAAAACTTAAAGACACCTACTTCTCCCAGCTAGTCCATTGATCTGTTTCTATGTGACAATTACTTTGTGCTTACAAATAAATTCAGGGAATCTGCAAAAACTGCCTAAAGTGCAAACTGAGCAATGCTAAGCTTAAAGAATCAGGCTTTCATTATCTGTTTTCTCTCCACATATAATAAACTGAGGTAACGTGACTAATAAATAATAAATGGCTAATCCTTAGATCTTATGTAGCACCTCTTATCAGAGCAGTTTTTAACACACTGAACAGAATAAATAAATAAATTCTTGTAGTATGCCATTGGGACAGATATGTTTGGCTGTACACATTTCACAGCTTGCTAAATTATTTTGTGCCTTTCTAATTAGTGTAGTCCATAGTGACCACAGCCACGGAGCAATCCTCTGCAGTTCTACACACCCTGTGAGCTCTGTGTCCCTGCTGAGCACACAGTCCAAGAATAAGGCAAATGACAGAATTGTGCACAAGCAGGTGGGAAGAACAGCAAGCAATAGGGAGGTGGGGAGGGATTTCTGCACTTGAATTGCCTAAATAGTTCCACATTTTCTGTAGGAATGCAGAATTTATGGTTGTGGTTTTCAACAGCACTCAGCAACACAGTATTTCATAGTATATTAAGAGTATTTTTATTTCCAGTTGAAATCACTATATATTTTAATTATTTCTATTTTCCCCATAAAACTCTGAAGTAAGGGAAGAATATTTTCTTCAAAAGGAAGTTCTGAAAACTTCTGTAGAAAACAATTCATTCCTTTCACCTTCACTTTTGATAGGCCATGACCTGAGGTGAAGTATTATCTGCCAGTATGTTCATAAACTCCTATGGTACAACTTTTCATCCTCCAAAACACAAACAAGCAAAAACTGGGGCTGCAGGAGATATAACCTATCCAGTGATCTTTTCAGCTGACACTAATGAGTCCATAGGGAATGTGTAGAAATCCAGAAAGAGCTGCATTTTTGTTGCAAATCCTTCCCTCCAGCTGAAACTTTTCATACCCCCGTCCTGCCTTTTTTTTTTTTTTTTCCAAGTAATTTTCTTATATTTTTTCCTGAAAAGACTTTTCATCATACACATATCTGTGAGTTATTAATGAATAAAACCCCTTTGCTTTTTTTGAAAGGGTGCAAAAGACTGTAGTGGAACATAGGGTGCTGAGCACTTGAAAATCTAGCCCTAACTATTTTGCTGTAGGTAACATAACAAGATTCTGTCACATGCTGTAACTTTGAGATAAAAGGTAAATGAATAAAGACAGTTTGTTGCTTATGTTCCATGAAGCTGGAACAGAGCAAACTCCACAGCACAGCAGGACACATTTGTAAAGATGAAGAACAGGGGACATTTATTCTAAATCTGCATTTGCTATAATAAATTGTCATAGTTTGTGTAATTTAGAAAATGCTAATGAGAAGTTCAGTGAGTCCAGTGAAGCAAGTTAGAATGCTTCCTTAAAAGTATTTTCTATTGCTATAACCACCAAAAAAAAAAGAAGCCAGAAAGCTTTGCAGTCTTAAGCCCCTTCTCCAGCCCCATTCCTCCATTTCAGGTTGAAAACCAGCCTGCAACCTTGTAGAGCTGCTAATGTTTTCTTTCTTCTGCTGGAATTTATTATTTCTTTCCTTTGTATCAGGCTTACTGGATTTTTTTTCCCATTTTTCACGAGGTCATTTCAGTGATGGCCATAAATCTTTAAATATTTTTGCAAATTATTTGCAAAATGCAAATACACGTTGAAAAAATAAACACCAATGGCTAGGAGTCAAAAGCTACTTCAATAGCTCAAGAACCAAGAAAATTAATAAGTCTGCTCTAATCTCTTTTCAGGAAAGGTTTTGAATGCATAACTTTTCTCATCTGTCTAAATGCAATTTTACTGAATCAGACAAAGGTCGCCCACAGAGAATTAAGCAGCTATTTTCATGGTGTAAAATCAGGCAGTTTATACTCAGGTCAAATTTTCTGCACACTGTTTAGTAGTTCTCCACTGCTCAAAATGTGAAGTGGCTCTAATTAAGGATGTAAGTAAAATATACTCAATTGCTTCCATATGAATAAATGAAAATGCAAATAAATCTGAAATAAAATTGTACTTATATATAAAAAAATCCATTGTTGTAATACTGAATCTCAGCTGTAAACTGCATCCTTATTTGTTGTCTTATAAACCATAATATTATTAAATGCCTGTTTTGTTCATCTGAACTGCTTCAGTTAGGGTGGAATTTGTCTTCCATATGATTAAGTTATTGAATAATGTGCTCACAAAAAGGCATCTGTAATAATTTGAGATATTTCAAGGTACAGTCCCTATGCCTTGTCCAGAAGAGCCAAAACCTCCCAACAGCTCCTCTCCATGAGCCTCCTACTTCCACATCCCAGGGTGTTCGACGTTGGTGCTGGATGGTGACAGGTTTAAAAGCCAACCAGGTGGGCATATAGCCAGAAGTAAACCCAAACCCCCTTGTATGTCTCTGAGGTCAGAGGTAAAAGTCAGTTCTGGAAGCATTGTCCAGGGCTCTCTGAGCTGCCCTGTGGAAGCATTTGTTTCTGACCACACAAGAGTGTGTGTACTCTGAGACACCAAGAGTATTTGTCTACTCTTTCAGTATGGAAACAGTTTTCTTCTCTTACAACTTGTTTTAAAGGAAAACTCTCTTGTTTTGCCTGCAAGCACCACAGCTTTAGCACATTACTCATGCTTGCTATGTTCAGATTCTCACAACGCACCCTCCACTGCCTGTGTGTTTTCTGGCAGCCACATCTATACCTGGGGTGGGTATTTTAGCTCTCCTTAAAATTTCTAGTGCATAAAATAAGTGAGAGAGAAAAATCAGGTTTTATCTAACTCACCATATTTCAGGAGTTGCACTGCTGGCTGCCTATCTTGTCTGACTAAATCCTCTCTCTTTGCTTCAAGAGTGACCTGGGAAGAGAGTCCACCAGAGGAGGAATGCTCTGTGGAAGGAAAACTCCGGTAGAGCAAAGCATTAGATAAATTGAAACAACTAATGGGCATGACAAAGCATAGTTTTTCATGTGTCACACTATTCCTTTTGGCAATTATTTATATTTAAAAAAGTTTTTTTTAAAGCAGAGAAGACTTGTAATTATAATTAAGTACAGAAATCCAACCCAATAAACTCTGTTGAACACATTCAGGAGGAAACAAAGAGTCAGCATAAATTTAAACATTTGTTTGCAGCAGAGAGGACAAAAAATGAGAGGAGAGGAGAGGAGAGGAGAGGAGAGGAGAGGAGAGGAGAGGAGAGGAGAGGAGAGGAGAGGAGAGGAGAGGAGAGGAGAGGAGAGGAGAGGAGAGGAGAGGAGAGGAGAGGAGAGGAGAGGAGAGGAGAGGAGAGGAGAGGAGAGGAGAGGAGAGGAGAGGAGAGGAGAGGAGAGGAGAGGAGAGGAGAGGAGAGGAGAGGAGAGGAGAGGAGAGGAGAGGAAGGAAGGAAGGAAGGAAGGAAGGAAGGAAGGAAGGAAGGAAGGAGGAAGGAAGGAAGGAAGGAAGGAAGGAAGGAAGGAAGGAAGGAAGGAAGGAAGGAAGGAAGGAAGGAAGGAAGGAAGGAAGGAAGGAAGGAAGGAAGGAAGGAAGGAAGGAAGGAAGGAAGGAAGGAAGGAAGGAAGGAAGGAAGGAAGGAAGGAAGGAAGGAAGGAAGGAAGGAAGGAAGGAAGGAAGGAAGGAAGGAAGGAAGGAAGGAAGGAAGGAAGGAAGGAAGGAAGGAAGGAAGGAAGGAAGGAAGGAAGGAAGGAAGGAAGGAAGGAAGGAAGGAAGGAAGGAAGGAAGGAAGGAAGGAAGGAAGGAAGGAAGGAAGGAAGGAAGGAAGGAAGGAAGGAAGGAAGGAAGGAAGGAAGGAAGGAAGGAAGGAAGGAAGGAAGGAAGGAAGGAAGGAAGGAAGGAAGGAAGGAAGGAAGGAAGGAAGGGAAGGAAGGAAGGAAGGAAGGAAGGGAGGAAGGGAGGAAGGGAGGAAGGGAGGAAGGGAGGAAGGAAGGAAGGTTTTTTCTTTAATTAGAAAATAGAAGGAAATTAATTTTTATATGCTATTTCATGCAGTATGATCTAGAGAGGAATTTGATGTTTTATCGAGGTATCCCCTGAAAGCCGGGACAAAAAGTAGATGCTATAGATCATCTGTTCTTATTTTCTAATGTTGTGCAGAAATATTGTACAAAGCTCTTAAGCTGGCACTAAAGTACCTATTAGAGAGGGGAGCAGGTAGAGAAAGGTGCTGGTACAAAACCTCAGCTGTGCTGAGACAGTGAAGGAAGGTACTGCTGGAACAGTCAAACATCAAAAGGTCAATTCAGCTGCAGTTTGCCTCTTCTGACCAGGAAGATTTTAACATTTAAAATAGTGCAAGAAAACTGCTGCAGGAAAGAGAAAGTACTTGGCTGGCCTAGCTGATTGCCACTACTCTTATTAGTTAGTTATATAAACAGGCTGTCTGCTTCTTTATCTACCTTGATATCTTTTCCCTCTCTTGATATTAAAAAAATAAAAAAATAAGAAAAAAACCCCACAAGCATAACCACTAAAAACAAAAAAAAAAAGGAACAAAAATACTGTGTGCCTTATTCACATTTGTTGAAAGGAAAATGTTTAACTGAGGATTGGAAGAGTCAGTATAATTGTTAAGAGTCCTGGTTGGTTGGGGGGTGGGGTGGTATTGCTGTTCTTTTGGTTGTTTGTTTTGATTTTTTGCTTTTTGGTTTGTTTTTTTTGGGGGTGTTGTTTTTCGGGGGGATTGGTTTTCTGTTTGTTTCTTTTGCTTGTTTTAATAAGTGACCACCTCAAATTTCACTTTTAACGATGTCCTGGCAGAACCCTTCATAGAATCATAGAATTCTGTGTTGAAAGGAATCTTAAAAATCATCTCATTCCAACCTCTGCCATGGGCAGGGACACCTTTCAGTAGCCCAGGTTTCTCAGGGCTCCTTCCAACCTGGTCTTGAGCTCTTCCAGGGATGCAGCATCCACAGCTCCTCTGGGACACCAATGCCTCCCTATCATCTGATTAAAAAACTGCTTCTTAACATGTAATCCAATCTCTCCTCATCCAGTTTAAAATTGTCTGCCCTTCTATCACAATCTGCCATTTCAAGAAGTCTCTCTGTCTCTTTTCTTCAAAGCCCCTTTCAAGTACTGGGAGGCTGCAATGAGGTCTGCTCTGAGACCTCCACACTTATGTAATGTTGTTCAAGGCTGCTGAGGGACACCTTCTGTGTTGGTGGTGGCATGGGCAGATGTGAAGGTTTGATTCTGTTGTGTTTTTTACACACAATTGCTCTGAAAATATGAAACTAAAGCAATCAAGAGATGCAACCAACCACACTGTAACACTGCATATGAATATTTTTTTTTATACAAAGTGCCTGGTGCAGTATTTTCTCATCTAATGTTTCCTCAGCATTGCCTGTTCTTTCTTTAGGTTCTTTTTTGTCTTTAATAGCTCAGCTATTATCTCTTCAGATGTGGCCCATTAATTCCTCTGTATGAATTCATGCACAGTCAGCTCTCCCGTTCTAATGACCAGAGGGGAATAATGGGTAATGCCCACAGAGAAGGATATGTATTGTTTTAGCTGCTTCTTGATTTATTGTAATCTCTCTGTTCATTTCTGCTTTTTCATTTTTTATAGAATCTCAGAAAATAAAACATTTCAGAAGCCATCCAAGATAATGGTCCATTTCTGACCAGTGTGAAAACATGGGTATTCTGGGAAGTGGCAGAGGAGAGGGTGAGAACGGAAAAACAGATGATGAAAGAATACTTATCTAATGCATTTATAATACCAGAACAAGGAATGCCTCAAGAGATCATCAGTGAACACATTAAAAACTAGGAAAAACAAAGTAATTTTGTGTATACCAGGCTTTAATGGCAGAACTTACAAGGAATGGGTATTATGGGTTGTGAAAGAGCATGAATCGACAAAATCAAACAAAACAAGGAGGTACATTTACCTAACACTACTAAAAACACTACTAAAACTTCCAGCTCAAGAAACCTCTAAACTACTGCTTATCAGAAACTGTCATAACTAAACCTTTTCCTGTCATAACTAAATCCTTATACCCATTATCAAACATCAGCTAACATTCACTATCAAACCAGGTAGATCCTTAGTCTATTCAGTTATTCTCTTTTGATGCTGCTTCCTTAGCAGGCCAAACCAATAATCTGCAGAGTACTGGCCCTAAAAGAAACTAGTCCATGAGCAAGCAAGAGAAAGACAAGATAAATCTAAAATATGTAGCTAATTATTAAATTAAGAAATTTAATAAGACAGTATTAAAATAATTAAGAAATCATTAAAAATTTTCCCTCACATTTAATATACATTAAGGGAGGGTTTCTGTTGTTCTGGTTCAAATTCTTTTCTCTGAACAGCATGGAAACACTTTTTCTCATTTTCATCCCTCCATTGCTGAATAGTGTAACTATCCATTATTTAGATTCTACACCTGGTCTGTGCTGCAGGCCATCTGGGAAGGCAAAATACTCTGTTTTTTATATAGCTTACAAAATGTTTTAACATCCTCGAGGTAAATTAATGGATACAGAGAATGTCATCATATATTCAGGCTTCACATTTTTGAGTTTCTGACTCAGCCATCATATTTATAAATAAATGTCATAAATGACCACTTCAGAACAGAAGGTAAAGTTGAAAATTACTAGTAGCTTCCTTTTCAGACAACACATAGACTGCCAGAGACTGCCATAAACTGCAGACAATCAAGACTGTGCCTTTTTTCTTTTTTTCACCACATCAAAAAGTTGTTTTGTGTTTTTAATACTGGCAAAGTTTTGCCTAGTGAAAGCCATGAAATTTTTAGACCACTGGAGGAGGCTGCTGACAAAAAAGGTCCAGCTGACTTTGTGAGTGACATATCAGGTTATTTTCTTTTTGGAAAAGCACAGATTCAGATCTTACATATTTTCCTTTTATAGTTTCAGCCATCATAGTAATTTTCAGTTCTAAGTAGTAACATAACTGCAACAGTTCAGTCTAACTTTTAAAAAGGATATTTGCACATGGTTTCAGTGGCAACTTCACTGACTTCAAAACTCAGCATACAATTTTTTCAGGTTGTCATGAACTTAAGAGTATTCTTTGTTCATAATTTCCACATGCCTGGACTACTGCTTTATAGGTAGCTGTCAAAACACATCAAGACCAAAGCTTTCTGTATGATACTTTTTTTGCATGGACAAGCTTTTAGCCAAATTCGTCCACTGAAGGTAAAAACATATTAGGCTAAAATCTGTCTTGAGTAATATCGATACATGCAAAGTAAATTAGAGAGCTTTTGCTTATTTGGTTTTTTTTGGTTGTTTTTTTGAGGGGGGTTGTTTTTTGCATGTATGCGTGATTTTATGTTTTTGTTACTAATTAAATCTGCAAACCAGTCTAATCTTTAAGCTGATTAAAGAAGAGAGTAGTAAGAAAAACAAAGTAAACATTCAGCAAGATCTTTTCTTCAGGGGATATTGCTTATATCAAGGAAGCAAAGGAATCCTATTTACACATCAGACCAGCTAAACACGAGATAAAATCTGCCCTTCCCAAAGTTATTGTCTCTATATTTCACCAGAATAGTCGACAAAAGAAAGGTAGTGCTGGAAAAGCATCTTCTGTGTCCTGTCAGAGAAGCATTCCCTTCAGAGGGAGGAGACACAGATTTCCAGAGTTCAGCCACTAAGCTATCACCAGTTATAATCAGCTTCTTTACATCTTGATCAGTGGTGCACCTTTACACACGTGTGTCTGGAGCGTGGAGCTGAATTTTCTCTCTCCAAATTCAGTTCAGATGAAATCCAGCCCAGCAGTATCTGCTCACCTGGATAAATGACCCCTTTTGATTGCCCATGTACATCTGAGTTTCACTTCATTCAGACACAGTAAGTGTAATGTGTAAGGTCTTAGGATGTGCCTCAGTTGCTCAATGTACTTCACAGAACCACAGAAATAAAAACTGGTTTGGGTCAGAAGGGACCTTATTGATTATCTCATTCCAAACCGCTGTCATGAGCAGGGACATCTTCTACTAGACCAGGTTGTTCAGAGCCCCATCCAGCCCCGCCTCGAGCACTTCCAGGGGTGGGGCACTGTCATGGTTTAACAAACCCAACCAGCAGCCAAGCCACATGCAGCCAGTCACCTGCTCCCCCACCAGTGGGATCTGGGAGGGAATCAGAAGGGAAAACCTATGGGCTGAGATAAAGACAGTTAAATAGGGAAAGCAAAATCCAAGCACACAAGAAAATTAAAAGAAGTAATTAATTTCCTGCTTCCCATGTTCAGCCATCTCCCAGGAGAGCAGGGCCACATCATGTGTAATGGTGACTTAGGAAGACAAACACCAAAACTCAGAATGTCTCCCCTTCCTCTTCCCCCCCTTTATGTACAGAGTTTGGGTCACCTCTTCTGGCTGTGTCTCCTCCCCTGAACCCCCAGTTTCCTTGCCAGTGTGGCCATATGAAAAATAGAAAAGGCCTTGGCTCTGTGTAGGCCCTGCTCAGCAATAATAAAAACATCTCTGTATTACCAACAAAAATCTAAAACACAGCCCCATACCAGCCACCATGAAGAAAATGAACTCCACCCCAGCCAAAACCAGCACGTTACACTCTATTCCATGCAATTTACATCATGTCAGGTCCCACACTATTCAATACAATCCCAATAACCATCACCCCCTTCACACAGGCACATGGGCACCTACAGCTTCTCTGGGCAACTTGTTCCAATGCCTCACCACACTCCAAATAAAGAATTTGTTCCTAATATCTATGTCAAAACTACCCTTTTTCAGTTTAAAGCCATGATTACTTGTCCTCTCACTATACAGCCTTGTTAAAAGTCCTTCAACTTTTTTTTATATTTGCCTAATACTGGGGTTTTAGTGTTATTTTAACTGTTCTCAAATATAGAATAATATAAGCATAGAATTTTTAGATTGGAAAAGACCTCTAAGATCACCAAGTCCAACCTTTTAACCCAGCACTGCCAGGTCCACCACCAAACCACATCCCCAGGTGCCACATATACATGTATTTTAAATACCTCCAGGAATGGTGATTCTACCTGGACAGCCTATTCCAATGCCTGATCATCCTTTCAGTGAAGAAATTTTTCATAATGATTGAATGTAAACCTCTTCTAGTTCAACTTAAGGCCATTTCTTCTTCTGTCACTTGCTACCTGGGAGAAGAGACCAATATCCACCTGGATACAACCCCTTCTCAGGTAGTTGTGGGGAGGAGTGAAGTTCCCTCTGTACCTCCTTTTCTCCAGGCTAAATACATCCAGCTCCCTCAGCTCCTGCTTAAAATTAAACTAGACTGAATCTTACTATATTTTTTCCACTTTTTATGTTCTGGGCCTTTAGGATTTTTACACTGAAGTTTGAGCAGACTCCACATCACTCCCAAGGCTGGTAGTGGAGTTTTATGGTAAAACTTTTCTTCTGTAATCATCTGCAAGTCACAGAGTAATTCTTAGTGGGTTTTTTGCTCTTTAATGTCTCCATTAAATTTCAAAGAGCTTAAGGGATTAAGTATACCTTCATGTAATTAATAATCAAACATATTCTTTTTTTTTTCTATAAAAGATTGTCTACATCATAGAAATGGGAGAGTAGATAACTATTTATCAAAAAGATAATAAGGGCCAGGAAGAACACACTGAGTTATTCCAGTGACAAAGCAAATATTGCTGCTTAAATAATTTTCATTTATGAAGAAATCAGCTTTGAGAACATTTGACAAAATAATATATCTTCATGCAATTTCAAATTTGTTAAGTGAGTCTCTTAATTGCAGGTTGAGAGGAGCACAAACTGTCTGTACTGATGTCTAACTAGAGTCAGACATAATTAGCATTCAAAATCACTGCTTAAGGAGACTATCATGTATTTACAGGAATTGTTTATTTGTATTTCTCAATCACATTCTTTATGGGCTGCTGTGATGTGATGACTTTCAGCTGTTATTGCTTTCACTGACATAGTGGCTATATTGGCATATGGAAATACAAACTATTTTAAATCCACTTTTATTCAAAGCAAAAGAAAAAAAAAAGAAACCTGAAAAAAGCCCCACTAGTAAGGGAGACAGGAAATTCCCCAGTTCTGGTTATTAGAAGCTACAACTTACTGTAAAATATACTTTAGTAAAATACAAATTAGGAGGCTGAATATGGGGTGAATGAATAGAGTTACTTGATTTGTAGTGAAATCCTTCTGGCCACTGCAAGGTTTTAAAAGTCAACAATACTTGAAAAAAAACTCCACAGAGGCTCTACATGTGCACATGTTTAGTGCCTAAAAAGTAAATCTACTTCCTAAAAACCTTTCTCCAAATGAGCAGACTGAGCTTATTAGGGCATAGTTTAACTTGAATCTGTTCTGCTCAGTTTTTTTTTAATACCTCAATAAGGACAGAGCTCACCTGAGAATGCTACTCAGATTTCAGATGTTGAGTTCTTTTAAAAATTGCATGCATAAGATTTTTGGTACATCTGATTTAAATTTTGAAACTGGAGAAGAAAAGAGACAGAGTAAAGTGAAATAAAAGAGCACAGCTTGCTCCTTGAAGCTGGCTTGCAAGTCTGTGACATGGTTTATGCCTCAGCTATTTATACCCCAAGGAAGTTTGCTTTTAAAAGAAGCAGCTATGAAAGGAATACGTCGTTTGGACACAGCAATGTTGAAGAGTGTAGAAAAACTGGGAGATGAAGCCTTGAAGACCACAAAAAGCACTCATAGAATCAGAATCACAGAGTATCTCAAGCTGGGAGGGACTCAAAAGGACCATAAAATCTGACTTCCTGCTCCTTGCAGCCCCGCCTAAAACCAAATCATATGACTAAGAGCGCGGCTCAGAAAATGTTTCTTTCCTTCTGTGATGCAGTGTGGATCATGATCCATTATTCAGTTTAACTGGTTTGGAGTAAGTGTCTGTATCCAAGCTAACAAATCCTGTAGCTTGGTTCTGGCCCTTCTGGGAAATCTCTGAGGGCTGAGTACATCTTTATTTATAATATTCGGGATTTATCCTCAAGAAGGTTGTAGGATTGCTGAGATAAATGGGAATAGACTGAGAAGTGTTGTGTATATTTCTGCACACCTTGCTGCCTTCAGTATGCCCAACTACAAAGCCCACAGGAAGGGAGAAAGAATTAAGAAGAGAATGAAACTAATAAAATTGGTTAGGGAAAAAGGTAGGAAAATTTCAAATACATGCATAGAAAAAGAAGTAATGGAGCATATACAGTTAAAGAAACTGGGTTAGAGAAAGTCTAACATGAAAAAGCTAAGGAGAGAAGCAAATGTGATTATCCAAAAGAAGAAAAGTGGAAAAATGCATGCTGTGAGTCAGGGAGGCATAAAGAAGGGTTAGATAAAGACCCACATGCAGAGACACACATCACCTTGAGGAGGCACGTTATCTGCAGAGAGAGACTAAAACGCCTCAAAGATATGGGAAGAAAAGTTCCCTGTCCCTCTCTATCCCAGGAAACTAGGAAAAAAAGACCTGAAAAATGCTAATAAGATGATGGTGAGTGAAAGGCAGAAGTATAGCCAGGCTTAGGAAACATGTTTATACCATTTGACATTAGTATCATGTAAGTGTCTATGACAGTGATAGAAAATACCTGTATAACCCCATAAAATGCCTTCTTCAGGCTAGTCACTGTCCCAGCTGGTATATTTTTATCTAATTCCAGAGCTGGTTGTGGTGAGTACAGCTTTATATTTCTAATATACAATATGCTACTGGGAAATAAAGCAACCATTGCTTAGATGCACAGCTGCAGATGGCACAAGTTTCCATGACATCCTTTAAATTGCTGTAAAAACATGGGGAACTAGCTGTTGTACAAATAAATGCTAGCACAGAGGGCCTCATGAGGCTCTGGGGATCAGTAGCAGCTTTTTGACCTCTGGGTAACACAGTTCGATACCAGTTCAAGGGAGTAATAGCAAAGGAAAAAAAGCTCTGTGGCCTGCATGACTGAAATTGGTGGTTTCAGCCCACATTCCTGTAGAGGTGTTGCCATGGTCAGGAAACATCCACATTACAGCTGAACTGTCACAGGAACGTGTTACCCATGTGCTTTGGAAATAAAAACCTCAGAGGTTTATGCAAGGGGTTGTGGCAGTGGTGGCTGAGTCCTCAGGGCCAGATTCTGACACATCTGTATTTTGAATTCCACACATTGGAAAAGCATCACCTGCTTGTGTGACTGAGGTCAAAAAACACATGCAGAAGAGTTATTTGTTCCCCCCCTGAGGTGAGAAATCTTCACAGTACAATTTATTACTATCTTAATGAAACCAGTCCCAATTGCTATTAAGTGGAAGTGAAAGATGCATTATGCTAACATTATAATTGAAGGACTTACTGCCTTTTTTTTTTTTTCTTTTGTTTTTTTCTCTATGGACTTTTAGGATTTGCACAGTCTGACTGCAACATTCTTACATCTGGTGAAATTGTTGGATGGATAGCAACTCAACACATTGAAGACATATGTGGTACTGTAGGCACTCCTGGTATCTGTACCCTAGAGAGTTTTTAATTTAAATAAGATCCAACATGCCAGAGAAAACTGCAGGCAGTATTGGCTGGTGAAGGATATTGGAGATTCACAATGAACAGAGGAAGTGTTACTCTCCTGGCAGACTCTTTACTGTGTACCTTTACCATGATTTGGCTTTGAAGGTTCCAGCTAAAAAATTAAAAAAAAAAAAAGTAACATAAAAGAGGACAAGGATAGTTCTGTCACCAAATTCTACTTGTCTGACTGCTTGAGAGAAGAGGCAAATATGTGATTGCACTGTGCATATATTTACATTACATATCCTCTGCTAACATTCCTCATCTGAATGATTTAGTGGATTTAGTGTAATCACTCTATGTAACAAGAAAAAAGGAATTTGATAATGTTTTATTTGCACTGCAGAGCTGGCCTTCGACAGAAAAACAGACCCATATCTTGGCTGTTCTCTTGAATTACTGAAGAGATAAAATTTTATAGAATAAAAGGAGGACATGTGGAAGAAATTTATCGCACAGCCATTGAATTTGGGAACAAAGGAGAAAATCCTGCTGGAAGTAACATATCAGCAAAAATATCAGTCAGCAAACAAAAAGGAACTTTCTTTAATAAGTTCAGACTTCTGTAATAATTATAGACAGGAGGGAGTTATGACTGAGGAAAGAATCCTAACATACCCTTAATGGACTACTGAGAGAGAGGATTCCTGTGTCTTGCTGCCCCAGATTCTCCTCAGAATACCTTATGCTCCTATTTCTTCTTGATCAAAGAGATGCCAAGTACCTATATTTGTTGTTACCTTTTTCCATAACTGCTTCTCAAAATGCAATTGAAGGCAGCTTCAGTCATGAGTAGCTGGTGAGCCACTCTGCACTCTCCTTGGAACCAAGCATCTTGTTGCTACTTGTGGTTTCCCAACCACTTCTTCCTAGGAGATTATGAGAAGGTGGCATAAAATCTGCATTTTTATATTCCTTGTAGGCCTGTGTAGTTAGCAGAGATTTGTAGTCATTCTCTGAACAATGAACAGGTTTTGTATATGTTTGGAAGTGCTCTTGAAGTTCTCTAACTTTATTTTTTTGAAGTGAACCAAGCCAAGACAATCACCAAACTGCATACTTAAAGTATGAAATATTGTCCTTTAATATTGTTCTTATACACTTTAATTTTTTGAGCATTTATTTCTGTATTTTATAAATTAATTAAGAGAATCTGTGGATTTCTTTCAACGTCTTTCACAGTTTTACAACAAAACAGATTGATCCATTCAACTTTTCACTTTTCCAAGTCAGTGCTGTATGCATGAGGTACCTGATAATTACTGCAGGCAATGATTGCTATAAAATGACAACACTACCTTTTTTGAATTTCTCATAGGTTTATCAGTGTTTTTACCACAATATTTAATATAAGAAAATACCTTATCCAGAATGTTGAGCACTACATCTGACATGAAAGAAAAATCATCACTGCTCAGCAGTTCACAAATGCTGCATGGTAACAGCAAAGAAGTGACTTAATTCCAATTTTTGGTTGCTCTAGTATACCATTTCATTTATAGAAGCTAAAATTTTTAGAGCCAGAATACGCAAACAGACGTTTCAGTGACAGTTTTGAGAAGCAAAGAACAACTTTGCAAAGAATACCACAATCTCATTTGTTCACTGACATAAGACACACTCACTCTGTTCAGAGTTCAAAGAGATTAATTCCATTAAAAAAAAACCCAAACAAATAACCAATTAAAAAAAACCAACAAAACTGTTTCAGGTTTAATTGTTCTTCTGAGAGTTAAAGGGGGAAAAGGGGATGACAGGGATATGCAAAAGAATATGGGCAGTCTTTACTCATACTAGGAAAGAAAAGATCAAAAGACAGAGAAAAAGGAAAAATTACAAAACAAGAAAAAAGATTAGGGAATGTTGGAACTTGCATGAAAAGCACGAGGAAGAAGCAGTGAAGCAAGAAGCAGATTTCTTGTAGCTGATTTCTTTGTAGCAGATTTCTGGTAGCTGATTTCTCTCCCCTGTCTGAGACAATCTTGTTTGCATATGACCTGCAAACCTCTGTAAAGAGAAAAACATATAAATGGCAGAAAACATACTACAGCAAGAAAAATTAAATGAGGAGAGAAAACACCCACATCACTATATTTCTGAAGTCTCTCATTTGAAAGGCAGAAAGCTTTTTAAAGTGCTACTTTATGCTAGAATTTGTGCAGTGAACCTATGTGAAAATGCGAGAGCTCAATATAAAAGCTTTCACCAAACTGATCAAAAACTATGATCATTTCTTTAGAAGCCAGCCTGGGTTTCTGAGTGGCAACTGCCATATGCTGCAGACATTTCTCTACAATTCAAGATGTACACATAGACCATGGTTGCAAAGACAATCATCTGGCACAAATGCCAGCACTCCCCTGTGACAAAATATACAGAGGGGAACACGCTTGTGCTGCAGCAGAATGACTGATGCAGCAAGTAAGCTTATGAAGGAGGAAAAATAAATATGACAGTGGCAGCAAGATTATTATGATTAAATGAACAACTTCTTGGTCTGCCCTTTGTGTTGATGGATGGATAAAAGTGCTTCTGCTTTCCTCTGCAACGTTGGAGTGCTTTTGTCACACTACTTATATGTCCTCCGAAAGCTTAGACCTCCCTTCGTGCAGATAATTGTTCTCTAATTGAACAGGGCTATTCATGTGCAGGAATCAGTACATCTGGTACAGTAACAGCATTAGAACCTTAGGTTCTGACCTTTTTGGGCACTTTTCTTACAAGTGCTGACTCTGGGTGTCTGTGAATGCAGTACAGTGAAAGTCTGATTCTGTTCTAAGGTCAAGGAGAAAATGAAGGTACTTCGGTGCCTCTCCACTTGAGGTGAAAATGCAAGCAGCAGACCTGGATGTTTTGTGCAGCAGTTCACTGTCTGATTTCTCATGTGTTAGTATTTATTTGGAGTAGATTTTCTCTCATAAGGATTCAAATTCACCAGTGAGACATACTCCCTGGAGGGGTGCAAACACCATCACAAATTCTTTTTTGTTTTTTGACTCCCTGTTCAGATATCAGTGAACACAAATCCAGACACACACACACAAAGTATAGTGGTAGAAAGGTGTTTATTTTCACAGGATATTCGTGATATTTGCTATTTGAAAACATTTGGAACTAAAGAGCATGAGGAAGTTGTCTGAACCGAAACATTTATTGTTGTTTGAAATGTCTGTGTCATCCTGCATGACATTTAACTGCTGATCTTGCATCATATAGGTTTCATGCTGGTTGTATGTTATGTCTTCCAGCATACACAGAACTGTGGGATACTCTAGGACATCTATTATGGAATAACAGGAATTATGCAGAGGGAGGCAGCAATGACCAATTTCCAGCTAGGCTGAATCACAGAATCATAGAATTGTTAAGGCTGGAAAAGTCTTTGAGATCATCAAGTCCAACCATCAACCCAGCACCACCTCCATGTTCATCACTAGACCATGTCCTCAAGTGCTATGTACACAATATTTTTAGCTCATCCAGGGACGGTGACTCCACCACTTCCCTGGGCAGTGAGTTCCAATGCTTTACAACCTTTCTCTTGTAAATTCTCTGCTTCCCCTGGTGCAATTTTCCTCTTGTTCTGTCACTTGCTTATAGCCCTGTCTGCTTTGAAGAGGGTCAGGGGAATCTGTGCAATATAATATATATCACTCACAGTGTTGCAGGCTCCTGCTAGGAAAGGTTTGGAGATTTTTTTAATTAAAAGGTGTTATGAAAAATCCCACATTTCATGCTAGACACCAAGAAGCCCAGGAGTAATTTTCAACTTTTCAACTGGACACACAGCAGTGAGACTAGGAACAAAGACAATTTTAATGCAAACACTCTAGAAGCATAATGTTTTATTATTCTGAAACTGGACTAAAACTAGCGAGAGGTTTTTTTGGGTTTTTTTTTTTGTTTTTGTTTTTTTTTTTTTTTTTTTTTTTTGTTGTTTTTTTTTGGTGTTTTTTTTTTTTTTTCTGGATGAAAATAGAGCCATTGATGGCAATGAAGAGATATTGAACTAGTCCCTGGCTGCTCTTTCCAATTTGTAGTACTTAGGAAGTCTTAAAAGAAATTTGACAGTGACAAATAGATATTTCTAAAATGTCAAGTAATTCTAAACATGAATTTTTATCTATTTATAGACTTACTCTGATATCTCAAATGTTACACAGCTTCCTGTAGATAGTATTTAGCTTTCTATTAGGAATTTTCAGAATCTTAAGTACATTGATATATTCATGCAGATGATGTTCTTGTGTCACATTTCACAAATAAATTATATAAAATTAATACTTGGTAAATTTTCTGAGTGCATTTTTCATACATTAAACTATTTTGTAGTGGAATTGCTCCCTAGAAAAGAAGTAGCCACTTCTCTGAAAAATTCTGAAAGCCCATATTGTCACATAAGGATTAATTGATACCACTAGTAAAATAAATATATTCCCTTTAATATTAGTTGTATGGCCACAAAATAAATGCAATGTACTACCATAGTGGAAATTCAAAGTCAGCAAGTAAAAATCTTTTATTTCTTCTCAATTTCCTCTAATTCTGGGAACAGTAAAAATTTCTGGCTTGTCAATTTTAGAAGATAAAAAAACTCCTCCTGTTTAGGTATAGGACAGGGCTTTTGAGCTGGAGTAAATTAAAACCTTTTCTTTTTTACTCTAGCATTATTCAGACCTTTCATATCTCCATATTTATGGTCCACCTAAATCTGTGTAAAAAACCAGAAAGTTCCAAATTTTTTGTTTCTTTGGTCAACAAAATCAGTTCTTAAGTTACTGGGCTCTGTTCTTTATGCCTTGTTTCAACCTGTCACAGAGATTTTTTACACTAAAATGGCACAAACCCCTTTGCTATATATGTTCATTATTGCAAAAGATGGAAAGGAAATTAGATTTAAAAAATGACATTAGCTTGAAATGACCTGAAAGCCCATAAAACTTTAATTGTACCAAATCTTAACAGAACTGCTTGTCCTAATTGTACACTTTTGAAACATGGTACACAGGCAGCATTGTGTCCTCACTGGGTTCATCTCTGCCAGTGTTTTAATGACTTTCTGCATTAAAATTTCTACATGGATAAATACACCAGTTTGTTTACGGGTTTCAGATAAGGGAAAGAAAACAAAACAAAAAAAAACCACAACAACCAAAAAAACAAAACAAAACAAACAAAAAAAAAACAAACAAAAAAAAAACAACAACAACAAAAAAAAAACACCAAGAAAGAGAACATTAAAAAAAAAAAAAACCAAGAAAGAGAATAACTCTTAGAATATTGTCCTTCATCGTGGCTGAGTCAGAAAATTTCTAAAAATTGCCTTCACAATATTAAAAATAACTGGTTTATATAGTCTGGGGACAAGCAGACCCACAGATTTCTAGGAGCTGACATGTAAGAATCCTGAACTGTCACCATCTCCAGTTCCTGCCAGATTACTCAGATTCTCTTCTTCTGGAACTTATTAAATAATGATTATTTGTAAAATGTAACTTGCCTACAAAAGGCTCTGAGTGTTTTTCCATTTCATTCCTGTTGTGCTGTATTCAAAGGTCCTTTGACAAGTCAGGTTTCTTCTAGTAACAGGGAATGATCTACGCTCAGCAGGGCGGGGAGCCAGATCCTGCTTGCACAGTTCTTTCACCTACAGACCATAGAGACACAGAAATCAGCAGGGTCAGTCAGCACTCTCCTCTGCACAGAGCTGCATCCTCCCTTTTCCTCAGGTGGACACAGCAAGCCTTGAATATGCAGGGTAAATCATAGGAGTGAGTTTCCATGCAGAGCTCCTGAAAAAATATGTTCTTCTTTAGTGGAGTGGGCAACTTGATTTCTGAAACTCAGTGAGTTATCTGAAATTGAGCACTGTAATCTGCACACTATCATATTTGGATATATTAAAACACACTTCGTCCTTTAAGTGGATCCTGTTTAAACATCCTACTAGTCTTTTTCAGGACTATTACTTCTCCTCCAGCACAAACACTGAGTCTGACAAAATATCAAATTTTTCTGCCTATTAATTTATTGATACTGGTTTGATTCACCTTACTTTGGGAATTATCTGTGTATTAATGCATTCTGTTCACCCAAATTCATTCCTGATATAGCTACATTTATGTCACAGGCCATTAAGTTTCACATTCTAGCCCTAGGCTCATTCATCTAGACTGTCAGTGCTATCCTGTAAAGAGAATTGCCTTTTGAAAGAGCAACTTCCCTTAGCATCCTAACGTAGTTTATCTTTTCAATGCTCTGTCTGTCCTGGCTTTACTTGAACAGGGACAAATCATGGTTGTGCTTAACTTTGATTCCTCTTTCTTTATCTATTTAAATTCAAAATCTATAATTCACATAATTGATTGATGAATCTTACCAGTGCAAAGTAGTTGCTAGTGTATTTGGGTTAATATTGTTTGTTCATGTGGTAGCTTGAATCCTGAAATTGTGAAACTTCAGTGCTTTTTAAAATGGAGTCTTATGCTGAAGTTGAATATAAATAAATGCTCACTCAGTACAAACAAGTCCTGCTTGTGGTAAAGAAAACAGAGATTGTGTCAACAGCTTCCCAGGAACACAGCTGAGAGTGCTTCCTTCTGCACTAAGATACCTGTAGTGATGAAGAATAGATGCAAAAAAAGTGCAACCACTAGAAAAACAATAAGAGTGAAGAAGGGTAAATAAAGAAAAATAAGAATTCCTTGCTGTGAGGTAAGAATCTAAAGGTTGTTCAAATTTCCATCATGTGCAATAATATCAGCAAAGATTTTGGAGGCATTTGGAGCTTTCTTAAATGCAGCAAGTTAAATATTAAAATCAGAAATGAGGAGAAATAATAGAAATAACAGATTTTACAAATAACAAGAAAACAAAAAGAAAATATACATAATAACAAAAAGAAGACAACCCTATCCCTATCTAAGGTGATAACATATCACCATTCAATGAACACTGCCCTACCAACAGGAATGATATGCTTAAAAAAGCACCCAAAAAAAAAAAAATAAAAAACAAACTATTTCCTGTTGGAAATTTGGAGAAATGCTAGTGTGAAATCTGAGACTGGTATTCAGATGATTCCAACTAATGAAAAGGGTGCATTTGGAATACCATCAGATCAGGAGTCACTCTGCCAGCAGCTGGTTGATTGCCTCATTTTGTTGCTGAAATGCTGCCGCTTGAGGCTCTGTTGATGACACATCCATTCAATGTACATTTCCTATTGGCACTTGGAATTTCAAACTCTGTTTTTGTTACCACTCATGCTTTCCTGGAAGGACCATTTCAAAATGAAAACAGAACAGAAAGAAAAGTTTTCTCTAAAGCACAGTGGCCATTAAAAGGACCAAAATCGTGTTATGTTAAAATCATGTTATGTAAATAGAACCAGCAAAGATAAACACGCTAAAATATACATGCTAAAATATATTTGGAGGTGAGGTGGCTTCATACAAGTTCCAAAGATAAACAAAAAGTTATGGAAAGAGGTTGAAAATAGAGGAGAAATGTTTAGTTTTATATCAGTTTAGTAAGGAAGCAAATATAGGAGTGTTGACCTTAATGATGCATTTGGATACTTTACAGCATTCAGGGAAAAGGTTACTAAAACTGCAATTTTCCTTCCTTGGATGATTTGCTTCTTAGAATAAAGTAGTGCCTAAATGCCAGAAATGAGATCAAAATTTTTCAGTGCTGAATGTCATAAAATCAAAGAAATGTTATAAAGCCAACCCTCCTCATAAAAACCATTGAAGAAATAGTGAAAATGCTATGGAACAGTTTTCATAAATGAGAATTTTTCTTGAACCAAAAACTTCAGAAAATTTTCTAATATGCCTCAGTGAAAAGGTAGGAATTTCTTTGGAGCTTGTTATTTTCCTTCATTAGTGTTTCTGCAAGCTTTATCTGATATACTATTGATTATGCAAACCCCTGACAGTTATTTCGGAGCAGGGTTGTGAACCTTAAAAGTTTCATGAAAAATTATTTAGGAGTGCTTTATTGGTTATATTAGTTTGTAAGTCTTTAAAACAGAGCTCAATTGTGGTAATTCAGAGAATAAATACAAGGGACAGAGCAAATACCACAGAAGACAGTTTATACTTTGCTGTACTATAAACCCAAAGAGAATCTCAGCAAACTCAACAAGAAAGCTGAAAAAGTGATTAAAAAATTTATTTAGGATAGAGTATTTTATGAAACTCATTAGCACAAGTTATCACCATTTGCTGGATTTAAGTTTTGCACTGATGTATTAATGCTCAATGTAAACACAATTATGAATTAAACTGGATTTTTATGTTGCTAATGTTAGATTTCCTTTATTTCCTTTGATAGTGGTAAAGGTTGGCAACATGTTTGACTGGACTGGAAGAGAAAGTGATACCGCTGTCAGTATGGGTTGGAGTCTTTTTTGGCTTATTATTCCCAGAAACCAGATCTGTACAATTTCTCTTCGATCCAAGGGACATTTCTATCCAAATTTCAAAACAGTACCACATTTCCTTCTGTTCAGGATATATAAAAGGGTACAGGTCAAAAAGCAGACATTTTACTGTAATGTTGACATCCTTCTGGTACCCAGGTTTAAATAATATATTTATCTCCCTTACATGAGACACCAAACAAGTCACACAGAGGATACAACACTCCATGATTAGCTGGCCCTCACTGACTTTATAGTGGAGACAGAAGTAGCAGCTTGAATCTAGCACCCGTGTTTAGCTACTGAAGTTTGACCTCTGGGGTTGTTTTTTTTTTTTTGTTGTTGTTGTTGGGTTTTTTTTGGGTTTTTTTGGGGTTTTTTGGGTTTTTTTTTAATTCCCAGCTGCTGTTCAGCAATCTCACAGCAATATCAAAGAAGTCAGCTTTGGAAAGAAAGCAGATTTAGTTGCTATATTCTGTTCTCCTGTGCCCTTGGGACCAGAGCATCACATAAATGGCATGTTAAGCTACATCTTAAAGGTGACCCAGAATGCAATCTGGCAGTAAAAGAAAAGGCATCCTTGTAAAATATAAGAGAAAGTTGGTACTGCAGGTCAGATTAAATAAGAGGAACTCCAAGGATTTGCTTGTGGTCTGTCTTTTTAGGCAGCATCTCAGGAAGTGACACATTAAGGTCTGAAATTTGCATGAAATGTAGGAATGGGCTGGACTTCAGTTTATTACTGTTGGCTATTTCTTTTTGGCTTGCTGACTAGGAGCAGCTGCTGGGTTTAATTTATATTTCCTACTTTATTTTTGGCAAGGATTCTTACAGCTCTGAATGGATTCTTTTTTTCAAGATTTTGATGCATTTATTATAAATAGAGAACAATAATAATAATTGTCAGCTGATAAGATATAGAAGGGCCAGTTGGCTTCCTGTGTCTTGCTGACCTTTTGGTATTAGAACCACCCACTGCCCTGAGTTATGTTAAACCGTTGCAGCTGGGTTGCCACAATAGCAGAAATATTTGCTGTACCCCCATCCTGCCATCTCAGAGCTACCACTAAGCCTCTTCATGCAGTGGGAGGGAGCTTATTCAATGTATTTCAAAAGAACTCCCTGCCTGTATAAGGTCTGCTCTGGTGGAAAAGCCTGTTGGAGGATTGCCTTGCGAAGGGCAAAGGCTTCATTAAGACACACCAGTGGTTTTGCTGTTTTGTGAATCAAATTGTGCCTATAATTGACAACCATTTTTTTCTTTACTTTTCCCCTGAAACACTATTCTTTCACAATTCTGGGTCTCAAACTATGCTTACAATCAAGGGTAAATAAAATAATTCTTAATACATCGCCAGCAGAAGGTTTGGACAGCATATGCCTTGAAATAAGTCTGGAATAAAAAAGGAAAACAAAGTCAGAGCAAAAATCTTATAGCATAGCTGAGTATTGAAAGCTTCTAGCTCCGAACAAAAAAATTAATGTTTTATTGTCTCTTGATAGGTGACTCAAGGATGCTGAGTCATAATTAATGCTTTAAAAGTCTGAGGTAGAAACAAGGTGTGTGCCATCAGTGTTGAACATAGAGCATAAGGCATTTTCAGGAGAAAAATGTTTCCCATTTATATAGAGATCCTGTGGTTTAAAGTTTCCTTTACCAGAGTAATGCTATGGAAGAGATGGAAGTATCTGCTTTTCTAAGAGTACAGCTTGTCTTTTCTCTTCAGTGCCTGCAGCTTATATGCCACAACACGGGGAAGCTTTTGTTCATGATGTCAAGACTTAAATATTACAAATGTGTTCAAAATATTACAAATGTGTTCAATTCACAATTCAAATGAGTCCCATCTTAGAACAAATAATTTAGAATTTGGAAATAAAAAAGATCACATATTTTGCTGATTCTTGTAGTAGAAGGTTTTAGTTCCTAAGACCAACTGTCAATACACCCACTTGTGCCCCACATCGTGTATCCCACTTAACACATTTAATACAATTAATCTTACTTAATCCCACTTAAGTGTCTTTTTCTCACATACTGGTGTTGCATGGCAATTCAGTGCTGTTTTACTCTATGCTGCTTGGCACTTTTGTGTGAAACATGCCATAGGGGAGGTGTTCCTGGAGTCTCTGTTAGAGTTTGAAGAGGCTGGGACCATGGCTGCAAAGGTTAATAGCCACTTACTGCAATTGTCACACTGCCAACAGAGAGAAACTGCAAGGTTACCTCAACCAGGATCAAGTGGGGATCAAGAACTCCCTCCTGAAGAGCATGGTGTATTCACAGACTGGATGGGTGGGATTCAACTTCAGATTGTAGAGGTAGGGTTTAGTTTAGGACATCTAAAATCTTTCCAGTTCACCCTGAAATATGTGTTTGAGCTCTGCCACTCTGCTGTTTCTCTTCATATTACTCTTCCTGTACCAAAGGCCATTTAAAGGCTAATCAGAGGCAAGAAGTTCTTATTTCTTGTAACCAGCAGAACTTCTACAATTTTGAGTGTTATGTAAACAAACCATAATGTGTTTTTTCCTCAACCAGGTGTTAGCCTCCAGCAAGGAGAAAAAAAAAATGGAATTCCAGCACAATCAAGCTCCTTGCTCTTGCAACCTGGCTGCATCATTATCCTCCCATTAATTTCAATCTAATAGTGCTTACTTTGGATAATGGTGACTGGGGGGAAAGACATGTAACTAATTAAAACTAACCACACCAAATGCCAACTTCTCTCAAAAACATTTTATTCCAAATGCCTGGACAAAATTAGTGAGTGACAATGACTAAAGGAAGACTTTTTGTTCACAGCTTATTTCTGGATGGAGAGAAAATGACTGAGTTTCCCTAGAAGTTTACCTAGTAAATTGGAATAAGTGGGCAGTAAGTAGATAAAAGTGCTTTGGCTCTTGGGTTAATTTAAAGCAATGGATGTGTTTCTGCCTTTGCAAAATGCAGCCATGTATTCCGAGTGTTTTGTCTGCTGTTGTAACACCACTTAAAGCAAATGATCTCAAAGTATGTTAAAATATTAAGCTTCAAATATTTCTCCAAAGTGTTATTACTTGAGAAGAGGGAATGAAGAGCTTGATCTTAATTGCACTGTCTAACTTTGCACTTTTTAAGGGTGCCAGACTCAAGAGCAAGATGACTTTATACAAGGCTGGGATGTCTCTATTAGCACACCGTGTCTGACACCAAGGGATGGTGACCTGGGCTGTCTGTACATTTGGGAGACATCAAGAGCTATGAACATACCCTGCTCTGGACATTGACCTCATACAGCCACAAACCCATGAACTCTCCAAATTTATTTCTGTGCTGCCCTGAAACACGAGTCACTTAGACATGTCAAATCCTGCCTTCTTGCCTTTATCCAGATGCCTGGATCTGAGCTTGCAATGCAGGTGATACTTGAGGCATAACTGGACATGAAGAGTACACAGAATACACCTGGAACCCTCTGGCTGTCTGGCCATGAAACTGTGTTTTCTACTTTAGTGGCTGCTGAACTTCCTTAGTCTCTAGAAAGGGGCAACAAACTGTGCACTGGAAACAGTCCTCAGCTTGTTCTAACTTCTGTACCATGATGAGGTGTTTTTGACCATGCTGCCATGGGCAGGAAATATTCTAGGGACTGTTGATAGCAATCTAATTATCATTGAGATGTATACCTTTCTATAAGATTTGAATAACACTAAATATTGCATTCAGACATGAGTAGTGTGGGGGCTCAGAAGAGAGGAAGTCCAAAAAAACTAATGAATTAATCTCTCCTTCTTAGGAAAGAAAGTGAATTAAATATTTAATAAAGTGTGTACTATTATACATTTTTCCCACTAACCAAATCTGCAGTTGCTCCACTGATCTCATGAAAAACAAGTAGAGTGATATAAAATGTAAATTAAAGGGAGCCTATTAAAGAAATTGAGCTCCCTAAATGATAATTGCAACAAAAAAAAACAAAATTAAAAGTTTAACAAGAGGGCAATAAAAGAAGAAATTTAAATATTCTAAGTGTATTCAGATATAACACTTAATTGGTACTGAGCAAGTTTAAGTTAAGCAGCTAACAAGATAAACACTTCTGATGACAGAAAATTAATGTTGTGTCACAGCAAAAGACTATTTGATATTTTATACTTTATTCATGTTATATAACAATTTAATTAAACATTCAAGTAACCCAGTCAAATAATTTCCTGGTGAAATAAACCAAGAATGATCAACTCTCTTTTCCGTAAAGGATCAATGCAATATGACACCTGATTTATGATATATGACTGTGGGGTCTTAAATTTAATGTAAAAATTAATGAGACAAAATAGATTTCTAAGGGCTGTTTTTTTTCACCGTCACACCCACATGGTAAGTCAATTGCTGGAAATAAGCTATAACAGAGAAACTGCCATGCTCCTTGTGATAGGATTACTTTGTAATTTAATAAAAGCATGTTGCTACATCTCAATGGAAGGGGGACAGAAAGACTTTCTGTCCAGATCTATTTGTTAGGAGTAATTTTGGAACATTTTGAGTGATACTTTAATGCTTTGCAATCTGTTGCCTTTTACAGGAGCTAGAGAGAAAAAAAACTGCCAAGACGTCATGTGACTGAACCAGTTTATTTAAATCAATATAAACATTATTTCTACCGAATTCTATTAGAATATTAAAAATAATATTTTTTTGGATATCCTATTTATTTGTGTTTCCTGGTTTTTAAGTTTCAATTAGATGTTGTTTCTCTTGTAAATTGTGCACAATTCTAGGATTGGGCTCACTGACATGACTTGATAGAACACGTGTGCATGTATTTTATGCATGTTTTGTTTACCTGTGGCTGTGGTTTGACAGCAATTGTGAAAGGTTTAAACTGCTGCTGAGACAGACCAGGCTTCACATGAAGAGCACCCCTGTGAGTTTGTGGTGTATTTTCCCCCAGGTAAAGGTGAACAAAGGTGAGGAAAGGCAAGCAGGGAGATTGCCTGGCCCAAGCTCAGAATGGGTCAATGACAAAAATGTATCTCCTTTATGGATGTCTTGGATAAGTCCCTCAAGAAGGCCCTAAAAGTGTCTGCCTGAGGGTAGCAGATAATTTGCAAGACTGAAAGGTTTTTCAAATATTTGGAAGGCTACAACTAGACATGTCCAGTTTTATGTCCCCAATGTTTCTTCTTGATGGCCTACATTTGTATTTTGGTTTTTTTTTTTTTTGATTTTTTTAAATGTAGAACATGAGCAAATCTTTTAGTAACAGTAACATTTGTAATCTCCACTTTCTACCTCTAGCAGGACCAGGCATGGTCCTAAATTATTTTACAAAGTAGTAAAATTAATGATTTAGTTTTTTATTTATTGAAAAAATAAATATTTTTTTTCCAACAAAATGTACCCACAGTTAAAAATGTTTAAAGAACATAAAAAATGTCTAAATACAAATATATTTCTCTGTCAAGTGGTAATAAAAAACCCAACACTTGCTTGCATGATTCAGGAACAGAGATCTCTATTAAAGAGCACAGATAGTTCTCCAAGATTGACAGCAACAACTAAATTTACAGTGTTGAATACACATATGTGTGCATTAGCTTATCTGCAACACTTCACCTTGTGTCATTTTAACAACCTCCCACAACTTTTTTTTTTCTTATTTCACATTAAAAGTCTTCCAAAGGCTTCCTAAATTTTCTATTTATGACAAGCTTCTTTTTCCTAAATCAAATATTAAAAATATATTTACCCAGTGGACAGTGAACCTTGGCTGGATACCAGAAGTCCACTCAGCTTCTCTCTCACCCCCCTCTCATTAACAGGACAGAGGTAGAAAATAAGATGGAAAAGCTCATAGGTTGAGAAAAAGACAGGGAATCATTTTAATATTTTGTCATCTTAAAGTAGTCTGATAGAGATCAAGTAATAGAGAAGGTCATATTAAATTTTTAAAATTACAGAATTTCCATATAATACAGTCTTTGAAGAATATCCATCTAAAGGAAGTTATCTATCAAGGTATGAAATATTTTACTTTTTTAAATCCTTTCTTTTGGATGAAGGCTGAAACAAATTTCTAGTTATACCTGAAAAGTATTTAAAAGGGTGAAGATATGAATATAGGATGACGATTAATTGTTTCCTGAAATAAATGTCCCAGTAGTTTGCAGGAGAGGAGACCAGGAACAGAGATATTCTAGCTCAGCAAGGATAATAGATGACAGAATTTAACTGCAAAATAAAATCCTGGAGAGAATGTATCTGGTAGAGTCTTTTCATCCCACAAAGTTGTTTTCAGAAAACCCTAGGCAGATACAACAGGATTGGTGAATGTTTATAGCAAGGGTGTCACTAATGAGTCAACGAGGAGTGATGGAATAGTCAAATTTGCTGGCTGAAAGATGCACCTTCAGACCTAGAAGTTCATGTGAAGCTACATACCATCAGGTGGATGAAAAACACCTGAGGCTGCAAAGCAATGATGGTAAGGGAGTAATGAGCTATAAAAAGACAGTAATTTCCTCTGTTGGCACTGACAGAAGGCAGGAAAACATAAGAAAAAAGAAATTGTGCATATAAGTTAACCTTTCCTCTTTGCTATTATGTGAAGTATGTTGATCGTGTCAGATTATTGTTGCATGTCTTACTTTGTGCAGGATGCCAAGAGAATTGACAGCTACACATTTAAATACTGAAGTAACTAAGCAGTGCCTCACCCAAAGACTGGTAAACATAAGGAGTGGGTACAGCAGAGACTGCAAACCTTCAAAGGCAACAGAGGTTTCTTTCTGAAGAGTAAAGATTAAAAGCAGAACTGAGGAAGCAACTTGTAACAAATAATTTCTGAAGAACATTTTCCTTCATTCTTCCCACCAAAAGGAAATTGACAAAATTTCTAGGCCTCTTGTTAGTTCTCCAGGAAGAATATTGTCCTTGGTTCATCTATAGCTGGTGCATAGTTAGATGTCAAAGTTCTCCAATTCTGCTGTCTTTGCTGGTGAAACTTCATGGTGTTGGATGATACTTTCAGCATTGCTTTAAATGGCAGTCCAGATCAGTGAGAAATCACTTTTAAATTTTTTTTTTTTTGTAATCTCAATTCCCACAGCTTTAATATCTTTAATATCTGAAATTCAAGTTTATATTGATTGTTTTTTTTGTGTTAGGTAGGACTCTGGGAGGATTTTGGACAGTTTTGAAGGACTATCTGAACTTTAATCAGTTTCTCTACATTGGAGCACAGTCTCAAGCATACTTTGACATTTAGAGTTCGTTCCAAAGTGCTCCAGTGTGAGTGGTAAGGCAATTTGTTGCTGTGAAGAAACTACGGCTTCCTCTATCAGAATCGCACAGGTCGAGCAGCAGGCTCAGTGAGGGCATTTGTTAATGGGGTCAGACAAAGTGAAAACTCCTTTGCATGAAGTCAGCACATTTCTGCAGGGAGCAAGAGACTTGTATCTACCTCCCAGCCCAGAGAAGAGCTGTTCTATCCCCCCTACCTACCAAAGCATAGACTGATCAGTACAGCAGAAAGAGAAGGCAGAGGTTTTGAAAACCTTCTGCCAAAAACATCTCTCACATAACAAAGATAAAGAGACCATGTACCTGTCTGAGCCAAGGAGGCACAGATTTTTTACCTTGATGTCTGTGCAATGTGAAGAGGCACAGGTAACTGTATATTCGGGATCCAGTGTGGAACAAGAGACTTCTTTTTCACTGTCTTAAATATAGAAGAAAATGATGAGTGGACTGGGACCAAATTTCTCACTTCTTACACCATTTTCTTAACCACCAAGCCCCATGTCTGCAAAATGGAAGGTTTTGATTCGATAGTACCCTCCCCACCCTCAGGCACACGGTCCAAAGATTAAGCTGCATTTCTCTGAAAAGGGAAACACCATAAAGGCAATAAGACTTGAGTCTGAAAAGGGTGAACGTGATTTGCCCATTGAAGAAGTTCATACTGTCTTAACTATCTGAAAGTGAGGATGTACACATGTAACCCAGACTTGAAGTTCATGGATAGATAAAACTGTATTCTTTTTGGTATTAATTGCCACTGTTTTATTCAATATTTAATCATTTTGTTACACTTGTCGAAGGCAGGTATTTGATAACCTGATTATATTGGTTCATCTTCTTACAAAGCGGAGTCTGTGAGATCCTGGCAGTCTGCAGGCCAGACCAAGCACCAAGCTGCCTTACTGCCTGTGGTTTTATCAATCAATGGGAATTTTGCCACAGACCTCAAAGCCAAAATATTGAAGGTCTATTTCTGCGTGTTATAATCACTCCCTCTAACTCTGACGTCTTAGGTTGCGAGTAGATGTAAAAAGAAAGAAAAAAGATTTAAAAATCAATATTTTTTCCTTAGCTAGTTCTAAATTATTACACTCAATGGCATTACTTTACTTAGATCTGTTTTTGTCTATGTTTTTCCAAAAAAACTTAAAACACCATTAAATTTCAAATGAAAATAATTTTTTCTTGTCTTTTTTTATATTTATTTTCTAGTTTTCATAGATATAAATATCTGTGTGGATATATTAAAATCCTGTCCAATCAGTGAAAACCTAATCAAATATTAGGTTTTTTTTTTTTTCACTGAGTAACAGAAGGACTCAGGAAGTATATAGGACTCAGAATCAGATATAATATAGAGTGAATTTAATTGTTACATTTTCTCAAAAATTGAGCCAAAGCAGCTTGCCCCAAGGGTACTTAAAATTTTGCAGTTTCATGGTTTTGAGCTGAATAAAGAGTTTCAGACCTTAAATAACCAGCTACTTCTCTCTAAATTAGTGTGAAAGAGTCTTTGTGTCTTGCAAATGTAAAAATAATATATTAATTTGATTGCAGTGATAAGGGGATAAAACCAGGGAAAATAAATGCCCACCCTTTTTCCTTCACCCCTGTGCAATGAATCAATGACTTGGCCTTGTGGTCTGATAACCCAGATAACTGAAATAGTTTAATCAACGTAACAGCACAGATTGGGTTGAAAAGTATCCACATATCACAGGTCCACACAATGACATCTGACATCTTAAATCTCCAATAGCCCAGCAGCCCACAGAGGCAGAAAAGGGCTCTGCTGCGCATTGTTTATGCACTTGGACTGATAACCCATCTCCTGCTGGCACTGGAAGCCCATTGTCTGTGATGTGACTATGAGCTTGTATGCAAAAAGATTAGGCATATTCTTAAATACTTAAGTTTTCTAATTCCCTACTGGACTGTGTTGCTTGGAAGGCATGGTGGTGTCCTTCAGGATTCTCAGGCCAAGTGCAATGTCTATATTTCTTATTCTCCCTTAAATAAGCTGTGCTCAGTGAGCAAAACAGTCTTTCTTGGAATCACAGAATCATTAATGTTGGGAAAGACTTCTAAGGTCACCCACTCCAACCCTTAACCCCTCTTGCTCAAGAATGGGCAGTGTGTGTTCATGGCAACCAAGAACAACCACATGTTCTGGTCTGGTTTGCTATTTTTGCCTAGCATCAGCTCCCTCTGGAAAATTATGTTGGACAAAATGTCACTTGTGAACACTGCTGCAGGAGGAGCTACTGTCATTCCAGAACTTCAGGACTGATTGTCCACCCATCATCATTCCTTCAAAACAGTCCTGAGCTGTAGTGTGAGCAATTTAGGGATGTGATGGCAGCTCTGCATCTCTAACAGGATCTCCTTCCCAGGAAAATGCCTGAATTACTTCTGCTGAAAGCCACTGAAGGAGGAAAGCCCTGGAATTTCCTGGCATCTTTCTAGTATTCTTATTTAAATGGACAAGTCCTGTTTGGCTCCTGTGGTTCCTGTGGTCATTTTTCCCATTCTGATTTCAGTGTGAGTTTTACTTGAGAAAGGCTTGAATAATAGTAATAGGAAAATGGAAAGGGAAAAGGAAAAAAAGGGGACACAGGAAGCAAAAGGGAGAGGGAGATGGGAAAAAAAAAAAGGAAAAAAAAGAAAAATATAGACTAATATAGGGCAAAAGAAAAATTAAGAGAGAGGAAAAGGAAAAAATAAAGTTTCTACATTCTGATAGTGATGCTAATTTTAAAAAGTGGTTTATGCAAAAGTACCTTTCTAGTGATTTCACTGAGACACATCCTAAGGATGCTCCAGAGGAACAAGGAATGCAGACTTCGTCTCACTGATGCTCATCACAGATTAAAGTAGCCAATGTATCAGTCACAGTGCACATTGGATTTCATGGTTACCTGGCAAGATTTGGGTGGGGGGAACATAATTCAAATAATACTTTAATCCTGTATAGTTACCTTTCTGAGTTCAACCCTGCTGGGTGCTTTTTATTCTGTGTATTCTGATTCTTTTCCTTGATACACTTATTCTTGTGTTCAACTTTAAATGTATGAGAAGTCCCAGCAGTTCAGGCTAAATGTGTGTTCAAATGTTGCAATAAAGCTGTAGTGTTCTGCACTTGACAAGATAAAGGCTCTTCAGAGGATCTTGAAATCCTTCTGAAGCATTATTTAATTGATCTTTATGATATTTCTGCAACAAATGCAATATTGTTCTGTTTCTTAGGACACTAAAATGAGCTATGAAAGGTAAAAGTCATGATCCATCTGGGAAAGTCTAAGGAAAGGAATTAAAATGTCTTAATTACCAATGTCATAGTATATGTACTAAACAACCTTAGCCATGAAAATGCCATTATACCTTACTTCTGTAACCCTGAAGTTTTGTAAATTTTATTTTGTCATATAGACCACAGCTTCACAGAATCTCAACACCACTTAGGCTGAGAAAAGATATGACACTTCACATATAGTAAGTTCAATATTAGCATGGGGCAGCAAATCACAGATGAAAAAAGCAGGTGTAAAGCACCAATGAATATATAAAAAATGCTATATGTAGTTTTTCCTCCCTTATTTTTGTCTAGACTAGTTCCAATTCTTTATGTGGGTTTAGATTTCAATTCCACATTCTTGATTTTACATAGAAGCTATGCTTTCTTTTGCCCAAAACAAGGTTTTGAATTAAATATTTTTATGCTTTTGCATAGCAGAATATATAGATGGTCTATTAATGATGGGGTTTTTTTCAGTTTTTGTCTTTATATAGGCAGAAAATGCTGCAATCAAAACAATCATTAATGGGTAATTTTCTGTATTTTGAAAATATAGGAAAATAACATGAATTTAAGTATAGTATCTAATTTAGCTTTTATTTGCATATATTTACTTTAAAAATGTAAATCTGTACTCTGACTCTACTAAGGATTTATTTTTTGAAAAAGTCCACTCAAATTAAACAGAGTGCTTGGCAGACCAAACTCAAATGTTCTTTGTCTACTTCTGTTCCAAGATAGTCTGATTTTGTTGCTGTTCTTTTTTTTTTTTTTAGGTTTTTTTGGGGGTATAGTAAGTAATTTGAAATAATTTGTTTTTTTTTCTAATTCCTGGTTTGCAGTCTTATTATTTTCTAGGTGTGATGTAAAAAAAGGCTTGAAGTAACACAAGACTGAATGATAAGTGGCTGCTCTAGATGAGCTGAGCAAGAGGGAAGTGAGTTTCATTTGACTAAGAAAGACTTCATTAGAGTAAACCAAGTTGCTTTAAAATGGGCATTTAAGGTCTTTAGCAATGCTCTGGGATACTAAAGACATCTGCACTCAGATAGCAAATGCTCCACAGATCTTAGGAAAGCCAAATTGTTCTCAAGTCCCACAGTGCTCAAAATGACAGCAAACACTCATATTGAGACAACCTTACCTTCTTGAGCATTAAAAATAAATGCTTTGGGCTGGGTGTCTTTTATCAGTTTTTATAGGAAAACAGATTGCAAAATACTATGTTGTGGTGTGTTTTTTGCTTTAAGTTTGTGTTTGCCCACCATTCTCCTCCCTAATCTCCTCCCCTACCAAGGTGCCAATCTCCCCCTTCCTCCCTCCCAAGATGTCAATCCTCCCTATCCCTACCCCTTTTTCCAGAGTGTTCTTTGCCTATCTTGTAGTATTCTATACCCCGTTTGTTACTTTGTATTATCCTTCTCCCCTGCTCTCCCTGATAGGTTTATGGAATGTTAGTCCTGCCCTAGATTCCTCCCCTGCCATGCCCTCATTGGTTGGTTTCCCTATACCACTCCCCCTATAAAAACCTCTGCAGACACCCTAAATTTCCTCTTGGGGTCCCAGGTCTTGGACCTAATAAATCCACCCGGTTGTACCCCAAGTCCCGTGTTGTCATTATCTGTTCCTGCGCCAGACCAAGCGATAACTGGGAATAGCAGAGCACACGGGGGGAAGGTCGCGCCCCTGCTGTCACTGCCCAGCACGATACGACAGCGCACTGAGGCAATACTATCTTGAGAAGAAAGGAGAGAATTTTTCATAAAGTAGGGACTTACAGTAGACCAAATGCCTTGCTGGTGAAAACATCCATTATTCTCCACAAGGTATAGCAGTGACCTAGTACAGCTCATAAAATCCTGCTGGCATCACACATTCCATGAGATGAATACTGAGATACCAAATTATGTAAAATTTTTCAATGCTTTTTGTTTTGTTTCGTGTTTGTTTGGTGGTAATATCTACTGACAAGAATTTCACTGAACTATGTGAAATAATACTTTGCTTTGCTAGTGGATTTGCAGGCTTGTAGTTTGACTGCACGTAATTTAGGGTCCCATATGCTGCACACTGTTCTTAAAGCTGAATAGATCTATTGATTTGTTCAAGAGCAGTACTGCAGATCATCAGCTTCACAGTATTGTATCCTTAGTCACTTCATCCTGAAATGCTCAGCCTTTGTCATCTATGACAAAGAGAGTTGGGCAGAAATGTTTCCATAAACGATACCTTGCAGATAAGCGGTACTTCTGAAAAATATATGCATCTAGGTTTTTTATATCACTTCATTTTAAGAACAACATGTATCTTCACACTGCCTCTCCCCAGAAAACAAGTTGAGAATAATTAATTAAGTTGAGAATATTTGGTATAAAATTACTGCTGACTTATGAGACATCACATAGAAATTCTAAAATGAATCTAAAGTTTAAGTTAGGACTTCAGCTCTAGATTAAGATGGGTGAATACTGATGTCTTCATATGCCATCCATACCCAATTTCCTTTTTTTTTTTTTAATGTGATTTTGAATTCTGTGAGACTAGAGAAAAAATTATTTTAAATTTAACTTACTGACAAGGCAGCTGAATGTTCCTCTGAACTCCTGAATTTCTGCTCAAGGGATTCAGTTCAGCTTTCTATGAAGAGACACCTATTGCTACTTATGATGCTTTAGGGTATTCACAACCTATATCCATGGCTATGGCAGATATAACACAGCAGGCCTATTAAATGCACCTTTTTCTGGTATGGATGGTGCATTTTCAAAATACAGGAATCAGGTGAAAAGTTTATATATTAGGTAAGAGTAATAAAAGGAAGAATGTGAAAGCTTCGAGCTGTGAGAAAAAAATATTTGTTGGAAGAGTAGTAAAAGGAAGAATGTGAAAGCTTCAAGCTGTGAGAAAAAATATTTGTTGGCAAGTTCTTGGTAAGAAGAACTTTATTTTGAGGTGTGTGTGAAACACAAGTGAAATTGTGAGACCCTTCCACCAGTGTGTGTCTGTGGGAATTCATTTTGGAGCACACTCTAGGGACAGTTTCAGCTCTGCTTTCTCCTCCCCACAGAGATCCTAAATGTCCTTCTCACCAGGTTTTCCTGAGGTTAATATATGTCTGTTGTGCTGAGCAGAAATTTTGCACCCCAAGAAATTGTTTCTAATATGAATTTAATTGATAATTTGATTTTATAAAGTCTCTCTGCTGCAATAAACACGTAGCAAAAGTAGCAAAAGAAGTACCAAAGTAGCAAAAAAAAAGATGTTTCATTAAATAATTCTCAAGCATCCTAGTTAGGACTTGCCTTTGAAATTGCATTGTCTGCACTCTGAGAAAATACTACATTTGTGAGGTGAGGTGAGGTGTACTTATCTTCACAGCCACTTAAGACCTGTGAGAAAAAAAGAAAAGGTCATATTAAAAATCCTTGTGACAAGAACTGTATCCAAGTACTTCTGCAGTGTGGTTTTCAGGCTTTTGTACATGGAGAAAGAACAAAAAAAAATAGAAGAAAAGAAAGAAGCAAAAAAATATATATATACAAGAAAGAAGCAACCCAAAAATTCTTAAAAGAACCTCACTAATATGAGACATTAATTATGTCTCATAGTGATTGTGAGTTTGGACTTTACTAGCTAATGCATGTGCATCTTTCCTTGTCCTTGATCCGTATTCTTTGTGAGCTCAGGAAACCTTAATGGAAATTTTTGCCTTCATTGTCATAACTGGGAAAGAGGATTTTCATCTGCTTGGGCTTTGCATCAAGGAAATTGAAGCTGTATCAGAAGAGGTTTAAGTTTGATGTCAGGGGAAGGTTCTTCACCCAGAGGGTGGCTGGGCACTGGAAGAGGCTCCCCAGGAAAGCGGTCACAGCACCAAACTCGACAGAGTTTAAGAAGTCTTTGGACAATGCTCTGAAGCACATGGTGAAATTCTTGAGGCTGCCCTGTGTGGGGCCAGGAGCTGGGCTTTGATGACCCTTGTGGGTCCCTTCCAATTCAGGGTATTCTATGATTCTGTGAAATTGAAATTTTGAGGCAGTATGGTGTTTAATTGCTACATCCCCTTAGAATAATATTACCTGTTTATTGCTGATACTTCATGATTCAGTCCTGAAAGCCATTATTACTTTTCTTATTCTGCTATGTTCCCTCCAGTTTGGAGTGTGAAGCATTTTGCTGGTAGTCTTTTTTTCTCAGGTAAGGATTATATCTACACTTGTTGAGGGCTCAATACAGTAGAAATTCAGTACTAACTGCTGGTACAAATACCCACTTGCATTTCCGTGTTCTTCTAATGAAACAGGAGGTCTTTGAAGTGTTTTATATGCAGGAAGAAGGAAGAAAGACACAGAGCAAATATTTCTTTAGTTATTGTCACCTTGGTAAAAGAGCACAAAAGCTCATACTTACAGATCTAGTTACAGCTTGTGCTACAGCAGGATACAACCAGAAGTTCCAATTAAAAAAGGTAAGTTCCTAGACAAACATTAAGTAGAAGAGAGCACAGAAATGAGGGAATTGAATATTTATTTTTAACAAATGGCTAGTAAAATGTTATGGAGTTAGTGTTCAGCTATAAAAGATCATGGAATGGGTCAAAAGAGGGAATAAATAAATAGGCAGAAGAGAGAGATAGAGTTAAGTTTTCATCTTCATCTGGAGATGAACTGAACTGTAGGGAATTCAAGTTAAGCAGTTCAAGTTAACAAATACCAAACCCAAAGGTCTGTAAGTGAGAAAGAGCAGAGTTGTCAGAAAAACCTGTCTTGGGTCACAGGGAGGAGACATGGACAACCTGGAATGCACAGCATGGAATTGAAAGCATTGGAATGGACTTTAGCATTGGAAGGGGCTGCCCAGGGAGCTGGAGGAGTTGCCATCCCTGAAGGAGTTGAGGAAACAACTGGACATGTGTCTCAATGCTGTGCTTTAGTTGAGAAGGGAGTGATTGGACTTGATGATCTTGGAGGTCTCTTGCAGCCTTAATAATTCTGTGCCTACTCTGAAGCTCCCTGGCTTCGCCTGCCCAGCCGAGACACAGTCAGCAGCTGGGGACACTCCCCTGTTTCTCGAGGAGATTTGGGGAGCGGCTAAGACAGAGCCCTTCGCTGTTTGCCTTGTATGGAGGAGAGGCGGCGTCCGAGGAGGTAATGAGGGAGTCGACTCAAGGCCGGGGAAAAGTCTCAGGTTTAATGGAAGCTCTGAGGAGCTCTGAAGGCCAGAGTGTCTGACAGCCGAAAGTGTCCCTGAGGCTTTTGCAACAGCTCAAATACCGGGGCGGTAACCAGGGGGAAGGGACGCCCACCACCCAATGGGGGGGATTCATGGGAGTGGAAGGCAGAAGGACAGACAGACACACAAACCAATGGGGGAAGTTCAAGGGAGGGACCCCTGGCCCTTGTCCACTCACTCGATGCCCAAGGTGGAAGATTCTGGGAGAGTGGGGTGGGGAGCCAAGTGATGGACAGGGTACCAGGGAGGGGACAGGGGAATGACTGAGCACTTTCAGGGAGTATTGCATTGAGGGAAAGGTGGGAAAGCTCAGGGTGGAACCACCAGGAGAAAATGGGGGGTGAAGGGGCAAACCATTACTGTTACAGAGATAAAAACACAATACAACAATGAATCGAAAAAAACCTGAAGTTTCTCTCCATGCTGACCATTTCATGATTTTCCAAACTGCACAGACAAGTCTAACCTTGGCATGTGTTGTCCACTGTTGAACTGAACACTGCCTTACAGAGAATGCAAAATGTTTTTTGAAGCAATACACATAAAGTTTAAATATTTTGTCATGACATACTGACTTAACATTACAAATATTGATCTAAGCTGAAAAGAAAATTAATTACCAGAAAGGGCAATAAACATTGATACTCAGGAAAAAATGTTTATTATGTGCAAACCCCAAAAATACCTTATCCAGAAACCAAAATATTCCATGTATTTTCTTTTTTAAATTCCTTCTACGTTTTGAAACAAAAAATAATGTAAATGTGAACAGAAGAAGTTATATCAGCATGTAAAATATGAAGAAGTAAGACATGGATGTTGGTTTTCCATTTTAGAAGAATATTAGGCTTTTGTTTTAGGATCTTCAGTACCATTTAACTATGGCAAGTCACAGAAATAAATTCTTAATATATATGTTTCTCTACAGTAATTATGAGTTATTTTCATAGGAATATTAGAATATCACCTACTTAAAGGACCTTTGTGATAGTTTTGTTATCCTTGGTAGTAGTGGCAGTTATAAGATTTTATTACTTCATCACTTAACATAAAGCTAAGATATTAATCCCATCCTTACACTGTTGTTCTATAATGTCTAATAAAACAGATCTTGTGCTCAGTTTGGGTTTCTGGTTCCAGCAGACCTGGAGATTTAGATTAGAATCATAAAGATAGATTCACTGTAATAATAAAAATATTGCAGTGATACCTTCACAACCTTGTGTGACTTCTGCAAGAAAAATATAAATAAATGTAAGAAAAAATATGCAACTGCTAGCTAACTCAACAGACCTTGCTCTGAAAATACACAAGGAGAAGAACTATGGAGAAAAGTGTTATTTTTACTAACATTCTTCATTTTTTTTTGAAGTTAGATAATGTTCACAAAGTGTTTTCTTATGCTTGGATGATCAGCACGAAATAAATTGAAGTGAAAATGTGCTGGATAAGTGCTATTAGTAAAAATAAGAATTGCTAGATAAAGTGATGTTTCATGATACAACACAAAAATAAACCAAGACTCTTGAGATAGAGACTGTTTTGCTTTGAAAAGCCAATGAGTATTGATTTTGATATGAACTATGATTGTTTTATATTGCTAGCTATATAAAAGATTTTGATCCTTTCAATAGAATAGAAAGACAAATATAATTGTAGAGGATTTTGCTCACTGGAATAACTAAAAGTGTAATAAAACAGAGAGCTTTCAAAGAGACAAGGTTCTTTATCAATTAAAGTGCATATTTCAAAATGTTGATTCTGCATATGCTGGAATTTAATTGAAAATTAAACTACATCATAGAGACTATTAAGAAATGAGAATAAATGGATGGGCTATCTCCTTCAATGCCAGTGACTGCTCTTTTCAGCCACTTTGAGAACAAACTTTCAGAAATTGGGAGAAGCAGGTCCTGCCAATCAGGGCCTAGAGTATGGAGGCATCTCTCTCTGGCTAATGGAAAATCTTTTTTCTCTCTAGTTAAAAAGGATATAGTCACAAATTGTCTACCTCACAGCCCTTTGCAATACTAAAAATGTAGAAATTAGCATATAATCAAAGCAGTGTATGAAGGTGAGTAAATGAGAATGTATATTTAATGGGCGTGGGTAAGACTGTTAAAAAGCTTTTATTTTCTAATATGCACCAACATCCTGGTGAGCTTCTGGCTGTGCAGACAACACTCTTCTCTCACCCCACTGGATTAATGCTGTGCACATCCCTGCAGGAATGCACATCCACATTTACACAGGCTTGTCCACTCAGTTCAGTAAGACATCATTGCTGGAAGCTTCCCTGCAGAAAGATAAGCTTTGCTGTTTATCCTGTTTAAAATGCACTTTATTCAAAGCCCATCTGGAGGAACTGCATGTTTGAGCTGTGTTGTGCTCTGACCTGGCAGGTATCTCAACACCACACTGTCATTTGCTCACTCACCCCTCCCCGGGAATGGGAGAAAGAATTAGGATAAAAAAATGCAAAATTCATGAGTTTAAATAAAGACCGTTTTATAGGACCAAAAAAGGAAGATATAATAGTAACAACAATAAAATAATGAGAAGTTGCACAACAAGTGATGCACGATGCAATTTCTCGCCATCTTTTGCATGATGCAATTCCTCACCATCCTTTGACTGGCTGGTCCCCAGCCAGCTTTCCCTCCCCATTTTATACACTGGGCACAACACAATGTGGTCTGGAATATCCTTTTGGCTAGTTGGGGTCAGCTGTCCCAGCTGTGTCCCCTCCCAACTCCTTGTGCACTCCCAAACTCCTCGCAGGTGAGGTGGGGTGAGAAGCAGATAAGTCCCTGATTGAATGCAACTACATCATCCAAATGTTTTCAACACTATTCTCATCCTAAATTTAAAATACAGCACTATACCTGCTACCAAGAAGAAAATTAACTCTATCTCAGCCGAAACCAGAACTGTAAGTAAAAGTCGATTAGCATAATTCAATCAGTCTATATCTGCTGAACACTCTTGTCATCTCCTCCAAGATTTAATAGTGCACTTCTTTTGCCTGACCTTTGCTCACTCTGACAGTAATCTCTGAGAGTATTCCAGGAACATTTCTACACAAGACTTGCTAGGAATCAAACAACTTTAAAAGCTGGAAATATAAGAAAGCTACTTAGGAAATATTACCTGCTAAAATGCAGATATTTTGCAGTTTGCATCATAATTGTTTTTACTAACTGGCAACAGCTCTCTTAAAAACAAAGGTAACTTAGGATAGGTTTCAGTAATTAAGATGATTTTACTATTATTAGGATGTAATGCAATGCTCACTGAAGACAAAAGAATGATTGTTTTTATGCCTGTAGATGAGATATTCTGTGTTATTGATAACATTTTTAAAAAAAACTTTCCAGTAGGAAATGGTTCTGGGTTTGATTAAAAGCCCACATAGCCTCATATTCAGTTTGTAGAATTGATCACTGTGAATCGTGTAAAAAAAGGGGACAAGGATATTGCAATAATTTCTAGAATATTTTCCCAGCACCATGATAGGTGATTCAGAGGCCTCCTTAATCAGAAGACTTTTCTTCATATTTAATAGCCTGTGATACATATTTGTCTCATTAATTTGTTTAATCCCTGTCAAAAAGTTCCTTCTCTTAGAAATCCATTAATGCTGACATTTGTCTTCTCCAAGTTTTCCATTTTTCCCTATTTACCTTCTCCATGCCAGATCTGGTTTAACAGACCTCTGTTGAACTCTTTTTCTCTGTCCCTTCTTCCTCTGCTTCCAGTTGTCATCTTTTCAAACAAAAGGCTCTTGGTCTTGTTGAAAATCTTCTTGATTTTGAACAGATTCACACAATCATAGAATGGTTTGGGTTGGAAGGAACCTTAAAGATCATCTTGTTCCGAACACCTCTCAGATTCCCTTCCACTAGACCAGGTTGCTCAAAGCCCTATCCAGCCTGGTTTCCAGGGGTAGGGTAACTTCTCTGGGCAACATGTGCCTCACCACCCTCACAGTAAAGAATTTCTTCCTAATATCTAATCCAAATTTGCCCTTTTTCAGCTTAAAGCCATTCCCCCTTGCCCTATTCCTGTTTGCCCTTGCATCTTCTTCAACCGTTTTTGTCAACAACAAAATGGTTCAAACATTGCTTTAATATTTTTATTTATAATTTTAGTCTTTATAAAGAAATATGACTATATTCTGCTGTACATATATTCACACAATTCCTGTTGACAGGTGTAGGAGATTTATAGGAAAAATCCCAAGCTCTGAGAGATGTAGTTTGTGTGTATGCAGCCTATCATGATTAGACAACACTGGTTTACCATGGCTATGCTTCTTTCACAACCTAATTAATGCCAGATAGCTGCATTTTCAGCAACTAAAATTTGTCAAAATAACAAAAAATCTTCAGTTATAATAGTGTAAATACTGGTTAAATCTTCAAGGAATACAAACTTGACTAGTAACTAGTTCACTAGTAACAGGACTGATATTAGATATATATGTCTGCAGGTTATATTCTGCTGTAAGCAAGAAATTTATTTTCTAATATTAATCCAAATATGCAGCTTGTTGCTGAACAAACTAGAGAAAAATGGAGGGTTCTTCTGGGTTTTATAATCTATACTTCTCTCATTGAAAACAACACAAACATAAATAGATAATTAAAGGTATGACTGACTTATCCTTACTTTGCTAATGCATGTGTTTTTAGAATCCTGTTACATTAATTATATATTACATTAGCATTCATTCTTGCAATTAATGTTCTGTTATGTGAACAGACAATAATTGCTGTTTACAGATTAATGGAGTCAGTTGTGCAGGTGCTTTTAGTGAAATTTGGGAATGGTCAGCAAAACTTTATTTCACATCTTTCTGATGGTTTTGACAGCATCAGCTGTTACCAGTGTGGCTGAGATCCTTGTGATGTAGTTTTACAAGAAGAGACTGCAATGTGCCTAGCATGGGTCTGCAGGGTAAACCAGTGCAGGAGCTGGCGAAGAAGGAAACATTTTACTTGCTGTGAGATATAACTCATCATGAGAACCTGAGCTGAAGTTGTTGAGCACAGAAACAGGGGATTCTGGCAGTCATGAAGGCTCTTCCTGTTATTTATTGATGGGCACAAGACCAACTCTACAGACTTAAATACTACTGTACTTCATAAATCTGAGCCACCTTGAGTAAACCCAAGGGTACAGGAGGTCCAAGTGCTAAAATAGCATTCACAGGAGGTGTCACTCTAAACTGGGAATTGTCAGATTCCCTTTCTCTTGTGAGACCCTTAAACTTATATCACATCTAAAAGTCAACAGGACCAGAGAGGGTTAACCTTGGCTGAGGGTCAAACTCCCACACAGCATCTCAGTCCCTGTCCTCAATAGGCTGGGGAAGAAAATAGAGTGGAAAAATTTGTGGCTTGAGATAAGGACAGGGAAATCCCTTACCAGGGATTCCTGCCCTGGGCCTGGAGCCCCTCTATTCCTCCTTGTCCTCCATCCTCTGTGGGGTCTCTCTGCTGCTGCTCCTTCCTTGGCTTCCTCCTCCTCTGACACTGCTGCCTTTGGCCTGTTCTGGAAACTGTTTCTCCCTCAGGCATCACCAGCTTGGATGGCAGGGATGTTCCCCGAATTTGGGTCACATGAAAAGAACCTTATGAGAGACATCACATGGTATTTAAGAAGCTGTAGAGTCTTACATGAAACTTAAGGACTTAAAATTCTTTTCCTGATTTAAAGATTTATGGCTCAGAAAGTTATGGAAATATGTGTAGTCTCACAGTGAAGTTAGAGAGACACTCTGGTAAAAGATTTGCCATATGTCTCAGTTCTCCTGTAAATGGCTGTGGTTCTATTCATAGCAAGCCCTGAAGAAAGATGGCTGAAAAAAGGGTTTTGACAATAGGAATATATCTTTGTTAATAAGCTCCTTTGGAAATCTGAGCAATCTTACAGGATGTCTTCTGTTCTCATTTCCCTTTTCTTATAGTAATTAATTTTCTGATCACCACTGATGGATATGTTTCAAGTGAGCCATACTGTGTCAAACTGATTTATAGAATAAAATGTGTATTTACTATTCCTGCATCCTTCTTCAATTAATATTGCAAAAGTGTGCTATTTATATAGTCAGGGAGGCAATTTGTCAGGACAATTGCTATTACCTCTTCCACATCTTAGCAATAGTATTCTTACAGTAAAACTCCAATATATACATGAGAGGTCTTATAGGCACAGGTTCACACCCATTGCTTCCATATTGGTAGCTGGAACCGAATTTTAATTTAGATTTTAATTTAGTCTTAAAATAATGTATATTAATTTGAGTTAGCTTTGTGTTTGTATTACCAGTTAGATTTGGGTTTGTGTTATCCTTCTGTTAATGCATGAGTCCCTCAAAAATATAGACACATTCAACTGGTTTGAAAGAAAAGACCCTATCCCTTTGAGCTTTCAACACAGTAATTTGTATCCCTGATATGAAAGTGCAGCCTCATTAGGCAAAACATCCATGGGATGAAAATAGGGTTGAACAGGGAACAACCCTTTCCTAACCATTGGAAAACAACTACATACTACACGTGTGTACATAATACACATTTGCTGTAACTGATCTAAAAAGAATATGGTTCCAAGATTTTGTCTGGGATACACCTCAAGCTCTTCAAGTTTAAAAACTAACTCTAGTGGAAAAAATAGGAATATAGTTTGAATATCTTATCAAAATACTGTTTGAAAGATGTGTTTCTTCACTTTTATGGTGCGTGGTGAGTTTACATTTAGTCTCCTAATGTCTATATATAGTCACCTATAAACCCTTTGAATGGTGCAAATGGAAAGACAAAAGCTAACTGAACTGATCCACCTCACCTGAACAACTGAACCACTTTGATATACAGTGACTAAATATGTTGACAAAGTATGTGAAGGATCTCTTAGAAGTTATTACCCAGCCCATCCTGGTCTTTGAAGAAAGATTGTTGCCTTGACAGCAGGACTGGCAGATCTGAGCAAGTACCAAGTCCTCAATTCCTGTGCTCCATTGGCTTATAAGCACTAGAGAATATCCTAGGCTTTTTAAGAGGGTCAGGTTCAATGTGTGTTTTAACAAAGGGAACAAAGTAAAACTTTAAATGCTTGCGTGAGTTATCTGGCACAGAGATTAGACACTGATGTTAGTCAAATACTTGGTTTATTCCTGCTACACTATATTGTGGTTATTATCTCTTGATAGGTGGCAGGATGACTGAACACCATGGAATGAAGAATTGTACTGAAACATCTGTTTTCCAGATTTCCAATTAATATGAACAGTCATTAGCAGCTCAGTTCTCAAAAAGATGCAGCAAAAGGTCAGAAGTTTTCCTGATGTTATGGTATTTCATTGCCATTAACCCAGCCATTGAAATAAAACAACTGACTTTTTGTTTAGCAGCAAGCAGGACTCAGGGAGTCTGGCTAATGGGACATGAAGTTATCACACTAAGCCATTGATTTGATTTAGCCTAAGTCTGCAGTACAAGTGCAGTTACCTGGTAGTGGCTGATGCAAAAGGCAGTGCTGATTTCAAAGGAACACAGATTACCTGTTATTTTTGTCTTCACACCTGGTGGAAGATTTGTTTAGCAGTTTTCTTTTTTAATACAATTTATGCAGGAAAATTATCAGTAACACCTCACCTTGCATCAGTATGCAGAGAACTTGAAGATCAGAGCTGGAAAAAAAATAAAGTAAATGGATGCCAAGTTTCTCAGGTTGCCAAGTTTCTTTAAATCCAATGTGATTCATGAGCAAGAGTCAATTGGACTTCTCAAAACACAGAGATAAAGCCTATTGGAGAACTTATATCAAAAGTCAGCCATCTAAGGCTACTTCTAACATCATCCAAATTCAGAAATTACTATCCCACAGTCAGATCCCTTTTCCTGGCATTGAAGGAATTAAAATGAAAAAAAAAAGTTTGAAAAGTGAAAAAACATATCTATGAATTGTTCTTGATTGAAAAGAACACCCCATCCCTCTGTTACTATTTCACAGCAAATGTACTGTACGAGTGCAAAGAAGAGACAAGAGAAGCTAAACACACTAACAATTGCAACCCCAAAATATTAGAAGCCATGCTCACAAGATAATGTGTTTCAGTGCTTGTTTTGTTAATAATTGCAGAAGATTCTTAACTATTCATAAAATTGTTGGGAAAAATTGGGTATATCTGTTCTCAGGGATGCTGAATTTCTTTGATTTTACTCCAGGATGAATTAAGGCAATCCAGTGTAAAAAATATCTAAAAATATATTAAGACTATAAAGAGTCTTGAATTGTTCTAAAGCAGAACTTAGCATGACATTAGTTTGCATTCCAATGAAAATTTACACTAAAGACATTACTAGGTTTCTCCTTAATTTTAGTAGCAGAATAATTTGAACAAACAAAAAGCAAGTGACTTTTTGCTGTTTTTACTGTAGATACACTTCTTGTCAGTAAAGATGAGTGACATCCTCAGATACGGAGTGGAAGAATAAACAGAAGGAAAGAAAAAAGCACAGGAAGAACTCTCTCCATTGTGCTAAAGCCACTGAACTATATGGAAGATTTTGAGTTTAGGTCTTGCTTCTCCAGTTTTACACAGTTCACACCAAATAGTTCTTGGACCAGAAAGTAGGTGTCATTTTTGGATCCAAGGCCAAAACTCAGATTGATTGTCCCAGCTAATAAGTCACCTAGAAAGTTGAATGCTTTGTCATGACAGCTTTTTGTACCATGTTTCCACATAAACCTCAGGAGTTTTCAGAATCCTTGCAGAATATGCCAAGGTACCTTGACTCCCTTGGGACTAAGACAGGAGCAAAACTATCCAATCATTAACAAAAGAGCTCTAGACTTGTTCAGAGTCATGCTTTTCAGACTTTAAGAATATTTCAAGCTAAGCAAGAAGAGACTTTAAGAATTATTTTAGATCACTAAGGTTGGGTTTAGATCCCAGTTGGACCAGGGTATAATGGTACTGTGAGATGAAAGTTAGTATATACTAAAAATAAGGATTGTGTTCTAGCTCCAGGGACTCTGTGTCCTGACTAGTATCCAGCTCTACAGCAAAATGATATGTGAATGTCAGCCATCTACTTCCTTTCCCCTCTACCCTCTTTCCTGATGGGATTTTCACATTAGTGAAGCAGGGACACAGGGGCTGATCTGCAGGTCTCCCAGACAAATTATGGGGAGACTTGGATTTATATGACAAACAGCAGGTTTTTCAGCTGTCCAAAAATATTCATTTCTGTGCTTGCTGTCCTATCATCGCTGAGTGATTCAGACAAATCACAAAGTTCTAAGGCTGAATTGTTGAGACACTGGAATCTTTGTTTCATATTCATGTGGAGTATTGGCAAGTGACCAAAATGAGAGAAACTTAATGCTGTTATTCTGTACATCACTGCATTTACTCTGTTGCTTCTTGCACTAGGACATTTTTTGTAAATTGAATTGAGGAGAAGTAAAACAAATACAGTCAAGATACCATCAATTCCTTAGAAGATTTGTAATATAAAGAACAATGTTTGTACTTTAAATAGGAGATACCAAAACTCATTTCCCTTCCTGTTATCTATATGCAGGTGGGCCTATCTTTTTTAAGTGAGAACAAGATAAACAATGAAAACCAATTTCAAGAAAGGTCTTTTAACTATGAAAATTAAATAAAAACCCAGTTATATTCTGTGTTATGTTTTGTCATATTACTGAACTGTGGCAGCCACTACACAGAAAAGCATTGCAAAAGGGGAATGGTCTCTCATATTGAATTTTTATTTCTCCTTTTTTTTTATTTTATTCATGTCCTGTGATGACAAGAAGTGCACAGGTGACAATGCACTATAGGAAAAGAAAATAAATTTACAAAACAAGCAAAGACAAATAGTTGGGCCAGTCATAGTAAAGAAAACCTGGTTTTGGGGTTTTTTTGCCTGATCCTGAAGTGATGCTTTGGTTAATTTGACTTCATTTGGTTAATAATTCCTCCTCCATTTTTTCCTGATCTAACAAATAACTCAATGCATGATGGATTCTTTGCTTCCCAGAGTTGAAAAATATGGTCCAGATCCAGGAAAGAACTCCTGCAGCTGATTCTGTGTCCTATCTCAGCCTCAGGAGGGAAGAACCATCATACCTGTATCAGTTTAAGCATGTACTTTTACCCTTCCAAAGGACTTGAGCACATGGAAATAGAACTGGAATGTATATGAAATAAGCATATTTCACATATTTTTCCAGTATTAAAGAATGGCACAGAAGCCCTGTGGACTTGTTTATTCCAAGAAAAATGCACTTCAACATGTGTTTCCCCATCACCTTAATGGGGTCAGTGCTGTACTCGCAGCCAGTGTTAGCCCTGCAATCCTCATCCTGTCCACAGCACCACAGCAGTTTTTTCTCAACCCAAAATTATAATCTCATGGCTGTCTATTTCTTCTGGAGTTATACCCCAAATATCATAAATATTCAACCTAATTTAAAAATAATTCCATTTAAAAATAGATAGTCTTCTTGTTGCTTAAATGATGATAGCTAACTACCTTTAAAAGCTGTTTCAATAGATCCTTTTTTTATGAAAACATTCAAATTAGACATGTTTGTTCACAAACTAATGATTGTCTCATGAAACAGAGGAAAACTGAAGCCGTGCTCTCTTGGCAACGGGTACTGCTACTGGAC